>NC_138771.1:99633746-100233746 GCF_965119305.1 Pelophylax lessonae | reverse complement strand
ATGCTTTAATAAAGATGGAATAAATAATTTTACCCTGCTTAGGGATTACTCTAGAATTTGTTTCCTTTCCAGTGTTACTTCCACTACAGCTGTGTTCGGTCTCTATTCATTTTTGTGGGGTTGAACTGGGGGGAAAAAAATAAAATTTTAGGCCTGCTCAAAAAACATTCACATTCAAGCTGCATTCTGCCAGCATCTGCTATTGAAGACTAGTTCCAATTTACAATAAACAGCTTTTCCAGACCAGAACGCTTGAAATTCAGTCCCTCTTGACTGCTTTTCCTATTCACTCTCTCTGCACAGTATTTCAAGGAGAAAAAATGTTCTGCCAATTATTACACATCTGGAAAAAATGCATGTATAAGCTAAAATATACTCTGCAGAAAGTGCCTGCTTTCGGCACATGGCACAGCAGGATTTTATGGGCCACTGACAAGGTCAGAGTATGCAGGCTATTCAGTTTTTTCTTCATTTCTCTTCCTAAATGTTGTACCTCTAATCTGAAATAAGTAGCAGGTGTCCTTACTTAATCTTGTTAGTCTGTCCAAATTTATTATAATGCTATCTGTTAACACATTTTAGTTAACTCCTGCCTACCAGGATTTCCATAACACTGATCATTTACCAATTCACACAACATGTAGTTAAAAATAACAGTACAAATCAAACACAACATGAAAGACCAGTATGATGCACTTACTATTGAGGTTTGTCTGTTTGGTACAAGTCCAGCTGTTCCATAGTTAGATGTCAGGCTTACAATGGGTCCATTGTGTGCTGCGCCCAGTAAGCTGTGGATATCAGCGGGCATGCTTGTGGAAGGTCCTACTGCATGGTTCCGCAGTACATGTATAGCATCATCAAGCCTATCCAAACGATCTTCCATTCGGGACTGCTGTGACGAAACAAAATCAGTTATTTTAATGTCTGAAGTCCAACATTTTTATCAAGGGTTTAATTGTAGGTTGAGGCAACTCAAGCCTTCAAATAATAATGGTTTTTATTCAGCAACATATGGAATGTTAAAGTTCCAGTGATTACAGTATTGTAGTATGTTTTTTTTTTTTTTTTTTTATTAACAAACAGAAGATTGCTCTACCATTTGTGTATTTAAGATGTGCAAACACTTTATGGTTTCAACACCTAAAGTTTCCATATGAAAAAAAGAGAAGACTGATGTAAATCATATTCTTGTGTAAAGGTTTTAAAAATATTGCTCTTCTAATTATAAATGGGAGTACATTCAGATCAGTTCATTCATTACATATTCAGAGTAGGGCGACTTTGACACCTGGGCGTTTTAGGTGTGATGCATTAAACAGAATCCTGCTTGCTGCATCTTGGTACTCTCTCATCAAAACAGACGATAGATAGAGTTCAGTAGTAATGCATGTCAAACACATATAAACACAGTTGTGAAGTGGGTCCAGGCTTCCTGCATTGCAATACTGCACAATGGTTGGGCTTTACTGTTCATTCTCATAATGCATTTTTTTTAAATCAGACAATTCACTAAAAACCATGCACATGATTTATGCCAGGTTTGTCTAAAAAGTTTCTAATGAGAGAGGGTAAAATACAGTGAGCAATTGGAAGCTCTTCACTACCTGCTAATCTGAAAATCTAAATAAAATATAAAGGGTGGACATGCTAAAATTACTTCAGGATTAACACTGCAATGATAACTAAAAATATAAGTTTGTTTCCCTTTAATGGAGTAAAGGCAACAAGAACAGTAAACTAACCACTTCCACTGTGTGCAGGCAACAGGAGATCTCTATTCGTATTTAGAAATAGTTAGTCAAATTGGGATTGCCAATTTAAATGTTAGTAGAGATTGATATTGGCGTGGCTAAACAGCAATTTACTGAATATATGACGACTAGTGAAAAGTAGAGGAATAATAATCTAATTGGCTTTTTCTCTATTAACTTGTGATGTTTATTTACAGGATTAAATATTTGCCAAAACTCTGAAGCTGCCCATAAATGAATACTTTAGCTGCATGTGAACTGATGCTCAACAGATTCGGCAATCCAAAATACCTAAATCAAAGAGATGGGGGTGAATGCACAGACTAAGCCAGAGGCAATAGATGAAGTCATACAAGAGATGCATTAATTCACCAATGTGACAACCAGACTATTGAAAATATGGTGGTGGCCCATTATGTGCAAACTTCTAAATTAAACGCTTTCATTTCATCTGCATATTGGCACCCAACACTTGGCTACAAAGTAATAAGATCACATTTATCAGCCACACACATTTATAAGTAACTCAAAAAAGGTAAATTAATCTTGTATTTTTAATTCTTTCTAGTTTCAAAATGTAAAATTACTCATTGAGCTCAGATTTGTAAAGTAAATAAAACAGCACAACAGCTCTCTGAAATCAGATTTATGAACAGGTTAAAAAAAAAAAATTGTACATACAGGGGTATTTGTATTACGCAAAGCAAGGTGTAGGGAAGGAAAATGGGGATAAAGCGGCAAAAACAAACACAAAACAAATTGCACCAGCTAAAGAGAAATACTACTACCTCACAGACATCCTTTAAGAATGACATAGCATCTTGCAAATGCTCGTGGAGTTGCTGTTCAACCCGATTTTTCTGGCAAAGTCAAGACAGAACAAGAAGCACAGCAAAGGTTAAGATTAATTAAAGGGAAGAAGAGGAAAGGCTGATGCGCGTGTCTGCTTGAAATGTTAGTCACGTTAATGCAGGGGTCCAATTGTAAAGAAATACATGAGCCTACAGACAAGTTAGTACAAAACAAGAAGCATAAAGAAATCATTTTATCTTTGACTATATACCCTTCTTGTCTTTTACAACCTACCAACTGTTAATAAATGAATGCTTTGAGTTTTTTTATCTTTTCCAGTCAGATTTGGTCATTTTGGTGGTATAGGTTAAATTCATACGATTATTTAAAATAAAAAAAAAAGTTAAAGAAAAATATTAAAATCATGAGTATTCAGTCTGGCTAACTAAATAAATACTAATGTTTTATTGCATGGGATTGTTAGTGGAGTTCTAAAGTGGAATGGGTTGAATGAACATACTTTTGAAAAAAAAAAAAAGCTAAAATGTGTGAAAGCAAACACAGGTGACAAAGAGAAGTGAATGCCTTTATGGCTGAGAAGAGTAGTGGAAATAACTACACTTCATTCAAGCCCAGTAAAAGCAGTTTCCTTAAATGTGGCAAGTCAGATGAAAAAGCAGTTTGACGCTTTGGTTTTAGGTTCATCAAAACAACTTGCATCATTTCATGAACTATACCCTTTTCACTACACATTAGTGCTGAAAACGAGCTTTGGGTTTATAGGAGGATACTAGCCTCCCATAACAGTAATTTAGCAGCAGCTGTCTCTTAAACAGAGGCTTGACGACTAGGGAACAGATGGTGAAAGACACACCCTATATGTTTTATATTGTTCATTCAAACCAGACCACTTGCTAGCAAAGAATTTATCTGTAACATCATACGGCTGACTTCCTAAAGAAACGGACAGCTATGAAAAATGTAAGAACTTTAAAAGCACACTTTCCATAAAACAACAATACAAACCCACTTACCAGGGAGTGGAGGGAATTTTCATAGCTTGGAGATGACGGTGTTTGCCCTCCTTGTCTAGACCACTGGTTGGCAACTAGAAAAGAATAGGACATAGGACTATAACAAATTGTTTAACGTACAAGTTATGAAAATAAAACCTGCATTGACTTTTTAAAAGATGTTCATTGCATACTTTTGAAGACAAAAACACATTTAAAGTGGTGTTGTTAGTTATAGGCTTACTTTTGGTTATTTATTAAATCCTAAAACAGGGGATATCCTGACCAACACCAGTTTGAGTGATGTTTTCAATATTCAAGGAAAGCACAGGTTAACAACATGGCAAGGAAAAGCATACCTAAGCAGTCAAAGGGTAACCAAAGAGTGACCCTTCTCTCCATTGCATAGTCTGCAGGGGTAGGAAAAATTCATCAAGGACCACATGAAAAAAATCTATTCTATATTAAGAGCGCTAAAGCCTGGTACACACAGGCTGAATATCGTCCGGTTTAACAGAAACCAGCCTCCATTTGGCCCACGTGTACAGCAGTCAGTCTGTCCAGCTTCTGTCGAAGGGGCATGCCAGAAAAACATCTGCCGATCAGGATCCAATCAGCAGTCCCCTTGCCAGAACACAATAGCCCAGTGGGGAGATTGTTGTAGTAATATTAGATAGTACAGCGAGCTCCCCATTTTTCTTTTTTCATTCAGCCTACTGGGTTGAATGAAAAAAAAAACTGATAGTGTGTGCCATGTTTAAGTCTGAGAGCAATGACTACACATTCTGCCGATCAGTATCCGATCAGCAAATCAGGAGTCCCCCTGCCAGAACACAATAGCCCAGTGGGGAGATCGCAGTGCTAATATTAGATAGTTAGTACAGCGAGCTCCCCATTTTTCTTTTTTTTCATTCAGCCTACTGGGTTGAATGAAAAAAAAAAACTGATAGTGTGCGCCATGTATAAGTCTGAGAGCAATGACTAAATGATTATTAGGTTTGTGACCATCTCCATGGAAGGGTTCAGAAAAAAGCACTCACTTTAGCAAGCAGGAGTTTACAATACCATATATACCCATTGAGAATAATCCCTCTAATTTGTACAACTAAGCACAGGTTTTATTAAATACACTGCAATATAACTGTGTGCAGGTCCAATGACTGACATGGATGAACAATATCAAATGGCCTATAAAAAAAGTGACACCCGTTTATCAGTTCTATGCGGTCTCCTCCCCGTGATGAACAAGACATAAATGATTTATTTGCTCACGCGTCACTTTCCATATAACCTCACTCACTGAATAATGCAGCAACAACATTAATAAATTATGGATATGCCACTGAACACCGAAAAAAGCACATCAAAGAAAAGGCCTATGGGTATGTTTCTTCAATCACAACTGTGTCTGGGAAAGCAGGGATAAGTTTATTACAAATTCGTTGCTGGGTATTTCACAAATGAATATCGTTTCCAATAAAAAGCAATGCACAAAGACAAAACAGCAGTGAGCAGCATTTAGAGAAAAGGCAACATGTCAGATTCCACAAATGCTGGGTGGTTACAGTTTGTTAAGAATGAAGTATCTATGCTGGAAAGACGGTTACACATTTGTACAGATGAATTCTGTGCTTCTCTCTAGATACTAGAAAGAGAATCCATTCTTTCATGTAACTGTACGAAGGGCAGCCACACTCTTCCTCATTAGATGTGTTGATTCAGAAGCTCAGTTTGGCAGAGCTTGTTTTAGCAGCTGCTGCTACTTATCACTCACTGCTCAAGTTTTAATTTACCACATCAGGTGATCCTTTCTAATCAATCAATAAATCACTCAGGAGGGACTAACAAACAAAGGTTGACTACTGAAGATCCACCTCCAAAGTTTTAAAGGGTCAAATACAGAAAGTCAGTGAACTTCATCCTAATACCAAGTGAAACTTCTTCAGAACCAGAATTTCTTCCCATTTTAAACAGAATACAAATGTGTGAATTTTCCTTTACTGTGCTGCCACATCGTTGCTAATTACATGAAACCTAAAGCAATTTAAAAGGAAATACCTTTTAGAGACACTATAAACGCCTAATTTTCAACGTCAGTGTTCAAATAATCGGTTTTGATTGTTTTCTGCACTTAGGGTCAGTTCACACAGGGAATGCGTAGGACTGCATGCCTCATTCGCGTGCAATTTTTGTGCGGTATAATTTTGACAAACTGTTTATTTGAATAGGCTGAAATTGCACTGAATGCAGGGAAAGTAATGCATATGTTTTTAAAAATGAGCCACATCAAACTGCATGGTACTGTGATTTGGTGCCCCGCAAATGTACTGCTTTCGCAACCTGCGTTTGGGTATTAACAGTACCCTGGGCACCTGCATCCACATCACAAGGGCTGGATGTTTGAATGCGGTGCAGGAAACACGTACGGAACGCGCCTTTCCTGCACCGGGTTTTGCTGTGAACTGGCCCTTACACTGCTTTGTAAAATATCCACCACAGAGCTGATTATATATTAACACTAAAAGTGCTGGGGAAAACAATAGAAAAGCACAGGAAATTATGTAAAAACAAAACCTGTAGCTTTCAAGCTTGATAATGTTAAAAGAAAAAAAAAGAAAAAAAGAAAAAACGCATACAACGCCAGGGTTTGAAGATGTGAATTGAAAGATTGCCAAATATGTACTGGTGTATTTACTGTAAATTATTCCATTATTTACTTTAAGGCTGACCATGCAATTAACAAAAAGCAGGATGTTTATAATTTCAGACCACACTATCTATGATACATCAAATTAAAGAAAAAATATTTAATCAGATGGATGTACTTTGTTATGCTAAAATAACAGTATAAGTTACCATATCATTCAGACAGTGATCTTTTCAATATTATCTTTATGCTGTTAAAATTTCATCGTAATACTACTGTATCACTGTATATTTAAAAAAAAAAAAAAAATCACAGGACTTTCAATGTTGGTCTGAGCAGAACAGCTGTTCACATTTTACTAGACAGCTGAAGTGGGAGTGCGGGAGCAGACAGTCACCCACAGTTCATTATTCATACATCAGATAACTATCATACTTGCAACTATTTAGCACAGCGTCTGAAGTTATTAATAATTAAGGAAACCTGGATTTAACCAGCCTATAATAAAATGCAGAAAAGGAAAAGGCTAAAGTTAGGCTAAAAACATTATGTACAATCCTCACTTGCTTTTAAAGAGTAACTTTACACAAAAGGGGAAGTAGCGTTTTTCCTTCTCCTACCCCCTTCCTCTATCACTTTTGAATTTTTTTTAGAGGGGGAGCCAGTGCCGGACTTTGACAGGTACCCACTTCCTTCGCCCGCCACCCCCCACCCCCCAAATCCCTTTACTGTGGGGCCACTCACAAAGCGCAGCGCAGCTTGGGCATGCACAGTGAGAAGCTGGCTGTGAAGCTGTAAAGAGTCATAGCTGGCTTCCCTTAGTAAACATGCTCGCACTGAGGATCCGAATATTGGTGACGATGACACTGGATCCTTGGACAGGCAAGTGTCCTTTTACTAAAAGTCTGCAGCTACAGTATTTGTAGCTGCTGACTAATTTTTTTTCATACAGCGCGAAGATCCTCTTTGAATAATCCACAGACACAGATACTGGGATGGTATTTTTTCCCATTAAAAAGGGAACTTAAAATAAAACGATAATACAAAAACACAGTTTTATGAGTTCATAAAAATTTACTAAGATAGAGGAAACATTTTATTTTTTACATTTTTGTCTCACCTGACTTTCTCACCTAAAACAGGCAAATTTTAAATCTATACTACAAAGAGTACCTGATGAACGTCAACTAACCCCTTCCTGCTTAACTCCAGCATCTCTTTTAACTAGGCTATTATGTCTGGGGAGGTCTGCTCCATCAGGTGAGAAACTGATTGGCTCTCTCAATGGTCACATGATCAGAAGCCAGTCCTGCTGACTCCCACACAATACTAGAGACCAGGACCTGTCTTTGATAGCTCAGTCACTGTGCTGGGAGTGTGCTCTCAGCACAGTAACCTCTGCCGTTCCTGCATGCATATGTGCGGTGTGTGGGTGCTCTTTGCTGCAACACACATGCATTTTGCATGGGCAGCAACAGGTTAACTCAAATTGATTCTCACAGTATCTAAATGGAATTGCCCATCATTCTCTACCATACTGTTATGAAAATGTTGTTGGCCTTTCTAGCAAAATGCTGCAATAAAAGTTACCAACATTTTGCAGAGACCATGATAAGAAAATAAAATACAATGGGGAGCATCTCAGCAATAAAAAGTATCTCACCTACCCTTGTCTCTATAATAACCCTATGAGACTATAAGCCTAGGTAGTGGCAGGTGCTCTTTATCGGAAGACCCATAGTTACAAATAGACATAGAAAGTCTGATCCTCAGCTAAGCTGGCCAATTCGGGTGGTTGTCTAAAGCGTTTGACTAGGAAGTACTCAGAGCCGTGCTTTTCTAGGTTCACTGAAGACAAAGGAGACTGGTACATGTGAGTTCAGCAGTTCAGGAAATAGTCAGCGATCAGGAGGTTTTTCCAGCTGCCTGAATCCTTCTACATTAGTGACTGCAGCTGGGTGAACGTCTCTAACAAAATCATACTTGCAAGTTATTTTTAGCCTTTGCTCTGCAAACAGTTACAGTGGTGGCAAAAAAATGATTACACTTTTCTGCCAACTCTCTGCAGTAGGGAACCCCTTCCTTCTTTACCTTGTTACTTTTAACTGTTGTCCTTTACTATCACAGGAAAAAGATCACTTCTAACCCACTCCAGCTATTTAATGATCAAGTTTTTGCATGCAAGAACATATGAATGCAAGAGACCTTCATCTATCTGTATTGTACGAACTTTGGTACAGGGTATTGTCCATACGCAAAGCTTTAAGAGCCCTTAAAGGTTGTCATCTCCTAGATTGTAAGCTCTAATGAGCAGGACCCTCTGATCCCCCCTCTATGTGAACTGTATTGTAACTGTACTGTCTGCTCTCATGTTCTAAAGCTCTGTGCAAACTGTTGGCTCTATATAAATCCTGTATAATAATATTCAACTTGGAGTTTACCATAAATGATGGCCCAATAATTATTGCTCGCACTGTCATGTGCAGCAACAGATAACATAATTGCCGTATTTGTACGTAGACCCCCCCCCCCAAACACATTTACGTTTGTATGTAGGGGTGTGGGTTTAACCACTTAAGCCCCGGAAGATTTTACCCCCTTCCTGACCAGGGGGTATTTTGCGATTCGGCACTGCGTGAATTTAACGGACAATTGCGCGGTCGTGCGACGCTGTACCTAAACGAATTTGACGTCCTTTTTTTCCCACAAACAGAGCTTTCTTTTGGTGGTATTTGATCACCTGTGCGATTTTTTGATCACGCGCTATAAACAAAAAAAGAGCGTCAATTTTGCAAAAATAACAATATTTTTCACATTTTTTTATATGAAACTCCCCCCAAAAAAAAAGTAAAAATCAAAATTTTTTAAAATTTTCGGCCAATTTGTTTTATGCTACATATGTTTGGTAAAAAAAAATCGCAAAAAGCGTATTTTGATTGGTTTGCGCAAAAGTTATCGCGTTTACTAACAAAGGGAAAGATTTTTGTCATTTTTGTTGTTTTTTTTTTTTAACGCGTAATGGCGGCGATCTGCGATTTTTTTTGCGGTACTGCGACATTGGGGCGGACAGATCGGACCCTTGACTGACATTTGTGACACTTTTGGGGTTACCAGTGACATTTCTACAGTAATCAGTGCTATACATATGCACTGTTACTGTAAAAATACACTGGTTGTGAAGGGGTTAACTTTATTTGGAAGGGAGGGGCTGTGTGTATCCCTAGGGGCGTGCTTTCTACTGTGATTGGCTGTGGCTTGAGCTGTAAGGACACTGATCAACGGATCTACATACTAGATCCGTTTTATCAGTGTCTTTACAGCGAGGAGAATGACAGGCAGCTTGTTTACACAAGCTGCCTGACATTCTCCCTCTCCCCCGCCGATCGCCGAGTGACCGGCGGACATCGGGTCCGCTGGTCACACGCGCGGGGGGGTCTGTGACCACGCGGGAGCGGGAGCGCGCCTCCGGGGGCGCGCGCGCGCTCGCTCCCTAGACCCTCACAAGCTAGTGACGTAGCCCTACGTCACTTTGCCTGTGAGGGGCTGACTGCCGACGTAGATCGGCGTTAGGCAGTCGGCAAGTGGTTAAAGTGCTTCAGTGTCATTAACTTTTTACCCCCCCCCTCCTTTTTTTTTTTCTTCTCTTTCTTGCAATTACATATGAGGCTGTAAAGGAGTCTATATAATAGCATTTTGAGAGACTGGTTCTCTTTATTGAGGAATTAGGGGTCTGTTAGAAGATTGAGGTCTCTCCTGCCCACCACTGAAACTAATGGAATACAGATCATGACGTTCCATTAGTTTCTTCTTTGGACACTGCAGTTGGGGGAAATTGATAGCCAAACCTGGTAGAGGTAATATATGTCGCTTCAAGCTCTTTCTAGCTAAGGGAGTTGAGTGATCAAATATTCCCTGGTCTCCCTCCCCTCTACCCAGCAACACCTGTCATTTGGGCCTTAAGCCAGCAGGTGGGATAGTGGAGCCTGAAGAACATGATGGAGAAAAGGGGGGTTGCATGTTCTGGGGGCCCATGGAAGTGATTCGGTGGATCCCTTTAATCTGAAAATTACAGTGGGCTTGCACTGTTTACACCCATTCTTGGCTGCTGTAGCAATTGAGTTTGTGTCTAAAACCTATATTCTCATTTTATATTTTACTAAATGCGTGGGTATTATAAGTGTGTACAACACAATTAATCTGAGTGATTTTTTTTAAATTATTTTTACTTTTGACTTTTTTACTTTTATTTAAAATATAGATTTGCTAAACTGTAATACAAATATTGTGTGAAATAAATGACAATGGTTGAAATTACAATAGTTCACACCTATGCATTGTGTTAAAATGCAGGTCTGTTGTCCAGTGGAGATGTGCATTGGGGTGCATATGGAAGTGACAAAATGAACGGAGGTTCATGAATTGCAATGATGCTCAGATTAGAGCACATTTGTCCTAGTGTTACAAAATACTAGGATATGAATTCACTCTAAGCCTAGGTTCACACATATGCGGCTCTGCGTGCTGCATTTTGCGTGGGCATGGTAGCCTTTTAATTTAAATGGGCTGCCATGCCTCCTGAAAACGCAAGAAAAGGTTCCTGCAGCATTTCTGAAATCACAGCCTGCATGGGAACAGCAAGTGTAGTTCAGTTCCCAGTGCGGGTGTGATTTCCAGTAGGTGCGGTGTGCCGGTAATTGGTATTATTGGCGCCTGCATGCATGAAGAGCATCTATCTGTGTGGGTGGTTGTGGCTTTAGGAACAGGTGTGGACCCACAGCGGGAATCACCCACACAGATGTGAACCTAGCCTAAAGGAGAATCCTTAACTACAACCAACAAGAAAAAAAAAAGAAAACTGGATTTTTTTAAACTAATTTCATCTAAAATAGTGTGTAAACATTTACTATAAACTGCAGAAGAAATGTTTTCAACAATAAAGTGAAACATATTCAAGCTCAAAATTAAATGGAGTAAAAAATATATATATACCCGGCAAAGGAGATGGTGACCCAACTGGTGTTGAAGGATTGGATGGGAAACTACTGCTGGTGTGTTCTGGAGAATAAATCTAAAAGAGACAAAAGAAAAACATCAGGTAAAGGTTAACATTGCCAATGATTTATAATGCAGCAGCGTAACATAGAAGCAGACAACTCATTGTTTCAAAGAGTCAGCATTTAACGATCTTGCTGGCTGATTTCTTTTTTTTTCCAGGCCATGAACATATTGAAGCATTGGAAAAATAAGGGGTACACAGTCTGGAGACACATCAATAAAACACATTTAATGCACAGAATAGTGGGAACTCTGTCTGAAATATTTTGAAATTCTAGTTTCTTACGCAATGCTAGTGCTGTCGTCATACAGCAGTGCTTACCTTGCCTGAGGTCAGCCAATTCCCATTGTGTAAATGAAACAAAAGCTCAGCTAAGCTTCCTGCATTTGAAATACAAGCCCATATTTTCACCTCCCAAGAGACAAAAATGCTGGCAACAGGCCAAACACACTTGAATAGAAGAGTTCATTATCCTTAAAGTTGCCTGCATAGTGCACAAATTGCTTATGGGATCTGACAGGAAATACATAGACCCTGCTTGCAAAAATACACAATACATACACACTCCGAGGTGATAATGTGATACGGTAACGATTACCAAGAATGGCCCTTATGAGTTGTGTAGAAGTCATAAATGCAACACTAACTAGAGGCCTGCAATTTATGTCCTGTGGTGTTTCACCATTTTTAAAACTGAATATAAATTCAATATTCAGTTTGTGACCTGCTCAGCTAAAAATCACCAAAATGAACAATTCTTACTCCTTCTTCAAAGTATAAATGGTAACATGACTTATTCTCCATCAACAAATAAGACTCCACCTCCCATCAGTCATGGTCCATTCCTGTCAGTGGGGTGCCAATATGCCCACATCTAATGAAAAGGATTAAGACAAAAGCTACACAATGGGAAGCCCACAGAGCCAGACCATGGAGCTGTTAGTCCGATTTATTAAACACTGCAGTGTACATTTCAGTTGCCCCTTGTTATGTAAATGTTATAGAGTCTCAAAGCTACAAAGAAACCTAATTCATGAATTGAATTTTAAAGTCAACTTCCCCAAATTCTTATTTCCTTTGTGCTGAAAACTGCTGGCCACTTAACTAGACAGACTGCACAGTGTTTCATCATGCTCTGAATATAAGTTACTGCAAAGATGTTTTCTATAATCAGCAAAGTTAAATAGCATGCCTATTTGATCTCCTCAGAATTAAACCCTGGATGTTTTGATTTGGCATTAGATAATAAAATAAAGCAGATGTTCCTTGCCTTCACATAACCTTCAGCGGGCACAACCTTAAAGGGTTATTATTTGGCAAACGTTCAGGGAAACACATTTGAAATGGCAAATATACCAAGATTTTCTTTCCTTTCTATCTACACTAGTTCATTATCCAAACTAATGCATAATCCACAGGGCTTTGGGAACTTTGTGTAAATACTTTCATGTACAATTTTCTTTCTTGGCTACCCTGAGATTAAGACCACAATTATCCAGGCTTAAACCTAAAATAAAAGAACCTTTGCAAATGTATTATCTGGCCCTACATGTTTAATCACATAGTATTCTGTGTGCTCTTTAATACCTAAACTGAAGAACAAATGCTTCATCTTCTGATCTTTTACACATGAAAGGCCTTTAGCAAATTTGTGATCAGCCGTGCAAAACAAGCATCACATGTGTCTTGGGATCATGAAGATTCTATTTATAGTTAGTTTTATGAATTATTTTAAAGATAGCATTTTGACAAAGGAACTAATATTACCTTAACAGGGAAAGATCTTTATTATTAATCAATAAAATTAAAAAAGTAATGGCGGTGGGCATTAAAAAAAAAAAAAAAAAAGTTTAAAAATCCTCAAGTGAAATCCTGAAATGTAACGGAGGATCTGTAGTGTGCAGACTATGGCATGCATTCATAGAGCAGATGGAATGCATCTCCTTTGGAAATGACATCGGTGATTTATGGAATGACCTGGCTGCTCCCTGCCAAGCAGCAACACAGGATGACAAAATCAAGTCACCATGACAACCATAGCCCACCCAGCACAAAGATTAAACATATATGTCTTGGTTTAATTACCCTGAATTTGGGAGTGTTTCTAAAACAGCAACTTGGATGGGGGGGGAAAAAAAAAATGTATAAAATCAAATTCTAAATATATTTTAAAAAAAAGGGGGGGTTGGGGCAAGGTTGGTGGGGGAAGAAACAGCAGGATGTTTCATCTATGACAAACATCAAACAACTGATTACCCGTATATAACCAAATTACACAATAATGTACTACAACTACATTAATAGAAGAAAAACCAAAGGGCTGAAAATATGTTTTTATTTTCAAACATGTAACTGACATGTATAATCCCATCAAACGTTAAAAAGTACTTTTCAAAATCCTTAACAAAGCTCTCATAAAATGCGTGCATCTCTTACACAATAGATATCAATACATCCTGGTATTAGTGTGCTGGAAACATTGAGTGAGCATTATGTTTAACAACTCTCAGCTTGCATTCCATGTGAAAAGTGATACTCTCAGGACAGGCAGCTGTTTCCTTTAGAAGGTCATGCATCATTTAATCAAATGAGAAAACACACCAGTGCTGCACAGAAACTTCTAGATTGTGGTGAAAAAATGTCATCGCTGAATGGCTCGGGCTATCCGTCATTAAGTATACAAAATGTCCCAAACCGTTTATTAAGATTTGTTGTAACACTAACATTGAAGTAAACACTATCCAATATCCATTTGTGGCTGCACTTAAGATACAAATACTTACAGATGCCAGAGCTTTTCCAAGTGCATCCCCAGTCTGTGAGCTACCAGCTGCACTGCCTCTGCTTCCCGTACCTAACAGAAACAAAAAAAAAATAATAATACATGCTATTTCTAACATATACAGTTTCTGCTTTATGTAAACTAGAAGTTGTAAATATATACGCTAAAGTATTTTTCTTTAAAACTGCTTACAGACTTACAATCAAACCAAATCTTGGGGTTGCAGAAACCCTGTAGATGAAGGCTTACCCATGAGATTGTCTGTTCCATTGATAGGTGGCGTGTGAGAAGATGCCACATAAGAGGAGCTTGTGGTGCCACCCCGATGGAAGCTGGACATTGGAGGAAGACTGGCATTTATATCTGTTGGTGAAACCGGATGTGGTGGATAGTTCTGAAAAAAGATAAATAAATTGCATTATTGCTGCGGATTACTTCATACTATACTACAATGGCCATGCTAAGGCATGGTAAAGATTGTTTCCAATCATTAGAAATCAACAAAATTGTAAAAGATTTTCAACAGGCTCCATTTCACTCATTATTTGTCTTAAGGTATAACTAAAGGCAAAGCTTTTTTTTTTTTTTAGTTTTGGAAGGAGTGGAGAGGTATTATAACCCCACTCAGGTTTTTATTTCTGTCTGTGCCCCCTTTAGGGCGATCCACCTTCTATTTGTCCTGTTTACCCATATCCATGAAAGTAAAAGAAAATCCCAATTATGGGTTTTTTCGTAGAAAAGTAATAGAGGGGAAATCTTCCAATAGAGACACTAGTTCTGGTGACCTGGGGGCCCCAAGGGATTCTTTTAAGTTGCAGGGATTTCCTCTCACTTCCTGTTTTGGTTATGGGACAGGCAGTGAAGGCAAATCTCCCCAATGGGAAACAGATGGCAAAAAGACTGACAGTGGTATAACCTTCTCTCACTCTATCCAAAATGAAATAAAAAAGTTTTACCTATGACCTTCTCTCTCTATTTCTTTCATCTCTCAAATGCAAACTTTTTTCTGCTATTCTCAGACATCCTGCTTTAGGTTGACTACAATCATTTTCAATACCCCAACTTGTGTATGTAAACATAACCACCCATTCCTGCTAACCCCCAAGATGGACTACACATCTACCTGCAGACACATTCAGCTCTACGTGAATTGTAGTACATATAGGGCAGAGCATATTATATATATATATATATATATATATATATATATATATATATATATATATATATATATATATATATATATATATATATATATACAGTGGGTACGGAAAGTATTCAGACCCCCTTAAATTTTTCACTCTTTGTTATATTGCAGCCATTTGCTAAAATCATTTAGGTTCATTCTTCTTCCTCATGAATGTACACATAGCACCCCATACTGACAGAAAAACACAGAATTGTTGACATTGTTGCAGATTTATTAAAAAAGAAAAACTGAAATATCACATGGTCCTAAGTATTCAGACCCTTTGCTCAGTATTTAGTAGAAGCCCCCTTTTGATCTAATACAGCCAGGAGTCTTTTTGAGAAAGATGCAACAAGTCTTTCACACCTGGATTTGGGGATCCTCTGCCATTCCTCCTTGCAGATCCTCTCCAGTTCTGTCAGGTTGGATGGTAAACGTTGGTGGACAGCCATTTTTAGGTCTCTCCAGAGATGCTCAATTGGGTTTAAGTCAGGGCTCTGGCTGGGCCATTAAAGAACAGTCACGGAGTTTTTGTGAAGCCACTCCTTCGTTATTTTAGCTGTGTGCTTAGGGTCATTGTCTTGTTGGAAGGTAAACCTTTGGCCCAGTCTGAGGTCCAGAGCACTCTGGAGAAGGTTTTTGTCCAAGATATCCCTGTACTTGGCCGCATTCATCTTTCCCTCGACTGCAACCAGTCGTCCTGTCCCTGCAGCTGAAAAACACCCCCACAGCATGATGCTGCCACCACCATGCTTCACTGTTGGGACTGTATTGGACAGGTGATGAGTAGTGCCTGGTTTTCTCCACACATACCGCTTAGAATTAAGGCCAAAAAGTTCTATTTTGGTCTCATCAGACCAGAGAATCTTATTTCTCACCATCTTGAAGTCCTTCAGGTGTTTTTTAAGCAAACTCCATGCGGGCTTTCATGTGTCTTACACTGAGGAGAGGCTTCCGTCGGGCCACTCTGCCATAAAGCCCCGACTGGTGGAGGGCTGCAGTGATGGTTGACTTTCTACAACTTTCTCCCATCTCCTGACTGCATCTCTGGAGCTCAGCCACAGTGATCTTTGGGTTCTTCTTTACCTCTCTCACCAAGGCTCTTCTCCCCCGATAGCTCAGTTTGGCCGGACGGCCAACTCTAGGAAGGGTTCTGGTAGTCCCAAACGTCTTCCATTTGAGGATTATGGAGGCCACTGTGCTCTTAGGAACCTTAAGTGCAGCAGAAATCTTTTTGTAACCTTGGCCAGATCTGTGCCTTGCCACAAATCTGTCTCTGAGCTCTTCAGGCAGTTCCTTTGACCTCATGATTCTCATTTGCTCCGACATGCATTGTGATCTGGAAGGTCTTATATAGACAGGTGTGTGGCTTTCCTAATCAAGTCCAATCAGTATAATCAAGCACAGCTGGACTCAAATGAAGGTGTAGAACCATCTCAAGGATGATCAGAAGAAATGGAAAGCACCTGAGTTAAATATATGAGTGTCACAGCAAAGGGTCTGAATACTTAGGACCATGTGATATTTCAGTTTTTCTTTTTTAATAAATCTGCAACAATGTCAACAATTCTGTGTTTTTCTGTCAGTATGGGGTGCTATGTGTACATTCATGAGGAAGAAGAATGAACTTAAATGATTTTAGCAAATGGCTGCAATATAACAAAGAGTGAAAAAATTAAGGGGGTCTGAATACTTTCCGTACCCACTGTGTATATATATATATATATATATATACACACACACATACATACACACTAGCAAATATAGTAGCAAAGCATGGGATTGCGGTGTGTTTGTTGGCAAAAATCGCCCACCTATCATTAGCCCCTGGAGTGTGATCTGAGCATGGATCGGGCTTTAGAGGCAAGGTAGATTTAGACTCGTGTCTACCCCAAGTATTCTCAAATACTCAATAAGCAATGCTTCCAATAAATATAAAAATAAACTCTTCTTTCTTACCAAACGGTCATGTAGGCTGCCATAGTTATTTGACTGTGATATGTGAGATGATGAACTGCCCATCATTCCCCCATAGCCCGGCTGACCAATTCCATTGGAGGAATTCCACAGCTCTGATGAGTTATGACTCCCATCTACAAACAGAAAGAACATTAATAGCATGACAACACATTAAACAAAAGAGCCAAGGTGCTTGTTCACAGTGTAAAAGTTCAGATATCGAATTTTAATAAAAATTTTAAATATAAATTACAGTATCTAAGGGGAAACTATGCTGGTAAAAATATAAGACCAACAACTGACGCTTTGATGACACAATACAGAGCACAGCAGTCAGGCTGAAAATGTCATTGTATTACGGTGACCATGAACAGTCAATATGAATAAATGAATTCCTAACTATGGGGAAGTCGAGTGTCTATGGCCGGCCTAAGATTATATCATCTGCACCTGATGTACAACAGCAGCATCATCAACACAAAATCACCAACCTTGAAGAAAAAAAGTGCTAGCAAACATACTGCTGGGTGGTTTAGGGGATGGATAACTTGGAGACTCTCTGTTGAAGTCATCAGAACTCGGAGAGGGTGCATAGACCTGAAAAAAAAAAAAAATACATCACAATCTACAAAAGCACTTTAATTTGTCAGCATAGAACACAAACAATTTTAGTACAATCTATTCAGAAACTAAAACTAGGCAAAACATTTTTTAGATAAACCACTGAAAGTGGTTGTAAACCTCATACATGAATCGTGAACAAAGCATATCTCTTCTGTGTGCTTGTCTCTGTTAAAGCGAAGCTCCACCCAAAAGAAGAAGCTCCGCTTGTTTCCTCACCCCCCTTCCCCCTCCTCCGCCACATTTGGCACCTTTCGGGGGGAGTGGGTACCTGGATTTGACAGGTACCTGCTCCCACTTCCGGGTGATTTCCCCACAGGAAGGTCTTCTGGAAATTCAGCCCCCCTCTTCCTTCCCCCCCCCCCCGTAGGGCCATTCACAAACCGCGGCACGCATGCGCAGTAGGGAGTTGGCTGTGAAGCCACAAGGCTTCACTGCCAGTTTCCCTACCAAGAAATGCCGTCGGCAACACACGAGAGCCGCTGGATTCGTGGACAGGAAAGTGTTCAAATATTTAAAGTTAGCAGCTACAGTAATTCGCCTGGACCTCCTCTTTAAGATCTAAGTGTCACTTTGTCTGGTGCTTTGTTTCTCTATTAGCATGAATCACTTCTGACAAAATTTCCTAGAGAGCCAAGAGAAAAATGGAGACAGGGGAGGAATCGCCAGCAGATCGGCAGCCTCAGCTTTGTTCCTGTGTCAGAGCTCTGCAGGGTGCATCTTCAGTTCTCTGCCCTTTTTTGCGGAACTCTCTGCCCACCGCAGTTTTACTGCAGAAACACCGCAACTGTATGCCGCTTTGCGGGACCGCTAGCGTGGGCGAACGTGTGCCCATTGGCCACAGGGGAAGCTGATCAGCAGGTCCAGCGGCTGTGATTGCCGCCGGGCACGCGCGATCGCTCCCCGTCGAGACTGAACAGCGGTCTGACGTTGTAAACAGTATTTAGGAACACAGGTTCCTGTGTTCATGCAGAAAGAACATCCCCCACACAGTAAGAAAGCACCCCTCTTGGGACACATTTAACCCTTTGATTGCCCCTGGTGTTATCCCCTTCTCTGCCAGTGTCAGTACATATATTTAGCACTGATTACTGTAGTAATGTCACTGGTCCCCCCAAAAGTGTCAAAAATGTCAGTTAGGTGTCCGATCTGTCCACCGCAATGTTGCAGCCCTGCTGAAAAGCAGATCGCTGCCATTACTAGTAAAAAAATAAATAAAAATTAAATAAATCTTTCCCCCTAGTTTCTAGACACAATAAGTTTTGCGCAAACCAATCAATATACACTTATTGGGATTTTGTTTTACCATAAATATGTAGCAGAATGCAAATTGGCCTAAAAGGATGAAAAAATCTGATATTTACATTTTTTTTTATTGGGAATGTTATAGCAGAAAGTAAAAAATTGTATTTTTTTTTTAGAATTGCGTTTTTATTTATAGCGCCAAAAAAAGTCACACGTGATCAAATACCACCATAAGAAAGCTCTATTTGTGGGAACAGCGTCACACTACCATGCAATTGTTCAATTGTCAGTTAAAGTAACGCAGTACCGTATTGCAGAAAATGGCCTGGTCATTAAGGGGTAAATCCTTTCCGGTCCAGAAGTGGTTAAAGTTCTGGACTTTAAAATGGATGTAAAGAAAGGGCTGCAGATAGACAGGTGGAACTTATATAGGAGGAGTTTTTTCACCTCTGTGTATCACCAGAGGCCAGTCACTTCACTGGGTATATGTAAGAGCTTACAACCACTATAAGGGGATATTCTACTAAAAACAGAACTGGGAGTTAAACTGATTCTAACAGTCTGCACACCTTGAGCCCCCGTTCACACTGGGGCCACCTGTGAGGCGACCTGGTCGCCTCACATTTCGCCGTAGGTCGCCTGCCATACAGAAGCTATGGACCCGTTCTAATAGGAGCGACACAAGTCGCTCCGACTTAGAAAAAGGGTTCGGAGCTTCTTTGGGGCGACCCGGAGCGACCTGCATAGACTTCAATGTTATGAAGTCTGTGCCGGCCGCTCCGAGGTTGCGGGGCGAGCAGCGCGCCGCGACCTGTGAGGTCGCCCGGAAAAGTCGGGTCGCTGCAATGTGAACGGGGCCTTATATGGCCATTATGAGGAGATCCTGCTCTTGATGTTAGAATTATTTTTTTTTTCACAGTTTGAAGAATGCAAAAGGAGAGGCTGGGACACGTAAAGGTTGGTGGGAACAGTCCAAACTTAGGAAAAATACAGAGATGTAAATTATAGCAAGAGATCTGTTGGGAGTATCCAAGACATATTAAAGGCTGGATACATACTATACAACTTTTGTTGTTAGATTTCCTTTAGATTTACCTTCAACTATGTAGTGCAAGGGCCTGCCAGACTGCATACAAATTGAAAGTGTTTAGGTTTGACCTCATATTATATGGTTTTGGTAAATCTAAAGGAAAAAAATCAAAAGAAAATTGTATAGTGTCTATCCAGCTCAAGAGGAATAAAGTATGGCCTATACGGAATTATAAAATCCAATCTGATCTCACAGAAAACCACAAGAGTAAGCAGAGATAAACATGGAAGCCATCAATGCTGACATTGCCTACTTAAAATGCAATGGTGCAAGAATCAATACTGAAAATTTTGGATCTGTACGACAGCCTAGATGCTTCTTCCCGCACAGGTTTGTCTTCTATAGAACCTGAGAAGATAGGCTGTGGGCCAGTCATCCTAAACCTGGCTTCAGTACCTCGAAAAATCAGCGATTACAAAAAGTACACAAGAGGCGAGCCCACGTTTTCACACTTTGCTGGCTGCATGCTTGTTACAAATCATGGTAGCAATGCCAAAATTACGATTAAAACAAATAATAAATGTCTGCTTCCATCTTTCTATACTCACAGGTTACTATGAACACTGGAGGGAAGACAGTAGTAGAAGGACTAACGGTTTTACCCTTTCTACTGATTTACTTAAGATGGGTATTCTGTCATAGAAATTCAACAATATCTGAATCACTCACAAAAATAGCGTAGAACTAAAAGGCAGCTATGAATGTCTAATGAACAATTCCAAGCCTATGTGCTGATGAATACTATACGAGGTAATTTCAGAACACGATGTTTGAGAAATAGCATCACCCACAGAATGACTGGACTCAAATGTGAATCACTAGCATCAGACAAGCCAAAATACTGGAAGCAGAAAGTGTATGTGATTGCTTCCAGATAACGTAAAGCCCAACAACAAACACTGCAAACCGCTGAACCGACCACAAATCTATCTAACTCCGTTTTGGTGCATCTAAAGGATGACATTACCAAAAACTAAGGCTACGTTCACATGTGGGTGTAGCGGATCACGGGTTGAATCACCGCGATTCTGCCCGCGATCCGGAATCATTGCAAATTGCGGGACGCCTGTGCGATGCCCGTGATTTGCAATGGCACCCCAAACGCTGTGCGATGTTGCCGCGATTTCTGCCTGCCGAATCGCTGTAACATTGTGCAAACAGAATCGCAGGACGCATGACGCCCAAAAGAACCGCTTGTTTATTTTTTGGGCGACAGGCAGCAACATCGCACAGCGTTTGGGGTGCCATTACAAATCACGGGCATCGCACAGGCGTCCCGCGATTTGCAATTATTCCGGATTGCGGGCAGAATTGCACTGTACAAGACTGAGAGGAGGGCTTGAGTCCAGATTTGTCTCTCACAAAACGTAGGAAAGAATTACAGTCCAAAGTGTTTAGCAGGAACATTGCTCAGATAATACAAGGGTAAACACTGCTTTAATCACTGGGGCTGGAAGAAAGCATCAGAACCGCAGCCAAAGACAACCGCCAAATGATGTGAAGTAATATATTTAGAAGGCTGAATTTTATAGTAAATTCTAATTAGGAGTTGTTTTGAACAGTGTGATATTTAACGCTAGGCTTAAAGTGGAAATCATATACACACAATGTAATGTAGGTAGGACAGAGCAGAAAAATATTGATCTTAATGCTGCAAAGTATAAAGCTAGCTGAACACAAGAGGACCCAGCACTAGACCACACCACCCCAAAATACCTGAACAGGAGGTATATCATGGGCATCACTGCATCACCTACAGCTTTTTAGTGGTTGTATTTTGTTTAAAGCCAATCTCCAGGTTTATGGTCTGTTACCTAGTTTGTTTGGGCCAAGCTGGCCCAAACAAAAAAAATAATAAATTGTACACTTAGGCCTGTTTCACAAAGGTGTCAGCTTGTATATAAGCAGTGTGAACAGCAAGCTTTGACAAAGCATTAGCACAGCTTTCAACAAACTTTGTTGAAGCTTTTAAAATTACCATTCAGCTTAAGGTTGTAAATCTTGAACACAGATCCTAATGGGAGTGCGGATTGTAACTTTTAAACAAGCTGAAAGCAGGCTTCAGCACTTCTTGAAGCTTGGTAAAAGCCTACTGAAGCCTGCTAGCAGCTTGCTTACAGTGGCAATCAGCACTCCCATTAGGACCTGTGTTCAAACTGAAGCTGAATTGCACTTTAAAAGCTTTAAACAAAGCTTGCTGAAAGCTCTGCAAATGCCTTGTCAAAGCTTACTGTTCACACTGCTCTTATACAATCTGACACCCGTGTGAAACAGGCCTAACAGGTGTGCTCGCTGGACGCACTACCCTCAGCTAAACACAGTATACAGTCTTGTGCTCCAGCAGTGAGACAATAGCTTCCCATCTCACATCTAGAATAACGTCGAGTTGGGCTGAGCCACAGAAAGCCCATACAAAAGATTCAGGCAGAACACACTGGTCGCTTGTGCTCGCTCTCTAGAGTGCGCAATGGCGCAATCTATGACAATTGTGTACATCGGACACGGCAGAATACCGATCGCACTACCAGGCACTGTGAGCTGCCCTGGTACCATGTGATCTCTGTGATCAATCACAGTAGTAAACAATGTGATGATTATTTACTACTGTGTGAGTTCTTTGATTGGTCACAGGGATCAACCTGGTACCAGGGTCGCTCATAGTGGCCTGGTACTACCATCGGTATTCTGCTTTGCTCACAGCAGCCCTGTACCATGTGACAACATTACAGTAGTAAGCAAGGTTTCATGAATGAAACCTTTAGACACTCCTACTGATTTGCTTATTACAGTGATCATCACTATGATAAGCAATCAAAGTGTAACCAAAAAAAAAAAAAAAGGTTTTGTCTGTGTTTTTTAACATACTGACACCACTCCATGTCCCTAATCACCACTGCACATGTCATCCTGTCCCTGATCACGGCACACCAGTTACAGTGTTCTCTGATCACATCCGCATCAGTCATATAGTTCATAATCACCACCACACCAGTTATGGTGTCCCCCTGATTACTGCCACACCACTTTCTGTCCCTATTCACCTCCACGCCCCTTCATGTCCCTAATCACTACCTTACCATTTCGTGTCCATAATCAATCACTAAACCACTTCCTGTCCCTAATCACTGCCACACCACTTCCTGTCCCTAATCACCGCCACACAACTTTGTGTCCCTAACACTACACCACTTCGTGTTCCTAATCACTGCCACACCACTTCCTGTCCCTAATCAACACTACACCACTTCCTGTCCCTAATCACCGCCACACCACTTTGTGTCCCTAACACTACACCACTTCATGTCCCTAATCACCGCCACACCACATGTTCCTAATCACCGCCACACCACTTCATGTTCCTAATCACCGCCACACCACTTTGTGTCCCTAATGACCGCCACACCACTTTGTGTCCCTAATGACCACCACACCACTTCGTGTCCCTAATGACCACCACACCACTTCGTGTCCCTAATGACCACCACACCACTTCATGTCCCTAATGACCACCACACCACTTCATGTCCCTAATGACCACCACACCACTTCATGTCCCTAATCACCACCATAACACTTACAATGTCCCTAATCACTGCCACACCATTTACAATGTCCCTAATCACTGCCACAACACTTCGTGTCCCTAATCTCCGCCACACCCCTTACAATGTCCCTAATCCCTGCCACACCATTTACAATGTCCCTAATCACCGCCACACCACTTTGTGTCCCTAATCACCGCCACACCACTTACAATGTTCCTAATCACTGCTGCACCCGTCATACTGTCATCATAAAGACTTGCTCACTTTTGCAGTGCTTTCTGAAGAGCCATCTATGTTCGGATTGATCTTCAGAGAGCATTAGACAGGCAGTGAGGTGCACTTTATTTCATTTTGAACAGAGGGGTGTAGATTCAAAGCTGCCACAGACTATATGTGAGAGATAAGTGCACTGAGAAGGCTTGGGCACCAAATACATTAGAAAAGGCTTCTTTTTATTGTGAAAAGTTAAATTCTGCCTGAAAAGGTAAACTTAGCCTTAAAACTGTGAATATACAGCTATAAGCTGTAAGGCAGAGCAGTGCCTAGGCAAACTCACATGGCAGGAAGTGCACTGCTCCCCCCCAAGAGCAATTGCAGACAAAACAAACATTTTTCTGGGAACTGCTGAGGCATAATTATTTCTAGATGTTTTGCATTACATATCAAAATATTAACTTTGAGTTCATGTTCACATTAACATTTTGGAAATGTATTAAACATATGAACTCCACACTAAGTACTATTTGTAACTAGTGTGGCAGCACCACCACCACCAACCATAGTCATTTCCAGAAAAACTGCAGCCATCTACAAACAAATTCTACTTTGGACCAGTTGACACCACAATTTCTACATTCTGGATGCGTTTCTGCATTTGTGTTTTTGATGCATTCCAGTGCGGTTTTTTTAACCCTTTTTTGTTCATCAATTGAGGACATGTGCATATTCCAGTGCGTTTATGATGCGTTTTTCCATGTTCCATACAGAGAAAATGCAACATGTTCCACTTTTGTTGACTGAACTGGAACACACAGCACTGGTGTGAAATAGGGCCATCGGAATCCATGATAAACACCCTCCATGTGCTATTGATGAAGACTAAAAACACACTGTACTGCATTGGGTGTGAACCAGCCCTTTAGAAATTGTTATTTACTGTGCATTACATAGAGTCTAAATGCCAGTCAATTGAAAATAAAAATAAAAAAACATTCTCAGAATTTCTGAAACAGCACAGAAAGATTCTCAGACTGTGATCTAAGATACTATTTATTGGCATACGCGTTCGCAATGTTTTATCAGGCAATCTGTGACACATAGTAAACAAATAGTATATGGACTCTTACATATCAGACTGGTGCTATTACAACAAATCAGTAGTCTGCGTGATACGGGCCAATTCTACTGTACATAAAAGAGCGCTGGACGAAAGTAAAGCATGTTTTATGGAGCTGCACTTCTGCCAGCCATAATATTTCACATCAAAGGGCAAGAGCAGAAAATGTAAGTGATGTGGTAGTGGAAATTTCATTGACTCCAGATGTGAAGAAACACATGGCCAAACTGAGAAGAAAAAAAAATGTAGTTGCAAAGCCAGTGAAAACATATGTCTGTCATCTGATCACCTGTAAAAAATACCAAAATTTCAATTTAATGGCAGAACCAAAAGTATGTGGCTGCCTAGGTCTGCACAACCTGCAACACATGGCAGATTTACTACTCACAGCATACTTTCTATGATAAACTTGTACCACCCAATGATTTGTCAACATCAATATTTTAGCATAAAAAGAAAAAATAATGTAAAAATCATATTAACCGCTTGCCGACCGCCGCACCACGATTTACGTCGGCAGTCAGCCCCTCACAGGCAAAGCGATGTAGGGCTACGTCGCTAGCCTGTGAGGGTCTAGGGAGCGAGCGTGCGCCGCCGGAGGCTCCCGCGCGGTCACGGACCCCCCCCCCCCCCAACGTGTGCCCGGCGGACCCGATGTCCGCCGGTCAATCGCGATCTTCCGTTACACTGGAAGAAAGGCAGGCGGCTAATGTAAACAAAGCCGCCTGTCATTCTTCCCTGTGTAAGAATGGAGATCAAAACGGTTCTGCTATGTAGGACCGTTGATCTCTGTTCTTACACTAGTAGCCACAGCCAATCACAGTTAGAAACATGCCCCTAGGACACACTTAACCCCTCCCTCTCCAATAAAGTTAACTCCTTTACTGCCAGTGTCATTTTTACAGTAACAGTGCATATGTATAGCACTGATTACTGCAGTAATGTCACTGGTAACCCCAAAAGTGTCAAAAAAAAAAAAAACAACAAAAATGACAAAAATCTTTCCCTTAGTTAGTAAACGCAATAAATATTGCGCAAACCAATCCCAATCAAAATACGCTTTTTGCGATTTTTTTTACCAAACATAGGTAGCATAAAACAAATTGGCCTAAAATGTTAAAATTTTGATTTTTACATTTTTTTGGGGGAATTTCATATATAAAAATGTGAAAAATATTGTTATTTTTGCAAAATTGACGCTCTTTTTTTGTTTATAGCGCATGATCAAAAAATTGCACAGGTGATCAAATACCACCAAAAGAAAGCTCTGTTTGTGGGAAAAAAAGGACGTCAAATTCGTTTAGGTACAGCGTCGCACGACCGTGCAATTGTCCGTTAAAGTCACGCAGTGCCGAATCGCAAAATAGGCCCTGGTCAGGAAGGGGGTAAAATCTTCCGGGGCTTAAGTGGTTAAAAACCAGTTTAAAAAAAAAAAAAAAGATTTTTACTAACTGTAAACCTTTACATGAATGCATGTTTGCTTTAATATTTGAAGGCTAACTTCACTTTCGAGAGAAAAAATAAAAATATAGCAAATAAAAAAATATATATATTAGTGTATACAATTGCAAATTAAGTCATATTGTAATTGAATGTTATTAAAAATTGCCTTTCCTTTTCAATCTGCAGCTCTGTAATTTTCCATAAAATACAATGCAATATGGCAACCCGAAGGCGCTCTCTGTACACAGATGATATACTGAACGCCCCCTGAAATTGTCATTTTCTGCTTGTGTGATTGGCTCACTAATTTTCCAAGAAGTCTGCACTGAGATACAGGTCAGATTTTTGACATCCCCTGCAACAAAAAATGTAATATTTGGTGAGACACTCCCAAAGGGATGCAGACCCTGCAAGTTTCCTCATCACAGCCATGCAGGGGCAGCAGCTGATTGATAATTATAAAACCACTCCCATACAGATTCACTGTACACATGGACACAGTCAAGTAAACAGCTATTTCTTCAGAACAACAAAAGGTAGGAATCTGTAACAAAGTTTGTTAAAATCCTTGCAATGTACAGAGATCACCCAGAGGATGTTTTTTTTCTCAACCAAAGTGGAGTTACTTTTGAATCAACAAATTACACTTAGACCCCATTCACACTAGCGCGACTTGTCAGGCGACTTGGTCGCCTGACAAGTCGCGGTGGGTCACCTGCCATTGATTAGCACAGGACCCGTTCTAATAGGAGCGACACAAGTCGCTCCGACTTAGAAAAAGGGTCCTGTACTTCAATGATATGAAGTCCGTGCAAGTCGCGCCGAGGTCGCGGTGCAATGTATGTGCAAGGGCCTACTGGATTGCATACAAATGGAAAGTTTAAGTTTGACCTCATATTATACGGTTTTGATAAATCTAAAGGAAAGTTGTGCAAGAAAATTGTACAATGTGTAGCCAGCTTAAACTTTTGGAAAAATAAACAAATATATACTCAATGATGGAAGAATCGTGTGAGAAATATAAATCAAAAAAGAAATGTGCATGAGCTGTGACTTGGAAAGAAAAGAAGATTCCCAGACACGAAAACGGGATGAAATTGAAGGCTTGCCTGGCTAAGTTTCGAAATCAATGGTGGCCCCATCGGATCACAAAATTTTTGATTTTCGAAAGAAAAAAATCTTCTCTCCATACACCTAAACACTTTATTGGTTCTATATGACCCAAACAAATTTTTCAGACATGTTTACTTGCAAGACTTAGCATTTTTTCACTTACCCCTGCACCCCCCCTCCCCGCACACTCCAAATGCTCCGGCTCCTCTACATTCAATCGGTACCAAGAAAACAAATCGCCCTGTATAAAAGCTCCAAGCTGATTTGTTGGAGCAAACACAGGGATGTGGATTCCTTACAAGCCCCATGTGACAGCACTGGTCCATTCATGAAACATCTAATGCGGTCACATTAGAACGCAGGCCACTAGTTTTATACTATGGTCTGGGTATCACTCAATTGTTCTGAGGGTTAAACAAAGCGATAGTAGCAAGATAAAAGTGAAAGTATGCTGCTGGGGAGGAAAGGCTTTTAGTGAAAGTTTAACTGCAGAGGGGATGGCGGAGGAAAGCAACACAAGCAACTGGAAGCGTGACTATTCCCCCCAAAAGCAGATGGTTGTCACGTCAAGAAATGTTAGAAATGAATTTCAGTTACTGGCTTTCCTGGAGTCATTCCTATCAAAGCAATCTGGGCTTCCATAACACCTCAGCAGTGCCACAGGCTGATCGCCTCCATGCCATGCTGCATTGATGCAGTAATTCATGCAATAGGAGCCCCGAACAAGCACTGAGTGCATACTATACTGTACATGGACATACTTTTCAGTAAGCCAACATTTCTGTAATTAAAATCCTTTTTTTGATGGTCTTGTGTAATATTCTAATTTTTTTTGAGATACTGAATTTTGGGTTGTCACTAGCTGTAAGCCATAATCATTAAAATTAAAAGAAAGAACTGCTTGAAATATATCACTCTGTGTGTAACGCATCTATATAAAACATATATCAAGACACCAGCTGAAATCTATTAGTAATTTAAAAGCAATCCTGCCCCTTGTCAGTGCAAATTAATATCAGCTTGTTCAAGCTCAACTGCTGGCCTATAAAAAGGTGTCTCTTTACCAAGGTGTCACACAAGAAACATCTCATGATGGGTAAAAGTAAAGAGCTCTCTCAAGACCTTTGCAACCTTATTGTTGCAAAACAAACCAATGGCATTGGTTACAGAAGGATTTCTAAAGTTCTGAATGTTCCAGTGAGCACTGTTGGCCATAATCTGGAAGTAGAAAGAATATCATTTCCCCTTATACTGGCCACGACCAGGTGCTCCTTGCAAGATTTCTGAAGAGTGAAAAGAATTATCAGAAAAGTTGTCCAGGAGCCAAGGACCACTAGTGGAGAGCTTCAGAAAGACCTGGAATTAACAGGTACAATTGTTTCAAAGAAAACAATAGGTAATGCACTTAACCGCCAAGGCCTGTATGCATATTTACCACGCAAGACTCTACTGATGAAGAAAAAGCACTTTGAAGCTAGTTTAAGTTTGCTGCACAACATTCTTGTGAAGTACTGGGAGAATATAGTCTGGTCAAAGAAGACCAAAATTGAATTCTTTGGATGCCATAATACTCACCATGTTCGGAGGTCAAATGGCACTGCACATCACCCCCCCCCCAAAAAAACAACAAAAAACAGTGAAGTTTGGGAGGTGGGTACATCATGGTGTGGGGCTGTTTTTCAGCACACAGTACTGGCAAAACTTCATTTAACTGAAGGAAGGCTGAATGGAAAAATATACCAAGACATTCTTGATTAAAATCTACTGCCATCTACTAGGATGATGAAGATGAAAGCAGGGTGAACATTTCAGGAAGACAATGATCCCAAACACAAAGCCAAGGAAACTCTCAACTGTTTTCAAAGAAAGAAAATAAAGCTGCGAGAATGGCCCAGCCAATCGCCTGACTTAAAACCAAAAGAAAATCTATGGAAAGAACTTAAGATCAGAGTTCATAGAAGAGGTCCACAGAACCTTCAAGATTTAAAGTCTTTTTGTGTAGAAGAATGGGCCAAAATCACACCTGAGGAATACATGTGACTAGTTTCTCCATACCGGAGGCGTCTTAAAGCTGTCATTACCAACAAAGGATTTTGTAAGAAGTATTAAATAAATTTCAGTTAGCGTGTTCAATACTTTTTCCCTGTGTCATTCCATTATATATATATATATATATATATATATATGTAAAACTTAATTTCTGAACGTATTTGTTTTGGTGGTGAAAATTTCATGTCAATAGCACCTTTAGAAAGATACTCACCCAGAAAAATGGTGACGTGTTCAATACTTATTTTACCTGCAATATATTTGTGAATATATATATATATATATATATATACACACACACACACTGTATAGTGATACAGGGAATGGGAGCACTGGTTTATATTAATATAGGGTCTCTGTAACTGCAACAACTGATGGTAAAAAATAATGTATGTCCATACAAACAATTAGTACACCTTAAAGAGGAAATCCACCCATTTTTTTAAATTTACTTTTATCCAAATGGCCATCCGCTGTGCATTTCTAAATAGATAATTTATATACATTTTTTTAATGTCTAAATGCCTTATTTTGATCTGTGTATGCGGCACATGTGGTCTGGCAGTCTAGGCAATGTTATCATAAGGAGATTCCCATGTGCTCCTGGGATATCAGGGTCATCTATCCCAGGAATCCATGGGAATCGCCTAATGAAGAAACTGCACCATGCATTGTTATTACTGCTCAGGTGCGAGATTGGGAGGTGCATGCTGGGTAGTCAGCTGCACTGAATCCCGGAAATAAACACAAGCGGGCTTCAGCTGCCCACAACCTCAATGGCTCCTGCCTGCTTCTGAGATCAGGTAAGACTTTATTGATTTAAAAGAAAGAAGAAGGAACAAGTTAATACAATTTTTCAAATTGTAAAGTAGAAGCTTAAACGATCCCAGTGGAGCATTTGAAAAAAAACTTGATTATGGGGACTGGAACTCCGCTTTAAGATTCAAGTGCCTGCTACATCTAGGTCTGTAAGCCAGTACTAATTATATCAAACATGCCCACAGAATGGACACACCTGATTTAGTCTTTGTCACAAAGCCTCACTTTGGTCTCATGCTGACAATGGAGATCTATTCGCTTTTGCCTGTTTAACTGCAGTAAAGTACATATCTTCCAAAATGAAAATTTACTTTAAGAAAAAAAATCCAGTCAACAGGAAGTAATTAGTTCAGATCTTTGTACTGCAGGTCAACGCATTCTAAAAAATATTTAAAAATACATAAAATAAAATAAAAGGCAGCATAGCATTTCTTTACATTAGTATGCTATGCTAAGAACTGAGATTGGCACAAAACATGGGATTTTTGACTTACTGTAAAATCTATTTCTCTGATGTTCATTGACGGACACAGCTCCTGATTAATCTTTACCATTGAGACATCCCAAAGTAGTGTTAAACTTGAGGGATGGGAAAAATGGCAGAAAAAAATTCCCAAAGCTAACCATAGCCAACCAGGTAACATGGAGCTCAACTGTAAACAACTAGAGCTCACTTGAAAAAAAAAAAACAATACACCCTCAAAGAGGGTGTAAGCCTCTAAACTGCAGTCTGCAAAACCTTGCTGCCAAGCTAAGCATCAGCAGATGCCAACAAATCCACTTTATATAACTTTGTGAAAGTGTGCACTGACGAGCAGGTGGCCGTCAAGTAACCCTGCATCACTGATGCCTGATGATGGAAGGCCCAGGAGGCACTAAACGCCCGAGTAGAGTGGGCCTAGGCAGGGAAAAGAGGAACCTGACCCCGAATTGAATAGGCCTGAATCACTGTCTGTCTGAACCATCTGGAAATGGTCACAGGAGATGTGGCCAACCCTTTTCGAGTTCCGAGGTTTGTCCATGAGTACAAATAGTGAATCTGACTTCCTAAAAGACTCTGTAGCTTCCTGGTACACCCTGATTGCCAGAACCACAACCAGGAAATGCAAGGCAATTTCCTTAGGATGTTTAGGCCTGGGACATAGATAATGCAACACAATGTCTTCATTCAAAAAGAAATCAGAGACGACCTTTGGAAGGAACGACGGACAGGGATGAAGAACCACAGGGTAAGGTGAACGAAACAATGCCGCCAGCACCGACACCCTGCGCACAGAAGCATTAGCCACCAAAAAGGTCACCTTCTGGGACAACATAAGCAGGGGAACCTCCCAAATATTTTCGAAGCAAAGGTTTCAGGAGAACTAACAACACCAAACTGAGGTCCCATGGCAGCAATGGAGACCGCACTGGAGGAGCCAAGTGTCGAACTCCCTGGATAAAGGTACACACCAAGGAATGTGTGGCCAATGGACGAAAACCGTCAAGGCCAAAACCTGGCTCAACCGCCTGTTGGAGGAAAGCCAAGATCTGAGCCACCGAAAAGGACCGAGGGAGAACCCCAAGAGACCCACACCACGCAATGTAAGTCTTCCAAGTAGCATGGTAGATCTTCCTAGAGGTAGATTTTCTAGCTTTTATTAAAGCCAGCGTCTGTAAAGCAGGATCGAAGATTGGCTCTTGTGACAGCAGATCTTCCCCCAGAGGAAGTCTCCAAGGAGCATTGGCAACCAGCCGTACCCGATCAGTGTGGCCAGTCTGGAACCACTAGAATGACAGGCAGATGTCTGAAAGGGGGAAGGCATAAATCAGACGATACGAGCCACTAATGCGTCTGTGGCATCGGCCAGAGGATCCCGAGACCATGCCACAAACCTCTGTACCTTCCTTGGAATGTGTACAGCAGAGAGGGCTGTAACTAAATCGTTCTGCTCACCTTAGAATGCGGACTACTTTCCGAACCACCAGGATATTTCTTGTGCCCCCTTGGTGATTGACATAGACCGCGGCCGTAGCATTGTCCGATTGAATTCGTACCAGACACCCTGAAGATAAATTGTTCAATGATCCAGACAGTCTGTTCAGAGTTCCAGTACATTGATCAGAAGTCTGGACTCTTCCAGAGTCCAGACCCCCTGAGCACAATCTCCCCATCCGGACAGGCTGGCATCCGTGGTGACAACCGTCCAGTACAGGGTGAAGAAAGAATTTTCCCTGTCGAAATGCCAGAGAACGGAGGCCACCTCTAGAGACTGGATTTTTGTTCCATTTCACCAGAATCTCTTTTTGCAGAGATCTTGTGTGAAACTGTGCAAACGGAACCACCTCAAAAGGTAGACACCATCAGGTCCAGCATCCGCATGCAAGCCCGGAGGGATGACCGTCTGCTGGACAACAGAGGCTGAATTGCTTCCTGCAATTTCTGGAGATTTCCCAGGGGAAGAAACACCCTGGCTGAGACTGAGTCCAGTATCAGACCCAGATAGTCTAGTTTTGTGGACTGAACCAGAGCAGACTTCTGAAGGTTCAGAAACCAATCAAACTCCCTCAGAGTTCATGGAGTAATCTCCAAGTTGTCCATCGGAGCGGAGACTCCGCTCGCAGAACACGATCATCCAGGTACCCAAGTACCGCGATCCACCGCTAGTGCAAACAATGCTAGCACCGGGGCCAACACTTTTGTGAAGACCCGAGGAGCGGAGGCCAGACCAAAGGGTAATGGCACAACTGATAATGCTCCTCTCTCCTAGAGCAAAGCATAGAAAGCACTGGTGACTGGCACATGTGAAGGTAGACATCCGTGATGTAGATAGAAGCGATAAAACCGCCGATGTAGGGACGCCACTACCGTGCGAATGTACTCCATTCAAAACGTCTGTACCCACACAAGCAGTTTAGCGCCATGAGGTCCAGAAGTGGACGTACCTTGCCTTCCTTGCAAGGAACTGTAAAGAGGTTTGAGTAAAACCCCTGAAAATGTTCCAAAGTTGGGACCGGGACAATCATCGCTTGAAGTAGCAAGTCTTGCACTGCCCCAAAGAGACCTCGCAAGCGATCTGGGGACAAGTGCAGGTTGGAAGGGAAGAACGTTTCCGGAGGAAAAAAATGAAACTCGATCTTGAAGCGGGACAAAATTACTTCATGGACCCACTTGTCCGATACCAGGGAGGTCCACAGATCCGGAAACCAGCGAAGGTGTCCCCCCTACCCCAGATACGGTTGAGGGCGCCCCTTCATGCAGAGAAAGCCTTGCCCACAGGTCTGGAAGAGCCCCCTTACCAGACTATTTCCTCTTGGAACCTCCAGTGGAGGCCCTGAAGAGCTTGATCTCTTGTCTTTGATACCTTGTCTTGAGACACCCCCCCCCCCCTCCCAATGGAGGCGCTCCACTCAGCCGTATGGCCTAGTAGGCCGCGGCTTAAATTTTTGTGGAAGCCCAGCCGCTTGGGTGCGAGTTTCAGCAGAGCCAACCACCCAGAGGAGAACGGATGCCCAAACGGAGGGCAGTGGGCTTCAAGAGGGAGCCCAGAGGGCATTCATGCCCTAGTCACAAACCCCCAGGGTGGTGGGGGACCCAGCTCAAACCCCCGTTGCGTACCATGAAAAACCCAGCCAGCAGTAACTCCAACAAGCCCCCCTTGAGAACATGTGGAAAAAGCCAGGAAGACTTACAGTGACCACACCGCTCCATCGGAATGAGAGGTCTGTCAGCCAGGAGGAAGGCTGCAACTCAGGCCGAGGCCAGGTTGTGCCCTTCCTCGTGAGACTTTTAACTCGCAGGCAAAGCCCCATCCAGTGGGGCTATGTCGCAGCCGATCTAGCGGGGAGCTGGCCATACTGGGGGGATTACCACAGGAACAAAATAACAAGATAGGAAAACATTCAGTTTAAAAAGGAAAAACATTGCCAGGACCAGAGATTCCAGCAAGGAACTAGCTCCTTACTCCTGACTAGGCAGAAAAAAAACTGAGTGCCTATAGTTGAGAGTAGGTGTATACCCCCTGGAACTGCCCATAGGCATAGTCCTACTCCTGTAGGGGGCAGTATAACCCAATGGTTAAAAAGAATAAGAAGCAGTGTCCATCAATGAACGAAAGAGAAGCACTACTAACATATTTTTGGTACCAAACAAAGTGTATGTAAATTCCAACAATTAAATAACTTCTAATTTGCTCCCTTTTGGAAAGGTATTTCATTATTTGTTTTAAAAAAGTGTAAACAATTTCTGTTGATACTGTCAAAAATCCAGTACTGCCCTGTGCATGTTACAGTGTTATCTCAAGTAATGTTAGCAGCCCTGCCCAGTTTCCCTCTGTGGACTACATAATACTTCCCTTCCTATGTTATGAAGATAAAATGGAGTTTTGTAGTCCTAGGACGCTTTGGGGTTTGATTTAGTAAAATTGCAGAATGCAAAATGTGGTGCAGCTGTGCATGGTAGCCAATCTGCTTCTAACTTCAGCTTGTTCAATTAGGATTTGACCAAAGTGGATTTGTTTCTTGGCACAGCTGCACCTGACTTTGCACCCTCCCGTTTTAGTAAATCAACCCCTTACTGTCCTAGGGTGATAAAGTTGCTTCCCCACAGATATGGTAAAGTCAGTAAGTCCCGGTTCACACTGGTGCGGTGCAGGAAAACCTTGCGATTCAGTGCCAGTTTCCGCATCGCACCTGAATCGCACTCTGGTTCACACTGACATCTGTGAACTGCTGGGGGTGTCAATGTAAAGTTAATGATACCCCCAGATCAGCTCGCAGATTGCAGTGTGAACTGTCAAATGGTGCAGGAATCGGATTGCTTAGGTGTGAACACCAATGCGATTTGATTCCAGTGCGGACCAAAAAAGGGAAAAGGGTCCTGCACCATTTTGGTGGGAATGCGTTGCGATTTCACCCAGTTTTATGGCTGAATTCACATTGCATGTAATCTGCACAGCAAGCTGTGTGAATCACATACAATGTCTGTGATTGCACAAATGTGAACCCAGCTTAAGTGTTCTCAACCTAGGATAGAAAGTAACTAGCAGGGTCACTATGTGAAAATAATGGAAAAAAAACCTGAAAACACAACAAATTTTTGTTCGAGTTTAGATAGACTAAAGTATTTGATCTTGTTTAGACTGTTACTGGTCTATCTTCCCCAATAATCTACATATGTTTCCTACAATCAGTGTCAGTAAAATGCCCTCTACCCAGCAGTATCTAACTACATCTGATGGTTTTATCTGATAAAAAATGTAATTAATCATAAGCTTCTGAGTAAGATCTTGGAAAAAATGGATTTTTGTAAGAACTTACCGTAAAATCCTTTTCTCTTAAGCTCATTGACAGACGTAGTCTTCTTGATTCTCAAGAGCTGGGGTTATGTTGTCTCCGCAGGAGTAGGACTAGGCAGAATGACAAAACGTTCTGGCTCCACCCTAGGGGGCAGTCCCTGAGGGTATATCCTCCCTCTCTCTGCTACAGGGAATCAGTTCTGTTTAAAGCAGTACAGAGAAATTAACCCAACCCACTCAATGATAGAGGGGCGGGTACTACGTCTGTCAATGAGCTTAAGAGAAAAGGATTTTACGGTAAGTTCTTACAAAAATCCATTTTTCTCTATCGCTCATTGACAGACGTAGTCTTCTTGATTCTCAAGAGCTGGGACATCCAGAAGCAGTGCCACAAATGAGGGGTGGGATTGACAAAATCAAATCCAATCTAGTAGGCCCAACCGGTGCCAAACTAGAAGTTTTAAAGGCTCATTATAAACAAAGAATGAGACTAAAGAAAAAATTTTCCAACGGAAAAAAAAAAAAAAAAACCCTCGAGGTAGACCACTGGTCTCCTCAAATTGCGGCCTGCAAAACCTTGCGGCCAAATGAGGCATCAGACGATGCCATTACATCAACTTTATAATGTTTAGAGAAGGTATGCACCGACGACCAGGTAGCCGCCTTGCACACCTGGACCACTGACGCCTGATGGCGAAAGGCCCATGACGCACTAAGTGCCCGAGTGGAGTGCGCCTTAACAGGGAACGGGGGCTCCCGACCCTTAATAGAATAAGCCTGCACTACCGTCTGTCTGATCCATCTGGAAATGGTCGCGGCAGATGCAGGCAACCCCTTTTTGGGTCCATCTGGGATCACAAAAAGTGAATCCGTCTTGCGAAACGAGTCTGTCGTTTTCAAGTATACCCTGATCGCCCGGACCACATCCAAGGAGTGCAAAGCAAATTCCCGAGGATGACTGGGCTTCGGACACAGGGAAGGTAATACAATTTCTTCATTCAGATGAAATTCTGAAACTACTTTTGGTAGGAAGGATGGATTCGGACGAAGAACCACCTTATCTCTATGAACCACCAGATATGGTGAACGACAAGATAATGCGGCCAGTTCTGACACCCTGCGTGCAGAAGTAATAGCCACCAAGAAGGCCACCTTCTGGGACAACGTGGGTAGAGGAATCTCCCTAATATCTTCAAAGGGAGGTTTCTGAAGAACCGACAACACTAAATTAAGATCCCAGGGGGGTAACGGCGCGTGCACTGGCGGAGCCAGATGTCGCACCCCCTGGATGAAATTCCGCACCAAGGAATGAGTAGCCAAAGGCTTCTGAAAGAAGATGGCTAATGCTGAGACCTGACCCTTGATAGTACTCAAGGCCAGTTTCTGCTCAACCCCTTGTTGCAGAAAAGCCAATATTCGACTAATCGAATAAGACCGAGGACGGAACCCCAAAGGTTCACACCATGCAATGTAGGACTTCCATGTGCGATGATAAATCTTTCTGGAAGTCGCTTTCCTTGCTTCAACTAGAGTAGGAATAACTGAAGCTGACAAACCTTTGTCCTTCAGCACCTGGGTCTCAATAGCCAGGCCGTTAAAGCCAGCGATCGTAAAGCAGGATGGAGGATCGGTCCCTGAGACAGTAGATCCTCTCTGAGAGGAAGTCTCCACGGGACGTCCGCCACCAGTCTGACCATGTCGGCGTACCAAGCTCGACGAGGCCAGTCCGGAGCTACCAGGATTACTGGGATTCCTTCCTCCTCTACCCTGCGAAGAAGTCTTGGCAGTAACGTGAGAGGAGGGAAGGCATATATTAGCTGGTATTGCCCCCACGGGGCGATCAGTGCGTCTGCGGTTTCTGCTAGAGGATCGCGGGAGCGAGCCACGAATCTCTGAACTTTCCTGTTGAATCGTGATGCCAACAGATCCACATCCGGGGTGCCCCACCGTAGGCACAACTGGTGGAAAACGTCTGGATGGAGGGACCATTCCCCCTGATCCAGGGTCTGACGGCTGAGATAATCTGCCTGCCAATTCTCCACCCCCGGAATGAACACCGCAGAGATTGCTGGAACAAATCGTTCCGCCCAGCGAAGAATGCAAGCCACTTCTTTGGCCGCTCGGACACTCTTGGTGCCCCCCTGGTGATTGACATAAGCCACGGCCGTGGCATTGTCCGACTGGATCCGAACCGGGCTGCCCTGGAGCTGCTCGGTCCAGTGAATCAGACAAAGTCTGATCGCTCTCAGTTCCAATACATTTATCGGTAATCTGGATTCTTCCGGGGACCAAAGTCCCTGGGCAGATAATTGACCGAGAATTCCTCCCCATCCGGATAGACTGGCATCCGTGGTCACTATCGTCCAATATATTGGCAGAAATGACTTTCCCTGGCTGAGCATTGGAGACCGAAGCCACCAAACCAGAGACTCTCTGGTCTGTTTGCTCAATCGTATCTGATTGTCCAGGGATTCCGGATTCCGATTCCATCTGAGGAGAATCTCTTGCTGAAGAATTCGGGTATGGGACTGGGCAAATGGGACTGCTTCGAATGAAGCCACCATCAACCCCAGAACCCTCATGCAAGTCCGAAGGGAAGACCAGCTGTTGGACAGTAACAACTGGACTGCTGATTGAATCTTTCAAAGTTTCCCTACCGGAAGAAACACTCTTGTCCTGACTGTGTCTAGAATTAGACCCAGATATTCGAGCCTCTGGGTGGGAACCAGAAAAGACTTTTGCTGGTTCACCAGCCACCCGAATTCCTGTAAAGAAATCATAGTAATTTCTATGTTTTGTAGCAAGGTCTGAGGAGACTCTGCATGAAGCAGAAGATCGTCTAGGTAACCTAGAATCGATATACCTCTTTGGCGCAGAAGTGCCAACATTGGGGCCAACACCTTTGTGAAGACCCGCGGAGCCGTGGCGAGACCGAAAGGTAACGCCACAAACTGATAGTGGTTCTCCTCTACGGAAAAGCGTAGAAAACGCTGATGTCCTGCGAAAATGGGAATGTGAAGATAGGCGTCCTTGATGTCTATGGACGCTAGGACATCCCCTGGATGCAGGAAGGCTGCTACCGTGCGAATGGACTCCATTCTGAATCTTCTTATGTTGACGAAAGAATTGAGTGCTCTTAAGTCCAGAATTGGACGCACTTTGCCCTCTTTCCTGGGTATTGTAAACAGGTTTGAATAAAACCCTTGAAACCGTTCTGTCCAAGGAACGTGGACTACCACTCCTTGTTGTAGTAGATCTGTGACTGCTCTCCGCAGATCTTCTAGACGATCCGGAGATAGTCGGATATTGGAAGGGAAGAATCGCGCCGGTGGGAGAGATCGAAACTCGATCTTGTACCCTGACTTTATGACTTCGCAAACCCATTTGTCCGGGATTCTGGAAAGCCATGGATCCGGGAACCGGCGAAGACGTCCCCCCACCCCAGTTATGGGTGGGGGCGCACCTTCAGGCTTTGGATGGTTTATCTTCAGGTCTGGAGGGGGCGGGCTTTTGCTTGCCCGACCAACGACCCCTGATGCCTCCTGTAGGAACCTTGGAGGACTTAGTTTTTTCACCCGCTGGACGAAAAAACCTCTTGTGAGCAGAAAAAGAAGGCCCTCGTCTTTGACGAGTTCCTCTACCTTTAAAATTTTGCGGTAAAAAGGTGCTTTTTCCACCGGTGAGATCCTTAATGATCTCATCTAAGTTGGCTCCAAATAGACGTTCTCCTGAAAAGGGAATATTAGCCAATGCTTTTTTGGAACCTTGGTCGGCTATCCAACCTTTTAGCCACAGTGTACGCCTGAGAACCACTGCTGAGACTGATGCTCGCGCCATTAATGGAGTGGCGTCTAACGCCGCATCACATACAAACTGTAACCCCTGTATCATTTGCTCCAACAAATCTGATACCGCCTGAGGGACCTCTTCTAAGTCCCGGCGTAACCACTTGGTCCATTCAGTTACAGCCTGCGAAACCAGACCAATAGCAATTATTGGCCTGAAAGCTGATCCAATCAAGGAAAACATGGTGCGAGACATAGCTTCTATCTTGCGATCCACTGGATCTTTAAAAGACGGAGCGTCTTCTAAAGGAATAACCGTGGCTTTATTCAATCTAGCAATTGGTGAATCCACCACAGGTGGTTCTGTCCATTTCTTAATAAGGGTTTCCTCAAACGGATAACGCCTGTCAATGCGTTTGGAAATATTAAAAGTGCGTTTTGGCAGACGCCATTCTTCATCGATTGGATTGCCAAAACATTTGGGCAATGGAAAAACCTTTGCCACTTTGATGCGCTTTTTAGTCCCAAAAGGGATCTCAGTTTCAGCTATTTCTGATGGAATACCCTGTAACCTTAAAGTCTCTTGAACAGATACAATGAGTGCCTTTACCAACGCTTCCTCTCGGGCTATGGCAGATGCCGAAACATCCTCCTCGCTGTCTGAAGAGACAGGACCCGAGACACCAATACCAGATGAAGTACCTGCAACTGCAGAAATAGGCTCAGAGTCTGAATCCGAGGTTTCAGATAATAAGGGGTTAGGCGGGGGTCGCTTTCTTGCGCCCTGTCCCTGACAAGCCACTTCCACCCGGGACACAAAAGTTTCCATAATGGCTGACAAAGATTCAATTGTCAATGGGGTGCTGGAGGATCCCGCAGACCCCTCGAGGGGATCCGGAGGAGATACATGAGTGGCAGGGTCCATGTTAATACAGGACACTTTGCCAGCAATAAACAAAAAAACCTTTTTTTTTTTTTTTTTGTGTGTCTCCCCCTAGCGCAATAGCGCCCCTCAGAGTACCTGCTTCTCGATCCCAGAGAGAGAGAGAGGGACCCCCAAGGCTCACCAACCGATGCAGTGCAGTTTCCAACAAACTGCAGCCAGCGTCTGTCTTACACAGACTGGAAGGAGCTGTTTGCTTTTTCCCGGGCAGAAGGCGTGGCTCCGCCCCCTGTGTACGCCTTCCGGCGTTCCCAGCCCTCCACGAGGAAGCTGGGCTCACAAAACATGGCCGCCCCCATAGAAGAGACATAAGACTCCAAAAACATGGCGGCCGGCGTGACCTGAGGACATACATGCATTCGGTCTACGGCAAAATGGCGGCGGACCGCCGATATCGTCTTCCCAGCACATCCACCTGCACTCTGCTGAGAGGTGACATATGGATCTACAGAGATACACTGCACATAAGGTAGGATTATACCTCCTATGTTTGCTGTAATGTTACAGTCTGCTGGGTAGAGTGTTAGCTCTTGAACCAAGTCCACTTCCCACAAACACATGCTGTATTACAAGGGGGACTTGTAAGTGTCAGATATATACTGACCATATCTGGAGGGGCCCATAATATATACTGCCTCATAAATGAGGAAAAAAGGGAACGTTTTACTCACCATACCGAACCGACAGGCACCCTCTCTTCATAATACCCTCTCCACCGAGGTGGGGGTTTGTGGACGCCTCGACTCTCTGGTCCTGGCGTCCAAGCGAGCTTTTAACTCGCAAAGTCAGTCCCTTTACTGGGACTCCGTCGCGGCCGACTCAGCGCACTGGTCTGCACGCGCTTTTAGGCAGAAACCGGGGTGACCACTGGATCTCACATCCAGCCCGTCGCCCGGCCCCGCATACTTACTTGAATATGTCGCGGCCGACCAAGCGCAATGCCTGGTCTGCACGCGCTCGTAGGCCGGCTGGGGTGACCACAAGTGTCGCCCAGTCCGGCATTTTTGCTTGAAGATCTCACAGGAAAAAAAAACACTGGAGAAAACTACCTAAAAAATGTCTTTTTCTTAAAGAAAAAAAGTCTTGCCAGGACCAAAAGATCCCAGCAAGGAACTTAGGTCCTTACTCCTGACTAGACAGAAAAAAACTGATTCCCTGTAGCAGAGAGAGGGAGGATATACCCTCAGGGACTGCCCCCTAGGGTGGAGCCAGAACGTTTTGTCATTCTGCCTAGTCCTACTCCTGCGGAGACAACATAACCCCAGCTCTTGAGAATCAAGAAGACTACGTCTGTCAATGAGCGATAGAGAAACGTAGATCAGAGAAACTTGCAATTCCAAATAACTGCCTTCCAGAGCAGTATTTAAAGCTGACCTCCAAGCAAACAGCTAAAAGCAGTTTTACTTGCCAAAGGATTTGCATTTATGTCCATCCAATCCTGAGATTTACACAGCCCTGACTATAGGTATTTACTCTCCCCAGCCTGTGATTGGACAGTAAAAGGATAAGCAGCAAACTGGTTAACTCATCTGTCACGCTGCTCTTCTCCTATGAGCAGGTGGGCCTCTAGTTTTGCTTTTCTATCACAGTCTGAGTACTACTCTATGGGGTTTGCAAGAGGCAGATACCAGGTCAAATTCATAGTGTTATCACCTGCACTAAAAGCAAAATGTATTATTGAATACAGAGAAGTCTTAACTGTTTTTTTTTTTTTTATATCTGCCTAAAGTACAGCTTTAAATAAAAAACAGTAGTCCTTACAGACCAAAAACAGTTCTCGTCATCGATACATCTATAATCTTGCCCTTCTGTGGTTATATGGATTTTTAAAACATGCCCTTTTTCTGTGATTCTGTAAAGAGACCCAGAAACCAGGATGCATGAGTGGACTCCTATGACGGGTATGAGAAATGATGTGGTCTACCTTTTATATTGGGCATTAAAGATTCCAATCTCCAGGACAGGATGAAGAGTAGATAGTTTGCTTTAACCATGTTTGAGTGGTTTACCCCAGGAAATTGCCTTCAACAGATAAAAGATTTAATCATTTCACTCTAAACTAAAAGCATCAATATTTTATAACCTGTGGTTGAACCACAATTACACAATCAGCTGTAAAGAGCAAAACACAAATCTCAAAATACTTTAAAATATGCTATTTTAGCCACATTGTTCTTTATTTGCAATCTTACTTGTCACAGTAGGTATTCTACACAAATATGGCCATATATAGAAAATGTTACATTTATCAATATTTTTTCCTTACCCCAGAGACTTTGCAATGGGGTTAAAAACAGAAGCATTTATTTAATAAGCACAGAGTTCCCTAAAGCGCAACTCCACTTTTTTTGAGAAAAAAACATTCCCCTCTGGGTGATCTCTGTACATTTACCAAACTTTGATACAGATTCCTACCTTTTTGTTATTTTGAAGAAATCATTGTTTGTTCCTCTGTTCTCCTGTGCTGAGTGGGCCTAATGGGAGTGGTTTCATAATTATGTATCAGCTGTGGCAGCTGCAGGGCTCTAAGGAGGAATGCTGCTGGGCCTGCATCCCTTTAGATGTCTTCCTATTCGGAGTATCCCACCAAAAATTACATTTATGTTGCAGTGATCCAGAAATCTGACATATCTTAGTGCAGACTTCTAGGAAAATTGGTGAGCCAATCACACAAGCAGAAAATTAGGTTTCTGGGGTGTGGTCAGTATAAATTCTGTGTACAGAACACCTCCAGGTAGCCATATTGCATTGCATTTGCAGCAAATTACAACAGCTGCAGATAGAAAAGGAAAGGTAATTTTTAATAATATTCAACAACAATATGATTTGTGTCGCAATTGTATACGGTATATTGGTTTTTCTTTATTTGCTATTTTGTTTTCCCCACGAAAGTGGAGTTACCCTTTAAGTAGTCTCTGTGCCTATGAAATAAACACTTATATTTTTTTTATATCACACTGTAAAGTATTTTGGGTACTGATAAAGTACAGTAGTCCAACATAATAGTTTTTAGATACCACTGTATAGTGATGTGGTACCGTCTTTCCTTCAGTGTTACATATGCAAACAAGAAACATGTTTATGTCGGTTTGGACTAATTTGGGCAACACTGCCCAATGGTGCTGGTGTGAAGGAGCCCTTCCTGTACCGTGTGTATGTTCGTTTATATATACAGTATCTCACAAAAGTGAGTACACCCTTCACATTTTTGTAAATATTTTATTCTATCTTTTCATATGACAACACTGAAGAAATGAGACTTTGCTACAATGTAAAGTAGTGAGTGTGCAGCTTGTATAACAGTGTAAATTTGCTGTCCCCTCAAAATAACTCAACACAGCCATTAATGTCTAAACTGCTGGCAACAAAAGTGAGTACACCCCTAAATGAAAATGTCCAAATTGGGACCAAAGTGTCAATATTTTGTGTTGACACCATTATTTTCCAGCACTGCCTTCACTCTCTTGGGCATGGAGTTCACCAGAGCTTCACAGGTTGCCACTGGAGTCTTCTTCCTCTCTTCCAAGACATCACAGAGCTGGTGGATGTTAGAGACCTTGCGCTCCTCCACCTTTCGTTTTAAGATGCCAAACAGATGCAACAATTTTTTTTATTTCAGATCCTCAGAGTTCTTTGCCATGAGGTGCCATGTTGAACTTCCAGTGACCAGTATGAGAGAGTGAGAGCGATAACACCAAATTTAACACACTTGCTCCCTATTCACACCTGAGACCTTGTAACACTAACTAGTCACATGACACCAGGGAGGGAAAATGGCTAATTGGGCCCAATTTAGACATTTTCTCTTAGGGGCGTACTCACTTTTGTTGCCAGCAATTTAGACATTAATGGCTGTGTGTTAAGTTAATTTGAGGGGACAGCAAATTTACACTGTCATACAAGCTGTACACTCACTACTTTACATTGTAGCAAAGTGTCATTTTTTCAGTGTTGTCACATGAAAAAATATAATAAAATATTTACAAGAATGTGAGGGGTGTACTCACCACTTTGTGAGATATAGATATATATATATATGTGTGTGTGTGTTACAGAGGCACCCAGAGATGCAAATATGTAATCCCCATAAGGCAAATCAATACCTGAAATAGAATGAAGAGGAGATTATCACAAATGCTTAACATTATTACATGCAAAGAATATGGCACAACTGCAACTCTGCCTAGATATAGGCATCCATCAAACAACAGTAACCAGGCTAAGAGGGCATTAGTCAGAAAGCAAACAACAGGCTAAGAGTAACTGAAGAAGCAAAGACCTGCATTTAACGTGGGATAAAACCACCCCCATGAGGAAACCATAACAAAGACACTCCACAAAGCTGGTCTTTATGAAAGAATGTCAGGATAAGGCTATTTTTGGGAAGAGGGGAACAAACAACTTTTGTAATTGTCTAAAAGACATGAAGAATCTGCAGCAGATCCGTGGAAAAAGGTCTCTGGTTTGATGTAATCAAAATGAAGCTATTTTGCCTTGGCATAAAACACTGTGGTGGAAATGGACACTGCTCATCACCCTGAGAACACCATCCCCAAGATAAGCTAGGTGGAGGTTGGCGGCAGTAGCATCATGGTGCAGGATGTTTTTCATTGGCAGGGACTGGGAAGTAGAAGTAGCCAAGGTGGGTCAGTATCTTGACCTAGAATGAACTTTAAAAAATAAATAAAAAATAGATGCACTAGAGGGGATTAAAGTATATTTCTACTTTAGCAGCCAAATTTGTTATGCCGCGTGTGTGTTACATGTTCCCATTCACATAGCATACATTTATAAACTGCTGCTTGCATAATTACTTGCCTGAGGATCCGTTTACCTGCATGCTAAAATGCTGTTTCATTTTATCTGTTTTCCCAGGCAGTGTGCTGTGCTTTTCAGTGCATCTTACGGATCACATGTTTTTTTACATTGACAGTGTACAAAGTTGCACTTTATTCAACCCCCGTACTGCAGCAGCTTACTCTGCACTGCAGAAAAATGCAGCATGTCCAAAATTGTTTAGAATGACTTAAAAGCTGCCTATTGTGTCCTATAGAAAGGCAAGAAATATTTGCTTTTTTACATTTTAGATATGAATGGAAACATATACATACTGGGGTTTTCTCAAACTTCGCTGCAAAAACATCTTAACCCCCCTGGCGGTATGATTTTTTCCGATTTTAGGTGCTGAAAGCGGTACAATTATTTTGCATGTAATTCTTAAGAATGAGCAGCCCAAACCAACTATTTACATATGATTTTTTTTTTTTACTGTGCGTTCTTCTTTATAACATCTCGGGTATGATAAAGTTTGAAACACAAAATCATAAATTATAATATAATAAAAACCTATAAATAAGTTAAAGTATATATATTTACATAAAAAGTACAGTAAAACTGCAGGAAAGGGCACTGGGGGGCAAACAAATGTGATTTTTGTTTTATTTTGCAATGTATCGGTGTGTTTGGTGTGTTTTACATTTGAATTTGCAGCCGGTTCCACCCCCCTGCGAACTTCACGTCGCAGGAGACGGAAGCCGGGGCTCACAGAGGATCCGGAGGAAGCTCCGCCGCTGCTCACCGCCGGGATACATCGCTGGATCCCCGTGACAAGGTAAGTAACCCCGCTTTAAGGATCCAGCGATGCTTCTGGCGGTACCCCGAGTGTGGCTCGGGGTTACCGCTTTTGGCTCTGAAATTTAACCCCGAGCCACGCTCGGGAATACTGCTAAGAAGGTTAAGAACCAAAAGCAAGCATTCAACAGTAGAACAGAATAATGATAACCACAACCTGCCAGCATGCAGAACTAGAAAACACAGCACTGCAGTTGGGATGGCATGTATAGTAAAAGCTCATTGAAAGTTTGGATGATATAGTAATGTTTTCATTACAGTGTTAATATCTACATATACTGTATGTACGTATGTATATATTGTTTCTCCTAGATACAGGTAAATATTCTAATAAACATTTCTTAATTACCACTTCTGGATGGAAAGCTGCAAAGGACCATCCATACCTGTGCACAGCTGGACAGCCTTCCACTGTCCTGAGCTACCTACTGGATCATACATCATCTACTGCTAATTTGTAGGCAATACTGTTTTATAGGAGAGATTTCTGAAAAGCATAACAAACATTTGTAAATTCCACTAGGCCACACTAGATTTCCTGAATGACTTGGCTGGCACGGGGGCAAACTGTCATCAGTTCTGCCCATTTCACCACCATGGGCTAGAGAACACTTGTCTCTATGCTATAGAGATGAAATGTTCTGTACCCAAATCAGGAGTGAGCAGCCTAAAATTTAAAATGTATTATTTAATTTATATTGCATTTTTTGCAGGCCTTAGTTGTTTTGGCTTGATTCATTTTGATTTTGTTCAGGCTAAAATCTCTTCAGCAAGCTGAGAAAATACCTACTGATCTTGCCAGAAATGCAGTGTCCTTGTCACTTTCTGAGAGCTGCACTGAAAAGCAAATATAAATCTTCTCTCCTCAGCCTCCATGCATTGTAGATGAACAAAGGCAGACCTATTTGTAGCCCAGCTTGGGTGACAATCATGGGTCCCTCAATAGATACAGTGAGGTGTGAGTGTAGCCACCCAGAGATAAGAAGTGCGTGATGTGCATGATGGCCGGGTTAAGTGCCGGTTCACACTATAACGATGTCAGACATCGCATGTGATTCGCACCGCACTGCTCTGCAAATCACATGCGATGTCTGTGCGATGCACATACAGCCATACAGATTGTATGGCCGAATTTGCGTCGCATTCGAACCAAGGTCGTGCAGGACCCTTTTTTTGGTCCGCACCAGAATCGGATCACATGGGTGTTCACACGTATGCAATCCGATTCCTGTCCGAATTGAGAGTTTACACTGCAATATGTGAACTAATCTGGGGGTGACATTAACTTTGTATTGACACTCCCAGCAGTTTGTATATGGAAGTGTGAACTGCCTGCAAATTGAGTGCGATGAGGGAACCCGCAGTGGATTTACAGGGTTCCTGCATCACACCAGTATGAACCGGCACTCAAACTGGTCTGCAGCCTAGCATTAGTCAAGTCAATGGACAGCCAAAGTGTAAGCATACATGTGTAAATATTTTGAACTTGAAATGCTTTTTCCATCTGAGTGCCCTTTACACAACCAGGCCCAGCATTTACATCCATCAGCACAGCATGCAAAGGGCAGAGTGTGCGTTCTAGAGGGGGGAAGGAAGGGATTTGATTCAGGACGGTCATCATACACTAGGAGCCAGCTTGACTCCACTTCCCATCTTTATTCCAAGAACTCCTGTAATATCAGAAAATAAAACTCATACAAGCTTTTTTTTACATCCACTACCAAAGCAAAAACGGATGCAAAAATTGAACATTTGTCTGTTTACATCCACTTTTTTTTTTTATTTGTTTTTTTTTTGCTTTTTTTTTTATGGAACAAAAATAGGGCTTTGACATGTTTCAAAAAATGGATGTTGACGAATGCAGATGTAAACGGATGTAAATCAATCATCCGTTTACATACGTTTTACCATAGAGATGCACTGATGTTTGTTTTCATCAGTCGATGGATGAAAAACGGACCAACGGTCTGCATGTGTGAAAGGGGCCCTAGAATGGTTGTAAACCCTCACATTTATCCAGTGAAGTAACTAGCATTAGGTGATACACAAGTTGTAGCTGTGTGTCTGCAGCCACTTCTGTAGATCAATCTGAAAACAAATCGGAAGGGATTTCTCTTTAGATGTATCAGCAGGGGGTGAGGCTCTGAAGTCTTTACACAGCTGACAGCTCTGAGCCCTGACTGGAGGGAAGGGACACACACAGTACAGAGAACAAGCACAGCCGTGGATAACAGTCACAGGCTCAGTGCTGCAGCTCCCTTTTCATCATCATTTTACCTCTTGGTGTCAGGAAAAGCTTCCAGAGACATGCTAATAACAGAGGAACCAGGCAGCAGTTAGAGATGACACTCAGCGCTTTGTAGAGAGACAAGTACACAGTATAGAAGGATGTGATTTTCTTCATAGTTCATGTCTGAGGGTTACAACCACTTTAACGTACAAGAAGTATTTACCAAGAAGTTAGGAACCAAATTCCTGGATGTTTTATGAGCCCCAATCTACAAATAAGTGCCAGCTCACACTGGAATAAGGTGTGGGAAACCAGCGTTCCTGTGTGCATTTCCTGCAACACATTCAAAACAAGCTGTGTCTGATCTGTGGCGGGTGTCAGAGTAAAGTTAATGACACCCCAAATGAAAATAGCAAATGCAATGCATTACCTACACTGGATCGCATGGCACCAAAGTACAATGCAATATGGTTGCAGTGCATTTTAAAAGTAGTGCATGCATTACTTTTGGTGGGACGAAGTGTGATTTCAGCCCATTCGAATGAATGCATTCCTGCACAATTCCTGGTGTGAACCAGACCTAAAACTGAAAGGAGAAACAGAATACACACTACTCCCCTCTCAAGCAGATTATAGCCATACACTCCGCACCATACACTGAAATATACCACCCTGTCCCTTCCATAACTAAATATTTGATAGGATGACAGTGCTATTTTCCTGCCTGTCAATCAGGTTGCATTGGATGCACTTCAACTCTAACTTTTGACCAGTACAAAAAGTCCTAACTTACACAATTACAAAAATATAAAGTAGAATTCTGAGCTTTTAATCTTTTAAAAGATCTTTTTCTGAGCTTTTAACTGCCCCCCTCCCAACCCCTATACTAACTACCCTATGGAAGAAAGATGTATATACTTACCTATTCTCAGGCCGCTCCTGTCCAGTAATATGATCTCCCCTGTGTCAGCCAGTGCCAGCTACAGGGTGAGGAGAAGGTGCTGGGACAACGGCTGGAATGTCTGGGTGGTGTTCATCTATAGCAGGGATCCTCAAACTACGGCCCTCCAGCTGTTGTGGAACTACACATCCCATGAGACATTGTAAAACTCTGACATTCACAGACATGACTAGGCATGATGGGAATTGTAGTTTCTTAAAAGCTGGAGGGCCGTAGTTTGAAGACCCCTGGTCTATAGGTTTACTAAGGGCTGTCAGCACTCCTTCCTCTCCCCTGAAGCTGCTGCTAATTGACAGAGAAGAGTCCATCATGTGACTGGACTGGAGCAGCCTGAAAATAAGTAGATGGATCTTTCTTCCACAGGGTAGTTAGTATAGGTGTCAGAAGGATGGAGGTAGCAGTTTCAAGAATAGTTCATCTAAGCCCAGAATTCCACTTTAAATCAAGTACAGAAAGAATGAAAAACCAAGGAAAAGAGGGCTGCAGTTTTGTGCCCATGTGCCTCACTCAAGAGCTCACAGTCAATTCCCCCACCTTTGTATACTCAGACCACTAATCTCCTGGTATCTCATGGATTAGCTGCCAGACAGGCAGCTAAGGCCGGCCATAGACAGTTCCTGCTGAACCGGCCAAGATTTGAACTGTGCGTGGGCAGGCTGAATGTACTAAGCTGATCGATTGATCAAACAGCCTGCCGAATTCACTTGCAATTAATCGCTAGAGGCTACTATAGCTGCTAGCAATATACACACTCTTCTCCCAGCAGAAGCAGCAGACATTTGCTTGGCAGGAGGGATTCCCACTGATGGGGGAATTGTGTGATTTTCTTTCTTGCAACCTGTGGTTGCGGGAAAAAAATTTGCGCCGGCTATGGCCTGCCTAAGGAAGAAGGCCAAAGTATGTTGGCTCTCTACAACCTGTCTCTAATGACTGGAAGACACGACGTATGCAGGGGCACAGTCTTAGCATTCTGCTGTAGGACTTTGCACATGTCATCTCAAAAATACTTCCAATAAGATATGAAAAAATATGACAACCATATAGTTATCATCATAGCTGTATTTGCAACACTACACAAACTGTTTATTCCAAAAACATTTTTAAAACATTCTCGTAGATATATTTAAGATTAAGGACAATTTTAACGTAGCTTTAAGGGGTGTATGGCTTTTTTTCCCGCCTCTAAATGCCCCTGCATATTAACCAATACACACATAGGGCATTTTGGGAAGTTTAGAGGCAGAAAATAAAAAGCCAGTGCGTCCAGGAGCAGAAGCGTTTTGTCAGGAAAAGTGCTTGATGTGTGTAAACGTGTGTTAAAACTAGGCGTATTTAGCACTTGAGTGTTCATTTTAATTGTCCGAATAAATTATTATTCTGGCCAGCACTAGGTGTGTTTATCTCTTGATCGTTAATTATTTCAATGGCCAGAATAAGTTATTATTCTGTCCAATTAAATTAATGAACACCCAAGTGCTTCATGCGCTTAAACGCGTTACATGCTTTTACAAGCATCAAGTGTTTTCTATTCCAAAACTCTTCTGACAGGAGAAAAGGAGTCTAGGAAAATTAGAGGCCTAAGCCACAACCCAGAGAGCACGTATTATATCAGTCATACTTTATCTAATACTGAACCTCAGAGGCACTCAGGCTGTGGAGTTGAGTGAACAGGCGGCAGGGTGGGGTTCAAGGGGAACTGTTAGGCTGTGAAAAGGAAAAACCTAAATATGTTTTTTATAATATTGAAATATAAAACAATGATAGTAATCGCTAAATAAAAAGACGTTAAATATTGATGTAAAAATTGGTAACGTAATAGCTGTATTACACCAATACCGCAAAATGAACATCGATTAATGCTCTTGGACCTAAAACAAATGGGTTTATAAATATGGAACTAAAATGTAAAATGTGTCCCATACACTTTATATGGAACTAAAATGTAAAATGTGTCCCATACACTTTATATGGAACTAAAATGTAAAATGTGTCCCATACACTTTATATAGAACTAAAATGTAAACTGTGTCCCATGCACTTTATATGGAACTAAAATGTAAACTGTGTCCCATATACTTTATATAGAACTAAAATGTAAAATGTGTCCCATACACTTTATATGGAACTAAAATGTAAAATGTGTCCCATACACTTTATATGGAACTAAACTGTAAACTGTGTCCCATATGCTTTATATGGAACTAAAATGTAAAATGTGTCCCATACACTTTATATAGAACTAAACTGTAAAATGTGTCCCATACACTTTATATAGAACTAAACTGTAAAATGTGTCCCATACACTTTATATGGAACTAAAATGTAAAATGTGTCCCATGCACTTTATATGGAACTAAAATGTAAAATGTGTCCCATACACTTTATATGGAACTAAAATGTAAAATGTGTCCAGTACACTTTATATGGAACTAAAATGTAAAATGTGTCCAGTACACTTTATATGGAACTAAAATGTAAAATGTGTCCCATACACTTTATATAGAACTAAAATGTAAAATGTGTCCCATACACTTTATATAGAACTAAAATGTAAAATGTGTCCCATGCACTTTGTAATGTTCAAAAATTATTTAATTTGTGGCAAAAGGTCTGATATAATCTAAGTGTTAATTAAATAAGGACACAAACATTAAGCCAATATTGCTAATAATAGACCTGCAGATTAGTGCCGCAGACTGAAAAAGAAAATCCTGTTCTTTCACAGTCCAGGGGTATTGTGTGTCTGGAGTGGAAATAGGGCAGTGCATGTGGGGGTTGTTATCCTCAGGAAATGCCCATTCTACAATGCCTGCAGGACCTAAAAGTAGACAAAATGGGCAGATTAACACAAGTATTTACTGTACAAACATCCTTCTGCTTCTAGCAGGGCTTCGGTGACGTTTGCTCACTCCTCTTCTAGGCTGTGTAAGAACACACTAAGATTTACTTGGATGAACCCTCCAGATCAGCTATATACAGTATATATTTGTTCTGTTACAGAGCACCTCATACACACATTAAACAAATTCTAACAAGAACAAGCTGGGTAAAACCATCTAGGGGGATACACACATTCCCTCTCTCATACATTTTATCCTCTTAATATGCGAAGATTAAAAAGCTCAATAAGTGAGCCAGTCACTGGCCTACCACTTCACAATACAAATGAAAATTTAGTCAAAGAAAAAGTTTAAAGTATAAACACTTTCTGTTCCCTTTACTACATCACCGCATAAACCGTTAGAAGACAAAACATCTAAAAATAAAACCCAATATTTACATTTACAGTATATAACTATGCATACACATATTTACACACAAACCACGTTAAAATCTTTTTGTAGTCATTATCGGAAAAACCTGCTACATGAACAGTAAAATACATTAATGTTTGAGCATAAACCCTAGAAACGTTTTATATTTTGAACTGATGCATTTCTTATCTTCAATACATGTTCAAATAAATATAAACATGCATTTCCTCCTTGGTTTATAGAAAATCCTATATAAACACGATATAATTTGTTTACCAGGTGGACTGAATTTACCATTTGTTTACAATTGAGAAGGCTCATAAAAGCTCCTTTTGACCTATGCCAGACACATGCTCCACATTTCCAGGCCAGGAATCTCTCTCGGTATGGTAGGAGCCCCTTTAGAAGCCTGGAAATACTTAATGAGATCAAAGCCTCCCCCCTCCCTCTTTCTTAACTCCTAGCATCAGAACAAAGAGAAGAGCAGATTTTAAACTTCTCAATTAGTCACATTTCTTGAACAATATCTCCACAACTAATTCAATTTTAGAGCCACAAACTATTTTTTTTTTTAATGTGAATAAGTATGTTCAAATAATGATTTGTTTAATTCCATAAAGCTTGCATAGTGTTGTTATAACTGGGAGATCCAGAGATTTCACATGAGTTCTCCATTCACCCACAAAGGTTGCCCGTAGATTCACAGATGTTTCACCCAGTATAATGGTTCTCAACACATCTGTATGTTCAGAGACTGGATCTGCAGTGTCACCCGTACACAAATAATAATACTCGGGTTCCCCTTTTCTCCACAGAAAAGAGAACTATGCCTTTCTGCACTATCATTCTGTAGAATCAAAGACACGATCTTTGCCAGATCATCACAAACTTCTTCCTAACTACAATGATTGGGCAATGTGTGGTCAGCACAGCTAAATATATCACAACACACTAAAGTCAAAAAAAGTTTTATCTGGATAAAAGCAAAAGAAGAAACTGTCCTAACATAAAAGATCAGAAGAGATGGGAAGTAAAGAAATCAGTGCAATACATTGTAAGACAGTGATCTGAGCACTGCCTGGATGGTATTAATGCTGATTTGATTGGAAACAGATGGAATAACATTACAACCCTGCCGGTGAACCTCAAAGTCTAAACAGGAAACCGGAATCTTACTGGCTAGAAAGCGCTGTTTTCTTAATCATTCCCAGAAATTCACGGTTTTGTTTTTTTTCTTGCAATCAGCAGCACCATTACTTTTCCTCTCTTACAAACTATAAAATACAAAGTATCCTATTTTATCATGTATAAAACCAAACAGTTTTATTTTAACCGACATTGAATTGAAAAGCCAATACAATGTCAATTAACATTTTTCAACACTACAAGCAGAACAAAACCATAAACTAAGTCACTTTCTCCACAACCCACCCCTAAAGCATCAAACACCATAAAACAAATATAAAAACTGTTCCCATGTCTGAAAGAAAATGTGCTAAAAGATTTCTAAGTTCAGAACTGAGCTCAGCAGGGTGCACTGAACAAAAACAAACATAAAAAAGTAATCTTACCGTTTTACCATTGTAATAGTACATAAGAGAATTACTGCCCACTCCAGGCACAGGGTACGCACAATACATTCTTACAGAAGATGGAATATGTAGCAGTTAAAGTGCACTTCTTCAATCCCAGGAATACATCCACCCGATCGAACAGTAATTCCACCAGTACTACGCTTACACAGACGACACATGGATCTACTCAGAAGAAACTTATGCAAAGCAGGGCTAAACCATCCCACACAGAAAAGAGGGAGGGTAACATACAGTAATCTCTTTCAGCCCTGCTCACACCCACACTTGTGCGGTGGTAATGCCTCCAGGAAAGCCTTCCTTAGAATGAATACAACGTTTCACAATGTCAAAGTTCTTTTCACTTTAGTATAGAGAGGGCTAGAGCTGAGCAGTCTATAGTGTGAGCACAAATATTAGTGACTACAGGGATGTCGATGGCTAAATCACTGCCTTGTTAATCTCTCTCTTTTTAATTACATTTTAGCACTTGTGGCAGCTGGGACATAGCATGTTCTAGAACTGCAACACTACCATCTGCTAGAGTCTGACCGAGCCACCAGCCTTCCCACATCTAAACACTAACACTCGTATGATTATTGGCAGCAACATATTTTACACATTCTGTATATGGGGAGCCGTATAGCACAGACAAATCACAATGCTTACTGTACACTGTGCTACTAAAATAACACCGAAAATTATTTCACAGAAAGAACTCAACAAACCAAACAGCCCAAAACAAAAAATAATATTCATTTTCATCAACGTATGAATGAAATGACTCGATACAAAGCAGAAATAGATGGATGAATAAATCCCACCCAGCAAGCCTTCATATGATTCTAGAGGGGATTTGATGGGCTCTTTCATAGTACAATGCAGAATACTGCATGGAGCGATGCGTTATGCAACCCAATTAAAGTTAATGTGACGCAATACACCATTAAGCCCCGGTTCACACTTATGCGAGTGCAGGAAGGCTGCGAATTCGCAGCCTGTTCCCGCATCCCACACGCACCCCCGGCAGTTCACACTGCCATATGCGATACGCTGGGGGTGTCAATGTAATCTTAACGACACCCCCAGTTTGATCGCATATCGCAGTGCGATCGTGCAGTTCGCACAGGATCGGATCGCACAAGTGTGAACCGCTGTGCGATTCGATCCTGATGCGGCTGCAAAAAAGGGTCCCTGTGTGTGTTTGGTGCGGCTGCGGTGCGAATTTAGCCATACAAAGTGTATGGGTAAACTCGCACTGCACAGCCGATCGCATGTAATGTCGGAGCAGTGCGCTCCGACATTACATGCGAACCCCGCACACGCACAAGTGTGAACCGGGGCTAAAACTTAATAATTATCCCTTGTAGTGGAGCTGTGCCCAAACTGCAAGGGTTAGCTGTTCATTTGGGTCTCGTGGGCATGAAATAGAATATTTACTGACCCATAAACTGGTCATCACAGTTGTCTTCTCCCCCATGCTCTAGCAGTCTAATGCCTCGTACATACGTGCAGATTGTCGGCCAAAAAGATTCGGCCGACGACCGATCGGCCGATTTTCGGCTTGTTAGTATGATGCTTCCGACAGCCGACAGCGCACTTTCGGCCGAAAAGAATCTGTTGTGCAAGCATTAAAATTTTTGTATGCCGACACCAGAGCGGCCGATTGTTCGCCAGTCACTACAGAATTCGGCCGACAAATCAGCAGATTTGCAAGACTGGGCATGCTCAGAAAAGAAAAAACACAGGGAAAGTTAACCATCACATGACATCACTTCTGCAGTTGGCTGTAGTTGGCGGACAAAATTCTTGTGCAGTCTTTTGCATTTTTCAACAGACACGACAGCCCAGGGACAAAAGACGGCCGATCGTTCGGCCGACGATCTGCACGTGTGTACGGGGCATAAGGCCTTGAAGCCATCAAGAAGGATGCAGGGTCCACGGCCCTGCATTATATGTGACCATGGAAAAGGAACAGTCAACTACCAGAGCACGGGGAAGTGGTGCTTGCCAGGTAAGTAAAAGTGCTCTTATGTTCCCCCAAAACAAGCAAGCAGTAAACCTTTGCAGTGGGGGGCGTAGCAAATGCTGAGTGTGTTAGCACTTTGCTTTGTAGTTTGCACTGGGTACACAGAGAGTGGTGGATACAGTATGTATGCCTTGAGATCACTTAAAGTAAGGTTAGCCACACTTACCGTAAAATCCATTTATTTGAGTTCATCGACAGACACAGCGCTCCATAAATCATAATTAGTGAATTGTATTGCCTCCTCCAGGAGTAGGACTAGGCAGAACAAAAAAAACACCTGGCTACGCCCATGGGCCATCCTCGGCTTGGTAAATAACCCCCCTCTCTGCTCTAGGTAATCAGTTTAGTAGCAAGCAGTACTTGAAGTATCAGAACTCCATAGAGGGGTAGGTGCTGTGTTCACAATGAACATCAGAGAAATGGATTTTACGGTAAGTCAAAAATCCCATTTTCTCTTTCGTTCATTGATGGACACAGCTCCTGATATTCTTAACCATTGGGACGTCCCAAAGCAGTGTTAAACATAAGGGGTGGGAAGAGACAAAAATAAACTCCCAAGGCTAACTATAGCCAACCAGGTCCAGGCACAGTCTGATTTTCAAGGCATTGATTAGTAGTCTGGACTCTGAGCAGTATTTTTGCCCAGGAAGCCTCCCCAGCCGGAAAGGCTGGCATCCGTGCTGACCATTGTCCAATACAAGAGGAGGAAGGATTTGCCCAGCTGAAGTGCCAGAAAACGAAGCCGCCATATCAGGGACTCCTTCGATCTCAGGCTCAGCCGGATCTGATTGTCCAGAGACTGCGAGTCTTGTCCCATTTGGTCAGAATCTCCCTTTGTTGGGACCTCATATGGAACTGTACAAACGCAACCGCCTCGAAGGTAGACACCATCAGGACCAGCAACCGCATGCAAGAGCCCTGTCTGAAAAATAAAAGCTTTTAAACACCCCTCAAGAGAGAACAGCCCCTCTTAAAAACAGCAGCCTGCAAAGCTTTGCGGCCAAAAGAAGCATCCGCTTCCAATCTAGAATCTAGAATTTTGTGAAGGTATGCACTGACGACCACGTGGACGCCTTGAAAACTTGGGATATTGACTTGACAGAATAAAATGGATTACTTACTGCAGGAGGCAAAATAACCCAGTAGTTATGATTTATGGAGCAGTCTGTGTCCATCAATGAACAATAGAGAAAAACTATTTATATTGAATTGTGGGTGATAAAATATATATATATATATATATATATATATATATATATATATATATATATTTATATATATATTTATATATATATTTATATATATATTTATATATATATATATATATATATATATATATATATATATATATATATATATATATATGTGTATGTATACACAGGGCTTTTTTTTTTTCAGTGGGAACGCAGTTCCGGCACCTCCAGCACTGAATGTATGTAATGGCAAGAGGTGCTGGAGGATCTTTTGTTGCTGGCTGCTCAAGAGACAAGAAACAGCAGTGTGAGATCCTCATTTGCGATGTAGTAACAATTTATTGGATAAAATTAAAAAGTAAACTCTCAAAAGACGGTTTTTGATAGCTGTCAGATCCAGGTTCCCTCTTATACCAGCCAGGCAGCAAGAGAAGCCTGATGGTACCTAGATCCTAGTGGATTCACTATCTGAGGATCTCACACTGCTGTTTCTTGTCTCTTGAGCTTCATTAGAATTCCCTGGATCTCTCCTGGTAGCTGAAGGATCCTCTGTATTGCGTGGCCTTGAGTTGTATATCCAAAACCTTGCTGGTGCGTTGGACTTTGGAAAGCTGGGACTAGTAGTGCGCTGGACTGGTTTGTGGATTGGTGTACATACATTAACTTTTGCTGGCTGCTGGGGGGACTGTTGTTGGTGGGGGATCTATTTTACTGTTTTTTTTTTTTTTTTATTGCTATCAAAAAGATAACTTAACTCTGCATTCTCTAAAAGGGGTGATACTGGGAGGAGGGTAGGGGTGAAACCAAGGGACAATAGTCAGGGGTGGGTGGGGACAGCGAAAAGGGTTGACCTTGGAGGGCAGGGGTTCCTGCATCTATTCTTTGAAAAAAAAAAGCTATATATATATATATATATATATATATATATATATATATATATATATATATCTTGCCTTCTAGGCTGATAATGCACTGATATATATATATATATATAGCTTACCTTCTCCAGTGCTGATAATACACTGTTTTTTCACCCACAATTCAGTATATAGTGCTTTTTTTTCTGCACTACAAAGCACACTGTGTGCTAGGGTGCTGTGTAGGAAAATGTTATGGAAGTGCATTGGGATATCGTTTAAAAAGCACTGTGATGTCCATTCATTTTAAAGCAGGTCACCAGTGCACCACTATACAAGTTTAAATGTACCTGCAGCATTTTTTTTATAGAGCACGTCACAAGGCATGGACAGTTTTGAAGTGCGTTAGCTAGGTGCCCTGGGGTGCTGTTCAAAATGAAAAATAGCCCAATGCACTGGGAAACTTAGAAATGAAAAATAAATTATAATGGTTTAATTACTATGCCCCCGACGTACTGCAGAAAAGAAAAATCTTCATGAAAACTGGATACGTGGGTCTGGAGATTCCTTCGTCATATCAGTGGTGTAGGATAGTGAATGTCCAAGAGGGATCTGAATTCTGTGCATTCACACTACCAGCAGGTAAGCCTTCCACTTTATTATGTAGTACAGGTAAGGTAGTGTTTGCAAAGCATTTTGCAACACAAACTGAGTGAAAAGATTATTAATATTTCTATACAGGATTGCACAGTTTGCACAGCACTTTACAATATAAAGGGAAGGCAGTACAGTTACAATACAATAGGATTACTGCTATATATGGTTTGTATAAAAGGCTAAGTAACAAAATATTTCAACTAATCCTCAGAAGTGCTACTTAATATAAAATATGAAAAGTCTTAGGCCAGGTTCACATCTATCGGTGTCCGCTTCTGCTTTTTTTTTTTTTTTTTTTTTTTTTAACATCTGTTGTAGGACATTGACATACATTGTCATTATGCATTGGGCTGAGACTCATTTTGGTTTGATTTCATGCAGTGACATCATTGTTGTGAACTTTGGAAGGATCTACTTCCAGGACATTCAAAATGCACTATACGTGTGTTTTTGTGTTCTTCCCTAGATTTCAATGAGCCAGAAAAAGCATGAACTTGCATTGAAAACAGACATACCTCATTTTTAGAAGTTCATAATTGTGAACAAGCGCATTTGATTCAAAGTATTTATTATACATGCATTTTAGTGTTTTCCAAAGCGTATCTAAAATCACATAAATGTGAACCTTTAGGCCTTGTTCACACCTTTGCATTTTTAATGCATAAATTATATAGCAAAACAACAGATGTATCATAAGACGTAGTGTTGTTCAATGATGCCGCTTAGGCTCCGTTCACATTTTGGCCTCCCAGATTGCGGGCAGAATTGCAGCGATTCTGCCCACAATCCTGAATCATGAAAAATCGCGATTCCCATCACTTCCAATGGCATCCCAGAACTTCTTTTGGGCAACAGGCATCCCACCATTCTATTTGTGGGATTTTACTGCGATTCATTGGGCGACAATCACAGCAACATTGCAATGTGTTTCAGGGGGCCATTGGAAGAGTTGGGAATCGCAAGGGCATCCCACGATTTGCCATGATTCGGGATAGTCAAGATGTAAAGAGAGCCTTAGAGCCTTGCCAATTGGCTTGAAAAATGAGACATGTCTGTTTTTCACTACAAAGAATGTTAAACACACTAAAAGCTAAGAATGGACAGAAGTGGACATGGGCAGATGTGAACCTGGTCTTACAGACAGTCTGATAGAACCATTCTTTAAAGAGTAGCTCCGCTTTTGTTGAGGAAAAGAAACATTCCCCTCTCGGTGATCTATGTACACTGCAGGGTTTTTATATTATTCTGAAGGAATAGCTGTTTGTTCATCTGTGTGCAGAGTGAATATGTATGGGAGTGGTTTTTCAGCTGTGGCCCATGCAGGGCTTTAATGAGGAAAGGGGCAGGGTCTGCATCATCTTAGATGAGATTTCCCTTAGGAAGTATCTTACCAAAAATGACACACTTGTTGGAGGGAATGCAAAATATATGTCTTGTATCTTAGTGCAGACGTCTGGGAAAATCAGTAAGCCAATCACACACCCAGGAAATGACATATGTGGGGTGGGGCTTCTGTACACCATCTGTGTACATAACGTCTCCAGGTTGCCATGTTGCATTACATTTTACAGAAATTTACAGCACTGCAGATTGAAAAGGAAAGGTCATTTTTAAGAGTTTTTAAGTGTTACTGAAACCCAGGAGCCTGCATTCATGATTTCTGGTCTCCCACAGTACACAGAACATTGAAATGCAAATATTTTACTAAATATAAACTGCTAATTACCTTTCTTTATGAGCAGTATATAATAGTGTTTGACTTCTATCAGTGTAAAGCTTGTAGGAGAAGTTTTCAATCTACCCTGACTGTCCCACTGGGCTGCAGGACCCCTGACCCTCTGTCTGGACAGTGCTGATTGGCCCTGTGCTGATCAAATGCACCCACCCAAGGAAAAAAAAAAAACAAAAAAACTCTCTAGCAATACACACCAAACTGAGCACGTGCAGAGTGTCTCCAAAGCTTTTTTATCAGGAGATGGATTGAGGACTGTGGAAGAAGGGGAGGATCAGAGAAGACAGGATCAAACAGCCTTTTTCACAATGCACAGGATTAACCCCTTAGGTTCCACCACAGTGAGTATAACAAGTATGCCTTTCCCGTATATAAAACGGATTTTACTGTAGTGCTTTTAGTAATACTTGGAACTACAATATGACTTATGGCACGATTGTATATGACATTTTTTCGTTTTTTTGCCATTTTTTCCCACGAAAGTGGATTTACCTTTTAATGGTTTACATTTTTCATTTGTGCTTGTTCACTGTTCTTTCTATTTAACACAATACAATTTGCAGCAATGATTTTCAAAACAATACCAAACACAAGCTTTGGATTGATGCAATATGGATTACTTGGGAGTAATCTATCCAATATTTATGGACAGAACTTACCCAGTAATCCAAAATTCCTGTTTGTGGGATTGACACTACTTTCCCCAGAGCACTACGCAGAGGTGAAAGCAACATTAGAGGAATGTTCTGCTCAAGAGTTTCATTGTTAATATCACTTCTAAGGGCCAGTTGACATAAAATGCAGTCATTAGCATTTTTCTGCACTGGAGCCAGTCACCGCTAGGACACAGAGAAAGAAATCGTTTTCTATGTGTCCTATTTACACTGCAATGCACCCCAGTGGTGCGATAAAATGCAGGGCATGTTGCATTTTACTGCAGCTCACAGGACAGGTCGCAGGTCACCGTACAGCAGCACAGCGCTCTACTGTAGAGTAAAGGCCCGTATACACTTGATGGAAATCGGACGAAATATCCTCAGATTTTTCTTTTTCTCTTGCTCAGCGTTCATTACCGTTTTTAGTTGACAGTGCATAAATGTTCACAAAATTTCTCGTCTGATTTTTTTTTTTTTTTGGGACATTTGTTCCCAGACTTCCGGATTGTCAGCAACTTCAGATCATGCGCGGTCTTTCGTATCTGATTTTTCTCGGATGTACTGCATACACATTAAACGAAAATTGGTCGTCTGGGGATGGACGATAAAAATTTTGGTGTTCGCCCCTCTGTTTTTTTTTTCTTTGAAAATGTCGGCATCGGCTGCTGAAAATCGTACGATTTTACCTCGGACAGGAATTTTCGGCAGATTTTCTACTAGTGTGTACTCCACTTTACATGTATAAAGTGTCACTGTACACTTCAAACAAAGTTGGCTGAAAGAAAAAAAAAAAGGGGGGGGGGGCGGAGAATAGTGATATGTGATAAAAATACCATCTTACTGCAGCTGGAACAGACAGCACACGCACATTAAACCGCTGTGGTCTAGTGTGTGGCAGTTGTTCGGGGAAGTGTGAACGGGCCCCAAGACTCTATATAGCTAAAATGAAGCTCCTTTTGATATTATAACCCAAATATACAGTAGCTCACGTGCACACAGACCTCCCCATCAGCAGTCAGAGCAAATTCTTCAGAGAAAGGCAAGATTCTGAATATTTGATCAAATCCATGTAATAGGAACAATTTCCTCTGCCCTGCACAATAAGGCCAGGGTTAATCTCTTGACCAGCCTGACACACTAAATCAGCTGGAAACCGGGTTGACTTTTTTTTGTCAGACACTATGTCATCAGCAGAAGTAGCAATGAACTGACCTGCACTGCCTAACCTGAATTGTTTCCATTCACAACCCAGCACTGTGCGGCTAAACAAACTGTGTGTTTCTCTGAACACAAACAGATTACATGGTCTGACGCACAGGGATCTGATGTCTAATTACAGATGGAAGACTCTTAACTCGCCTACAGTCCCGGGTGGGTGTGTGCAGTGCAAGGTGTCAGTTAAGTAAAAGAATATTAAGCGCAACTCCCAGCAATAAATGATCTTTATGAAATCATGACTTTTCATCACATTATTCTGCTCATATAAAAACACAAAAAACTAGATAGCATCACATTAAACTATGGTAATATTCCTCTTCAAATCAGTAATCTATTTCACACTTTTAAAAGTAGATATCCAGTATCAGCTTATCACATACATTACAACTTGGTTGTACAATTGGCTTTAGATTTACTAACCACTGGGGTTCATTTACTAAAACTGGAGAGTGCAAAATCAGAAACCTATTAGAGTCCAGGTTTTGTTGTCAAAGCTGAACAAGCTGAATCTAGAAGCTGATTGGTTTCTATGCAGAGCTGCACCAGATTTTACACTCCCCAGTTTACTTAAATCAATCCACTATGTAGTACAAGGAGAGTTACCGCATTTAGACCCGTTTGCACGCTGTTACAAGCATTTGGCGATTCAAATGCCTATAAACTTCCATCTGAAGACATTTTTTTGCTTTAAAAAACATGCCATTATACTCAACTGCCTCTAAACAACTATAAATGTCTCCGTGTACATGGACAGATAAGATAACAGAGGAGAGTTCAGGGGCTGCTGAAAACTGCTCCTAAAGTGGGGTACACACTAGTAGAAAATCTGCCGAAAATTCCCGTCCGCGGTAAAATTGTACGATTTTCGGCTAGTGTGTACACAACTTTCAGCAGCCGATGCCGACATTTTCAACGAAAAAAAAAAAAAAAACGGAGGGACAAACACCAAAATTGTTATTGTCCGTCCCCAGCACGACCAATTTTCGTTTAATGTGTATGCAGAAAAATCGGATACGAAAGACCACGCATGATCTGAAGTTGCTGATGACCCGGAAGTCTAGGAACAAACGTCCCAAAAAATAAATAGAAATCGGACAAGAAGTTTTGTGAACATTATGCACTGTCAACTAAAAATGGTTATGACCGCTGAGCATGAGAGAGAAAGATCGGAGAATATTTCGTCCGATTTCCGTCAAGTGTGTACGAGCCTTAATGTCTGTTTATCAGCAGCAGTGTACACGAGGCCTAAGAGTCTGCCTGATACAATCTAAATAAAATGGATGGGGTCGTTTTTAACATAGTTGGTGACAAATCAAAAGGAGATTTTACAAAGATTGTACAACCAGATTTTATTGTGTTTGACCTGTAGACGAAGCCACAAGGTATATGCTATTCCCTTTATTAAAACAAAAACCCTGTTTTTCTCTTTTGTGTCTCCCATTCAGTTTCAGGCTTGACTTTCCTTGACTTTATGACAATATGCAAATTCAGGGAACCCACTGCTTTACCACACTTCTTTATTTCAGTATTAACCAAGGGTAAAATCAATGGAACAAACTGGCCAACAATTGCTTTGCATGCAGCTGGAAGCACCCCAGATTTATTAGTTTACTTTACAAACTGGATTGTGTTGGTTTGAGGTGGTTACTGCCATGATCAGACCTGCATAAAGGTTTGCTTTAAGGCTTCGTAGGGCAAACTCTTCTTTACAGTGGCCGTAGTCTGCCTGCCTCAGAAATGTGTAACTGCCACACACTGTATGACAAAGCCCCGCCAACTACTATTATACTCCCCATGGACACTACCTCAGTGACCCCCAGCAGTACTATCTGTAGACCTGAGAATTGCATTTTGAAAGGCTTATACTGGCCATACACCGTTTAAACCTGAACTGGCCGAGATTCGAACTGTTAATGTGCAGGCTGAATGTACCAAGCTGATTAAACAATCAACTTGGGTACAAGAAGCCTACTGTATTCTCTTACAATTATCGCAAGTGGCTACCACCGTCTTCTCCAGGCAGGGATGGCTCGCCCGCCGCCCGCTCCCTCCCCCTCACCAGGGAGAATATATTTGCCGATTCCCCTGTCAGCACTCTGTGGTGTTGGGGCAATTGTGCGAATTTCGTTCCTGCAACCCGAAAATTGCACTGTGTTCGGCCAGGCCTTAGGCATAAAGTGAATAAATTATGGCAGGCCAAACACTGTGCAAATTTTTTTCCTGCGACAGTGTTGATGTGGGAATCCCTCCTGCCGAGCCTTTGTCTTCTCCCAGTGGGGGAAGACCGTAGTTATTGCTAGTGGCTATACCACCCGTTAGCGATATTGGCAAGTGAAATCCGGCAGGCTGGTTGTACCCAGGTTTATCGATCGACTTGGTATATTCAGCCTGCCCATACATGGTTTGAATCTCGGCCGATTCCTGTTGAACCAGCCGAGATTTGAACCACCTATGGCTGGCATAGGGCCTGTGTTGGCGAGTTTCTGTTTGCTTTAGACAGATTTTACATTCTTATACAAGTATATGAGCATGCATAACCCACTGGAAGCAGGTCAAATTTTAGGTCGCATACAGGTTGAATGCAGGCAGTCAGCTTTAGCAAATGATAATGCCTAAGTTTAGCCAAAAAAATCAGCACAAGGGACATTTTAATGCAATGTACCCCCTGTCCTGCTTTCTTTTTTCAGGTGCAATGGGGTTAATAAAGGAGCCATAAAATTTGCTGCACAGATCAAAGTCCCCAGCATTGTTACACTGGGCTGAGGGATGTGCCACAGAGTGTGCAATTATGACAACACTGGATATAAATGTGGTTTTATATCTTATGCCCCGTACACACGTACCGATCGTCGGCCGAACGATCGGCCGAACGATCGGCCGTCTTTTGTCCAAGGTCTGTCGTGTCTGTTGAAAACTGCAAAAGACTGAACACGAATATTGTCGGCCAACAACAGCCGACTGCAGAAGTGATGTCATGTGATGGTTAACTTTCCGTGTGTTTTTTATTTTCTGAGCATGCCCAGTCTTGCAAATCTGTCTGTCGGCCGAATTCTGTACTGACTGGCGAACAATCGGCCGTTCTGGTGTCGGCATACAAAAATTTTAATGCTTGCACGACAGATTCTGTTCGGCCGAAAGTGCGCTGTCGGCAGCATCATAGTAACAAGCCAAAAATCGGCCGATCGGCCGAATCTTTTCGGCCGACAATCTGCACGTGTGTACGGGGCATAAGCCTAAGGCTCTGTCAAATGCCAGAATTAAAACTACATTTCAAGGGAATCGCCAGTCCACTACAAATATTATAAACAGAAATGTAGACATGAAAGAAGAACAGGAGATAACTTTCAAAGAAGTATTTACAAAGTGGGATTTCCTAATACTGTACAGCCAAAATCTTTGTTAAAACTCAAAATCATCAAAATAAATACTTTTATTAGCAAAGGAACTGCTGCAGATACCTTTCAATTTCAACTTTATCATCAGACCATGAATTTAAAAGAGATACAAATGTTAACAGTTAGAAATGTTTGCACTTGAATGAACAATCGCAGTCTTTTTAATCCCCGCTACTCATTACTCTTCTAAAAGAAGCACAAAGCCAACAATTGTATTGTGAATACACAGGCTAAGGGTTAACATTTCCAAACTGCAAGTTCTATCTGAATTACTCTTCAGAACTGCAATGAAAATCAATTGTCATGTAAGCTTACTGTCACTAAAGAGTATTAAATTCCATCCCCACTAAACTCAACCAGCAAACCTCAAGCACTCAGGAAGACTAAATTATTCATATAATCCTAGACTGCCATTTACTAGGCCTTGATGCTTCCAGTATAATCAAAACAAATAGTCTATCCAATGCAGGAGAGTAGGAGTTAAGCTACCACGTCCCAGTCTTTCTAAGAATGTAATTAACTAGAAGACCACAGAACATAAATATAATCACACTCAAAATACAACATAAATGTCTCATTTCCCGCTTATGAAGACCTTATTCTCAGCAATACAAAACCATACCGGATTTTATTTGCTAAAGGCATAACCAAGGCCTGCAGTTTGGAAAACAAGTTAGAGGGTATGAAATGTACGTTTATTTTAGATATAGTATGCAAGAGTTACTTCCTTCTTTTTCCAATAACCATTGTCACCGAGATAAAGGCTCCTTTCACACAAGCGGACCGTTCAGATCCGCCTGTCCGTTTTTTTGGCGGATCTGAACGGTCCCCCCATGCATTCCTATGGGGCATCGGATGGCAGAGGAGACATGTCCGCTGACATCCGACCCGATCCGATCCGTCAAATCTGGATGGATGGAAACCCTATTTTCCATCCGTCCACGGATGGGATGGGATCGGATGAGAACGGACCGGCGGTCCGTTCCCCTCCGATTTCCCCCATAGAGATGCATGGGGAACTGACAGCTGTGTCTCCGCACACAGCGTGGAGACACAGCTGTCATCCTTCTGCTCAGCGGGGGATCGGCGGTTCGATCCCCCACTGAGAAAAATGGAGTCCGTTTGACGGACATAATGTGTGAAAGAGCCCAAAAAGCGATGGGAAATTCAAAATGTTAGTGTTGTCACCAGAGCTAGAGGTGAGGAAAAATCCATTACCTGGGATTCCTGTGCCTATGACAAGTCTCTCTAAAGCTGGATACACACTATACAACTTTTGTTGTTAGATTTCCTTTAGATTTACCTTCAACTATGTAGTACAAGGGCCTCCCTGATTGCATACAAATTGACATTTTTTTGATTTGACCTCATATTATATGGTTTTGGTAAATCTAAAGGAAAAAATCTAAAGACAATTGTATAGTGTGTATGGCCCATTAGAGAGGTTTCCTCTTATTGCCTGTTGTGACTTGAGGATAAAAAAATAACCCTTCTCTACTCTATACCACAAACACTAAGAGAAATTGGAGTGTGCTACAGCTAAACACCTGACCATGTTAGCTGACCCAAGTAGCTTTAGCAGGTGTTAAATATGTGGAAAATCTTTTTTTTTTTTTTGATGCCCAATAGTTACATAGGTCCAGCATGGAGCAGTATCTCTGAGATGTGGGCACCACTACTATACCAATCACCAGCTTCTGGGTCCTGTGCTGGGCAGCTGTTCTGCTGCATAGTGACCACAAGTGGTGGCTAACTCAGCAGGGGGCGCCATTCAGAAAACACTTTGCAGTATTTAAACGCAAAGCATTCCCTGATTGTTTGAGGTGGAGTAGTGACCTTCACCTCAACCAATCTGAAAGCACTTTGCATTCATTGAGAAAATGCAAAGTGTTTATGAATGGTGCCTGTGCTGAGCAAGTGACCTCCTGTGTTCAATAAGCAGAAAAGCAGCTGCACGTAAGGATCAGGAAGCTAGTGGAGATTACTGTAGTAGGGGTGCCTACAACTGTGATCTACCAGCTTCCACGAGCATCCCACTGGTATGGCACATACATACTTAATACTGGTCCAAGTTGGACTATGTAAAATTGCCACAACTAAGCTTCAACTTTAAAGTGTTACATGTAAAGTGTATGTATAGCCATGTATGTGTATGGATTTTTTTTATAGGGTAGGGAAGAGTTAAAACCACTACCTCCTCTGTCTGTTTATTTTATGCTACCTGTAACCTGTTGGGAAAAGTTCCTCCCTTACTCTATTCAAAACAAAAATAAAAAGTTTTGGCTATACATATATTTCATGATAAAGACCTGTAAAGCACAACCATAGGGAGCATAGCATACATATCTAAGGAGTAAATATGGCCGTCTCCCATGTACATTTACCATTACAAACTACCCCAAAAAAACATTAAAGTAGAACTTCAATCTCTCAATCAATACGGATTATTTTTAATCCTCATGCTGCTAGCATTAGTAAAAAGGAAGGTTTAGCATATTTACTTGTAGAAAAAAGGGTTGCAACCCCTTGACCCTTGGATGATCGAAGAACTTCTACACCTCCAGCTTATTGCTTTGCCAAACAAGTATATTTATAGAAGGTGTTAGTTGATTATCTGTATCATATTCAGGCAAGTCTTTGATGCTTTTATATTTTCGTGCACTTTACTATTTTTAAACTTTAATATGTTGTAAATAAAATTGATATTTTTAATGGAAATTTTTTTTCCGTCTTATGCGATGCCAATAAAGTCCAATATAAGCAGGGCAAGTCATTGCAACCTTTTTCAACTAGAGATTTGGATATGGCATAGGTAGAGGTCTTCCCTTTAACCACTTTACAACCGGAGGATTTTGCTGTCTTCCGTCCAGGCCACTTTTTGCGATTCGGCGCTGTGCGACTTCAACTGACAATTGCGCGGTCGTGCGACGCCGTACCCAAACGAAATTTACGTCCTTTTTCTCCCACAAACAGAGCTTTCTTTTGGTGGTATTTGATCACCTGTGCGATTTTTACTTTTTGCGCTATAAACAAAAAAAGAGCGTTTATTTTGAAAAAATAACAATATTTTTCACATTTTTTTATATGAAATTCCCCCCAAAAAAGATGTAAAAACCAATTTTTTTAAAAGTTTTTGGCCAATTTGTTTTATGCTACATATGTTTGGTAAAAAAAATCGCAATAAGCGTATTTTGATTGGTTTGCGCAAAAGTTATTGCGTTTACTAACAAAGGGAAAGATTTCTGTCATTTTTGGTGTTTTTTTTTTAACGCGTAATGGCGGCGATCTGCGATTTTTTTTGCGGGACTGCGACATTGCGGCGGACAGACCGGACCCCTGACTGACATTTTTGACACTTTTGGGGGTACCAGTGACATTACTGCAGTAATCAGTGCTATATATATGCACTGTTACTGTAAAAATGACACTGGCAGGGAAGGGGTTAATTTTATTGGAGAGGGAGGGGTTAATGTATGCCTGGTGCTTACTGACGTGTAGGGGGGGAGGTGACTATGTGATTCATGGACAGATCGGATGTCCAGCTATGCTGAACAGTCCGATCTGTCACTCCCTGTCACTATGGAGATCCGCCCGCTGTGTTTACACACAGCGGGCGGATCTCCAGACTCGATCCCCGACGATCGGGTAAGAGCAGCGGCGATCGCCGCTGCTCCTCCCCTGGCCCGACTCCCGCTGTGAATGGAAACAGCGGGAGCGAGCCTCCGGCGGCGCGCAAGCGCCGCCCAGAAGGGGAGGAGTCCAGTCACGTTAATACTACGTGACTGGACGGGAACGAGCCACTCTGCCGCAGTACTATTACCGTGAGCGGTAGTAGAGTGGTTAAACAGTAACATATTTACTTGTTTTTACATTTCTTCTGGTACTTCCTGGCTTCTTGCCTAGGCAAATGTCATACATCATAGGAGTCTTCAGGAGGGGAGGACAGGAGGAGGGATTTTCTCAGTTAAGCACACTCTTCTGGCTACATGCTTGAGCTAAGGGCAGATGGATTCCAGGAAGTAAATGCTACATTAATCATTTGCCCTTACCTAAGATGGCAACGGCCAGAAATGCAAGGGGGTTGTTTTTCAAAGTCATGGAGACATGGATGGATAGGGGAGTTTGTTTTGAATATTAAAAATGAATAAGACAGTGTTTTTGGTTTATGGTGCTCAGATGCAGTGAATATCCCCTTTAAACACATTTATATGACAAAAACAACTCTTTTACACTCAGCACTCTGTTGGGGGGAAAAGATGGAGACAGAATGTAGTGCTAATAATGTGGATTGTACGGGCAAGATGACCATACATAGAAGATTTTCCATATGGCACTATTTGCCATTTCTGTTGTCAGGTTACCATTAACCCTTTATCAGTGGTGCAGGACCAGAAAAAATCCTTTCAGGGCGACCGGTGAGGAGCACAGAGGAGCGGTCTGAAGCCGGATCTCTCCTCTGTGCAGTGAACCTGGAAGTGCTCTGCTCTGAGAGCATACAGGTTTCACAACTGACAGCAGGCTGTACCCATGTAAATAGATTCAAATACTTTCTGTAATTAATCTGTTAAATCAAACTTCAGGGGAGACATTAGGGGTCTATTAGATATCTTCATAAAAGGACTGGACACCTGCACAATGCAATACCATTGGGGATACATTGTGATAGCAATACAGAAAAAAAAGTTTAATAATAGATCTCTGTTTATATTGATTTTGTTTGTGTGTTTTATTTCTGGGTTGATCCAAAATGTCAACTACATAGAATTGTAGCAGATCTACCCATAACTTATGATGTGCACAAACCTTACCATTACACTTCTGCATTTCTGTGCAAATCTGGCAATGGGAGCCTATTCAACTGCTGTTACAAGATAAAATAGTGCAAAAGTGGAGTAGACCTGGAACTTCCATCAGAAATCCCAACCAGTGGTAAAATCCTGAAAATGTTCATGAACAGAGGTCAGGCTGGTCAAATTACCTGCCTCCTAGAAGTAGACTAGCATTCTCTTAGACGTAGACATTTAGCCTTACCTGTTAATGGTCACAAGAGATTGTATGTGTATATATATATATATATATATATATATACACATACACACACACATATACATACATATATATATATATATATATATATATACATACATACACACACATATACATACATATATATATATATATATATATATATATATATATATATATACACACACACACACATATAGGCCCTGCTTTTTGCTTTGCAAAGCTATACACTCGTGATTTATTGTTTCTTCTCATAATGCAAATCTATGTCGGCCAACCAACCAAAAACAACTCAACAGTTTTAGGCTACATTCACACCTGAGCGTAGCGTTTTTCGCGCGTTTTTTACCGCGATTTTACCGCGATTTTTGCAGCGTTTTTTACCGCGATTTTACCGCGATTTTTACCGCGATTTTTGTGCAGGCGTTTTTAGATTGAATAGAGATCAATGGAAAACGCCTGTAATCTGCCCAAAAAGAAGCTCATGTACTTTTTTGAGCGTTGGGCGTTTTGTATACAGCATCAAAACGCTCAGATGTGAACAGGAGCCATTGAAATGAATAGGATTTGTCTTGTTGGGCGTTTTGAGAGCTGATCCTAGAGCAGAAAAACGCCCCAAAACGCCTAGATGTGAACGGAGCCTTAAAGAGCAGAAGGTGTGATTTCAGTGACTAATCTATCCTTCAAGTGGTTGATCAATATATTTAATTAAAAAAAAAAAAAAGGAACAGAAGCCATATAAAACCTAACTTAGGTAAACACAGCAATAAACATTTTGAGTCCTTAAAACAGATTTTACTGTACTGCTGCTCAACAAATAAAAGGAGAACAAAGGATTCCTTGATGGGACCCCCAGTCTACCTAGCAGGTTCCTTACCCACATGCAGGACATTAGGCTTAAGGCCCGTACACACTTGACGGAAATCGGACGAAATATCCTCCGATTTTTCTCTCTCATGCTCAGCGGTCATAACCGTTTTTAGTTGACAGTGCATAAATGTTCACAAAATTTCTCGTCCGATTTTTTTTTTTTGGGACATTTGTTCCTCCGGACCGTCAGCAACTTCAGATCATGCGCAGTCTTTCATATCTGATTTTTCGCGGATGTACTGCATACACATTAAATGAAAATTGGTCGTCTGGGGACGGACGATAAAAATTTTGGTGTTTGTCCCTCCGTTTTTTTTCGTTGAAAATGTCGGCATCAGCTGCTGAAAGTTATGTACACACTAGCCAAAAATCGTACGATTTTACCTCGGACGGGAATTTTCAGCAGATTTTCTACTAGTGTGTACCCCACTTTATCCTTACACTTAAAGCAATGAAAGGCAACAAGAACTGCTGGGAACTAAACACTGGGCTGTTGCAGTTTTCATAATTAACCTGCAGATGGTGCTATTATCCAAACACTAATTGAAATGCAGCAAAACAATTTCACTACTTATTTTTATAGTAAGCACTGGCACCAAAAGAAAGAAACTGTTCCTAACCAACCAAACATAGCTTTAGGAACTTGTATCATGCAAGTAAATAAAGCCATTACATTTATGTTGTTGGCCTCCAAATGATATCTTTGTTAATTTTTTTTTATAGGTGATCTGTCAAAAGCAAATGACACACAACTCAATTTATACAAAAACACTGTCAGAGGGCTTAACAGCTAGACAAAAAAAAAAACTAAATGAAAGGCAAAACCTTAAACAAAGCAATCGTTACAAATAAAACAGCATGGCCTAGAAGAAACTAAGGCCAAATTATTTCCACATTTCTGATTAAATTGGCTGTCCCTTGGTAATAAAATAAATGTACTATGTGAACTGCTGTTGTTTAAATGTATGCCTTAATCACTGCCATGCACTGCTGCATGATTGATTTAATCCAGCATTGCACAGATACCGGTACCGTTACTAAGCATTTGCAGGAATACTGCAGCTGCAGGACTTGAGCAATTGCTCCAATACTAAACCAATACCTTCAAGTCTGCAGACTAACTGCCACCTTTAAAATGGGTTCACATATGTGATTTTGTTCAGCGGTTCAGGTGCAAATTTTTAAAGTGCGTGACACTGGAAGTTGCACCTGAACCGGACTGAAAAACGAACAGGACTCCTTTTAAACATTGCATTGCAGCCGACCCGTACATGTGAACCGGCTCCATAGAAAGTTAGTTTGGTTCACGTTATGCAAATCGGATGTTAAGAACACAAAATATAGTACAGGCATACCCCACTCACTTTACATACACTCGCAAGTAAGGGCACAGCTTGTTCAGCTTGGCATGACACTACTCCTGGTTTTTAACATTGGCGTCTATAGGAAATCTTGGTCAGCTTGACATGGCACTGCTCCCAAACCATAAGCAACTGGGATACCAAACTTAGGGAGCACCGAGAGGGGACCCAGGACTACACTATCCTTTTTGTGGCTGGCCAGCTTGCCTAGGTAATCTATCATGTCATAGTCCTGGATCCCCTTAACATGCTCCCCAAGCTTGGTGTCCTTATCACATGGTTTGGGAGCAATGCCATGTCAAGCTGACCAAGATTCCCTATGGAGCTAGTGTATTTACATGCATTGAGAAATGAAAAAAGGTATTGCTTCACTTTAAGTACATTTTCGTTTTACATACATGCTCTGGTCCCATTGTGTACTTAAAAGTGGGGTATGCCTGTAATAAAATAACCAGGAAACCAGAACCACATAAAATTTAGTACAATCTTAATATATTTGCTCATTTGATAATGTGTAACCCGACACTGAAAAAAAAAAAAAAAAAAGTATTGGTACTCCGTTTAAAAAAAAAAAATTGGTATCGTGCATCCCAAATTTAATCTTATTATATTATCATTATTAACTCCTAGCAATTCAGAAAAATAGAAGATTTATTAGGCAAACGGCCAACAAAAAGTAAATAACGCATACAGCCAGTTTCCGCATATAGTGAAAAGAACTCATTATTTTGCTTGTGGAAAATGCATATCTCAAATATATTTTTCAGCAGCCGTGAAATAATCTTTAATGCCACCATGTATACAAAATGCATTTCAACATTCTACACAGTGCGTAAGCAATATGTCCAGCTTTCATTGTGGATCAATGGACAGTTTGAGCAGCTGGTGTCTATCTCTGGCAGTGCAGCATTCTCTGTATCTTAAATGTTTCCAATGCTGTACAAATTTCCATGCCTTCATTTTACACATCAAGAACCGCAATGTAAGTAATAATCCAAATTCTGCACTGCAAAATTAATATGAGGAGATGAGAAGTCTGTATATATTTACCCTGTGATACCGCGGTCTCTACTTGGACTACCTTACTCAATACTGATGTAGACCGTGGCATCATCAGAAATTAAATGAGTCTATGCGCTTCCATGCGCTTTCATTTCTAATACAATATTTCTGTTAATCTAGCAGAAATCAGCCGGCTCGGTGTACAGTCTATCCCGAATTAGACACAACAGTTAAAATGTAAATTGCTAAAACTATTTTTAGCTGATGGGAAAGAAAGAAAAAAAAATATTCCTGGCCTAGGGAAAATGATTTGAAGCATTGTGTTCATTTTGTTTATCAAGCAGCTATTCAGCCTCTAGTGGGGCCCAAGTGCTTATGCAAGCAAAAGCTTTTAAGAGAGCCTGCAGCTGCAGTCCTGGCTTCCAGGTAGACTGCAGGTTCGGAGCACAGCTGCCCTGAGCTCTACAAACCATTTTAGCTCCATCTGGAAAGCAAAGTCAGAAACAGATTTCAAACTCAAAATTTTGTCTTAGCAGAAAAAAAAAAACAATATCCAAGCACACAAATACCAGAACTTTGTAATCAAGCCATACCACCAATCCGTGTGCAGTGCTTTTACTCATGCAATTGCGTTACTGACTACAGAGGATGTTACATTCAAATCAAACTGCTCTGAGTTATTACTCATCCAATTGCACCTGCGCCCAAGTGTTAAGTACTGCCAAATAAAAGCCCTCCATCCATTTACACAACAAAGAGATGTACCCCGCAAGGCAGCAGAGCTCTCCCTCTCCCTCCCCTCTCACTTGTTCTGAACTGCAAGAAGGGGGGGGGGGGTGCAGAGCAGAAAGGGAAAAAAAACACAACACTTCCTTCAGTGAGCAGGGATTTTCACTTCACGTGGATTTTAAATGCGGATTCATTTACAAACAATTTTCCTTCTTTAAAGAATAAAGCATATTTAATACCACAAAACACCCCTATAGCAATAGATTATCACAGCCATTAATGATTTTTTTTCTCTCCACCAAAACCCTCGCAACCTTTTTCATCAAAGCCCTTTATTCTCTAAGGATATATTTTCGAGCAAAGAGGGATCAACAAACTAGTTGCTTGAAAGCCTTCCTGATGCTAGGCTGAAGTTAGGAAAGGCTTAATGAAAGCTTTAAAATCCACCAGGGTTTCACACTGAACATCTGACTTGGTGATTTATGCATATTAATAACCTCAGTCCTACTGAGGCAAGCTGAGCCGTACGTGTCCTCCGAATCTTAATGTCTTCAGCTCCATTGGGATTATTACAAATGTAAATTTCGAAGATTCTTGGCTATTAATCTCTGTCTGTCCTCCTGCTCAGCAACATAATGACTAATTAAACATCAAAAGACCTGTACAGGAGATCTTCTTTGACAGCTCCTTGGCCCTGTTCTCCTCCCATGAGAGGAATTCAAATGACAGGGACGAGGGGACCAGAGCATATGACCGTGCTACAAATCACTGCCGCAAATCTAAAGACTAAACATCAAACGTAGGTTGGAACCTAATGAAGCTCTACCATTGATCAAGGCAGCCAGTTTATGGTCACCGTTGAAAACCTGTTTAAAAAATGATTTGTATGACCCCTGTACACAGTTCTATCAGTCTAATTTATTTCCAGTAATCAGATAAACAATGCAGACAGTACTTACAGAAGAAGGCAAGCCAGGAGGAACCTTTCTTATTTTCTTTGTTTGTACAGGATCTGCATGTAGACAAGAAAAATATCTGGATTAGTCTTGGGTTAATCAGCCACGTTTCTTGTATCTTAGGTGGAGATATATGGCAGATTGTTTATTTTTCACTTTAGAAACCCCTAAATAATCATACAAATAATCCTAACACCTTAGTTTTATTCACATCAAGTGTTTTTAGCATAGAAATTTAATTTTCACTCATGAGTACTAATGTTTAACATTCTTATTCTACATTTTTCACACAATATTAAACACCCTCCCTATACGTAAATATTTGCAGATGAAGGAACAAAAATAGCATTTAAAGTGAGTGAAAACCTCAAAGTCTGTATTCATAACACATTTTATCTAGCATCACTTGAGAGGAGAAAGACACTGCGATCCAAGAGATGGAAGGGTTTTGGTTTCAATTTGGAATCGGTTGCTCCTTAATTATAGAACCTGTTGCTGAGCCACAGTTAAACAAGAGTAAAGTCAATGTTTTGCTTGGCAGTTCCACAGCAATACTCTTAATTGTAGACATCACTGTAGTGTCAGCTATGACACCATTTTTCTCAAAAATGTTTGAAACCCTAACACCAATCAAGTGAAGCTATTGGCCTCAGGTGATGCACAGATCAACAAATCCACCCAAATAAGTTGTACATGTTTAGCTGCAGCCATCTCTTCTCTACATCTGTTTAAATTCCAAATTACATAGCTTTTCCAGAGCTTTCAGAGACAGGAATCGGATATCTCACACTGCACAACTCAGAATATCTCAGGCTCTGTAGAAGGGGCTAAGCCTCTAAACGCGCCAGCCATGATCTGTTAAGGACAGTGGGTCCCGACACAGATTGTTCCTGGTATTTGGATTGGATATGCTGTTTTACAACAGTAGACACTTTTTTAATTAACAAAGCCAATATTGAGGATAATGTGCTAGGCCGATGCGCCCTTTGTTTACTTTTCTTGATATCCGAGCATAATCTGAGACCTAAATGGAGGAAAGGGGTGACACTTTCCAAACATCCCCCCCTTTTCCATGGGTTGCAGGAAAAAAATTTGCACAATTCCCCAATCAACACAGACAGGGGTGCTGACAGGGAAATCCCTCCTGCCGAGCCATTGTCTCCTCCTGGCAGGGGAAGCCTTCCAGTCCATGGAGAAGACAGTGACTTTTGATAGCGGCTATAGCAGCCATCAGCGATAATTCCAAGCAAATCCGGCAGGCTGGTTGTACCCAAATGGATCAATCGATCAACTTGGTACATTCAGCCTGCCCATTAACTGTTTGAATTTTAATGGTCCAGCAGGAAGCACCTGAGATTTGAACCGTGTATGGCCAAGTCTAAGTCCAGGGATTTTGTGTGATTAGAGTCAGGTGAATGATTAACCAATTATAACAAGCAGGTGCTAATGATCATCAGCTTCATATGTAGGTTGAAATACAGTCATTAACTGAAACAGAAACAGCTGTGTAGGAGGCTTAAAACTGGGTGATGAACATCCAAATCTGCTATTAAAGTGGGGTACACATTAGTAGAAAATCTGCCGAAAATTCCCGCCCGAGGTGAAATCATCAGATTTTCGGCTAGTGTGTACACAACTTTCAGCAGCCGATCCCGACATTTTCAACGAAAAAAAAACGGAGGGACAAACACCAAAATTTTTCTCGTCCGTCCCCAAACAACCAATTTTCGTTTAATGTGTATGCAGTACGTCCGTGAATAATCGGATACGAAAGGCCGATCTGAAGTTGCTGATGACCCGGAAGTCTAGGAACAAATGTCCCCAAAAAAAAAAAATCGGATGAGAAATTTCGTGAACATTTATGCACTGTCTACTAAAAACGGTTGTGAACGCGAGCATGAGAGAGGAATATCAGAGGATATTTTGTCCGATTTTCGTCAAGTGTTTACGGCCCTTAAGGCGAGGTTATGTAAGACCATTTAATGTCACAGGTCATACACCATGGCAAGACTGAGCACAGCAACAAGACACAGGGTAGTTATACTGCAATAGCAAGGTCTCTCCCAAGCAAAGATTTCAAAGCAGACTGGAGTTCAAGATGTGCTGTTCAAGTTCTTTTGAAGAAGCACAAACAAAACGGGCAATGTTGAGGACTGTAGACACAGTGATCGGTGAAGGGAACTGAATGCAGCAAATGAAAGACACACCATACTTACTTCCCTTCAACATCGAAAGATGACTAGCAGTGCCATCAGCACAGAACTGGCAGAAACCAGTGAGACCCAGATAGACCCATTTACTATCTGGAAAAGTCTGGCCAGAAGCAGTCTCAATGGAAGAATTGCGGCCAAAAAGCCATACCTTCGACATGGAAACAAGGCTAAGCAACTCAACCATGCACAAAAACAGACACTTGGTGCAGAAAAATGGCAGCAGATGCTCTTGGCTGATAAGTCAAAATTTGAAATATTTGGCTGTAGCAAAAGGCAGTTTGTTCCCCGATGGGCTGGAGAGTGATACAATAATGGGTGTCTGCAGGTAACTGAAGCATGGTGATGCACCTTGCCCTCCTTCCTGGGGACTGTAAACAGGTTTGAATAAAACCCCTAAAAACGTTCCGAAGTCGGAATCCGGACAATCACCCCTTGGCTCAGCAAGTCTTGCACTGCCCTAAAGAGAACCCGTAAGCAGTCTGGGGACAGGTGCAAGTTGGAAGGAAAACAACTTTCCGGAGGGTAAGAATGAAACTCGATTCTGTAGCCGGACTGTATGACTTTGTGGACCCACTTGTCCTGTACCAGGGAGGTGCACGGGTCCAGAAACCAGCAAAGACGTCCCTCCACCCCACATACGGGTGAGGGCACCCCTTCATGCTGAAGGAGTCTTCTCCACAGGTCTGGAGAAGCCCTCTTTGCTTGCCAGACCAGGTTAGTTTGGATCCTCCGAAGGATGCCCTGAGGGGTTTTGATCCTGTCTTGAGATCCTGAAGGACAAAAAAAAAACTTATTATGAGCCGAGAAGATTGGATAACGTCTACAACGGGGCTCCTTGCCCTTACTAGCCTGCAGAAGAAACGTACTCTTCCCCCCTATGAGACCCTTAAGGATGTCTTACAGGGAAGCTCCAAACAGGTGATCCCCTAGGAAGGGGAGATTAGATAAGGCCTTCTTAGAAGTCTGGTCCGCAGACCAGCATTTAAGCCAAATAACACGCTTAAGGAGCACTACTGGGACTGACAGCATCGCAATCAGAGAAGCCACATCCAAAGAGGCATCACAGACAAACTGTAGCACCGAGACCAATTGGACCGCCAGCTCAGCAACAGCAGGGAGAAGCTGCTCCCCCTCCAGGTCCCAGCGTAAAAGGCTTGCCCACTCGGTCAGTGTTTGCGACACAAGGGTAATAGTAAAAACTGAACTAGCCACAGTGTACATATGGCGGGCCACAGACTCCGCTTTTCTGTCAGCCTTAACACTCCTCAACCGGAATCATGGTTGCTTTGTTTACCTAGAAACCGGAGAGTTCAACACCGGTGGGACAGTCCAATTTTAAACAGGGAGCAACAATTTTGTCAAATTAAGCAGGAAAGGGGAACACCCTTGCCGCTCTGGGGGGCTTGTGGGTGCCAAAACGAACCAACGCCTCCGATATGGCATAAGCCGCATCCTCCATTTTTAAAGTCTCACGCACAAAAAGTGCATCCACTAGCGCCTTTTCATGCGCGGCTACATGAGCAGAGGAATCATCCTCACTATCTCAGAAATCAGGGTGTGTGGACACAGACCCAATAGGGTGACTCGCGTCCATGGCGGCTGAATCAGATTTAGGCAAGTGAAAACGGGGGATGTTTTTTGCTAGCCCGTTTCCCCAGAACCAAATCCACTTTTGACACCAAAGACTCCAGGACTGCCGTCAGTGCAGTAAGGGATTGTTGGGACCTAGAGGGCCCAGCAGCCTCTGAGAGGGGATCAGGTAGGGAAATGTGCTCCAGGGTGAAAATTGGGGCACACAAAAAACACTGCTAGAGACACCCCCACCACACTGGCACCACCACAGGTCGCCAGGCACAGAGCACCAACCAATCCTATAGCAGAGAGGGAGAAGACCCCACCAGACTCACCACCCAACGATAAGGCACCGCAGCAAAAGGCTATCTGCACACACACACATGCGGTGATCAGGAAGAGAAAGATCCAGTCAGCACCAGGGGATAAGAAAAGGCTCCTACAGCCCATATATGCTTCACAGTCATGGCCGCCGCTATTAGCAATGAGAAACCACTAGAAAATGGCCACCGAAGCATCACAAACATGGCTGCTGAATCTACAGCACACAGGCCACAAGAAAATGGTGGCACCATGCGGCTCTCGGGGGCCCAGGAGGGGTCCCAAGAGCCCCGACAACGACACCAGCAGGGAAAAAAAAATTTGAGGGGCAAAACTCTGCTACATTTCATGTATTTAACAAGTGAGAGATAGGAAAAGATGAAATAACATTAGTAAAACCAATGCTACAACAGGCAGAAAAACTGTCTGGTTTAAAAATATCTTGAGGGTCCATTCACATTTGAGTGCATTCTTTTAGTGTGTACTTTGAGAGTTTTTATTTTGGAAGTGATGACGACATCACTGGACTAAATACAAGAATGAACACACGTGGACACATTAATTGTACTTTATATCTATTGATGTGATTGTGTATGAATTGATTGGAGATATTAATTGGTGGGATTTTAATTCTACTGTATTGTGGTTGTTATATATTTGCACAGGTTAGGGATACATATTTAAAGGGGTAGCACAGCATATTTTGTCAATAGTTTTAACCAGAAATTATTTACATTCATATCAATTTTGGCACTTAGCACAGAGTTGAAATTATGTATAATTCTATTTCAATAGGCCCTCAATAAATGTCCACCCATGGGTCAGTGCACAGCACGGCATCGTGTGTTTGTTCATTATGCGTGTCTTGTGTTGCTGGTGTGTCTGTTTAGGCCATGTATGCATTTCGGGGTGCACACACACATTTTATGATTACAGTGTGCCATACTGCACATCATACCATGAGCTATAAAGTGTGCCAAGGTAGTCTGAATGCCATTCAGTCGTAAACTGAGCAATCTCCTGATCAACACATAATTCTATTGTATTTTTTCCCTCAGCTTATTAGAGGACTAATTCAGACACACTAAAAGATTTCACAATGCAACATTCTAGACTTAGTAGTTGTGTTCTTCCTCATAATTTAAACTGGATGACATTTTTCAGAGTCTAAAACACACAGAGCTCTCTGAGTAATGTTTAATAGCAGCTCACCTTTAAGCCAAACCTGATTATATAATATTCTTTCTACAGACCCTATTAATATGAATGACCTTACATGTATTATCTCTAAGCTTTCTTTTTTTTCTTGCTCTCAAAACAAGGACAGTGATTTAACCACTGCCTTTATTTTAAAGCAGTGAAACATTTAGTACATCAAAGAATTTAAATATACATTCTCTACTATTTTAACCCATTTATTTTAGACATGACAGTGAACTATTTAGATCCAAAACAATATGATTCCCCCCCACCTATTTAACAGTAAATATGGGTAGCACTCTGAAGCAAATCAAGCAGTTGCCTAGATCCAAAATTACTTTTCTCTATAACTTTGTGACACCTCAGTGCTGCAAATGCGTGCAAAGGGGTTGTTTAAAGCATATGTTCACCTTTCTGAACATGTTAGATCCGTATTTACGGTGTAACATGTTCAGCATCTGATCCTAATCCAACCTCTGACAGTGGACGGGGGATCCTCTCCCCGTGCCAGCTGTCACAATTTGAAAACAGAGTGGCCATGGGGGTCTCTGCCCACACAGCGGTGTCAATTATTTAGAGTTCTGTGAATAAAATAGCAAGTACTGTCTTTTTCACTGCAGCAGAACGCTTGTAGTTCTCAATGAGTTGCAAGGGCGCTGCTGTTCATTACTCTTCCTTCTTTCCAGTAACCGTCTGCCCAGATGGAAGGTACAGGAGCCTAATGCTGGCCATACACTATACGAAAAATCGTTCAAACTCATTTTCGAAAAACGAACACTTGGCCATGAGAGCAGACGATCGTGCCATCATGTAATGACAATAAATCGTCCAATGGACATAAATTAATCATTTTTTTTGTTAGATTTTTCACATATACCTAGTGCAAACAGTTTGGACGAAAAAAAAAAAAATTAACCTTGCAATTTATCGTTTGTTCGGCAGAAAATTTCCAAACTTGTCCTTCGTTTTTTTGGTTTAAAAAGGTCACAACCGATTACCGATTTGTGTCCATTAACTGGTAGAAAAATGAATAAACTGTCCAAATGATCGAATTTTGGCCGATTTTACATAAAGTGTATGGCCACCATAAAACTGCACCCGCGGTCTTTTGATCACAGGTGCAATGCTCTCCAGGCTTGTTAAAAAAAAAAATGCCCTTTTTTTTTTTCTTTTAAAAAGCAACTTGTCCTTTAAATTGGAGAAAAGAATCATCGCTCACTGCTTTAAGATATTTTCTAAAAGGTTGGAAATCTTTGCAAACAACAACAAGCTCACTATTTGATTGTAGTTTTTATAGTAGTTATTACAGGTCACTGCAAAAACTTATAGCAATATGGCAACCTGGGGGGCATTCTGTAAAACAATGGTGTATGGAATGTCCCCAGATGTGTCATTTCCTGCTTGTGCGATTGGCTTACTGATTATCTTTAGGTGTTTGTAACAAGTAAAAGTTTAGGTGTCCCCTACAATAGGAATTCAAAATTTAGTGTGATACTCCCTATGTGTTAACTACTACTAAAGGGATGCAGACGCTGCAGCTTTTCTCATCAGAACACTGAGATTTTAACAGATGGTTATAATGAACAGACCTTCCCCATTGAGGAATTAAGTTTAGAAAAGAATACAAACTGCTTTTTTATACAGAACAGAAAAAGGATAGAAATCTGCCGCAGGTCTTGTGTTGCACTTTTAAAGCACAGAGCACAATTTTTTTTTTAACTTTATTGAAATTTCACTAATTTCTCACAGCAAAAAACAAAGCTGTGGGTGAGCTGCGGTGTGGGACAGAAAAATGCAGACAGGTTGCAGATCTCTGCTCCACAACTTACACACAGGCTGCATTCAAGTGTGAACAGGGCACATAGCAAACAACTGTTTCCTTATGGAGATTGGCATTTTTTTCTAGTGAAGAAAAGGGCAGGCCACCGCACAAGTGTAAACAAGTCCTAAAAGAGGATGCTGCCAACTTAAATCATTCAGTAATGTGTTAAAATTACTCACAACTGCAGGATAAATCTTTAAACCAACAGAAATAAAATCACTAGTAGCTAGTTACACACTTATTCACCAGCCTCCACTGGCCAGGTATTCTAAGGCTGCATTCACACCAGAGATTTAGGCATTGTAGTGGCTGTGAGCACCTGGGTGCGACTGCCAACCCTGTCCACTACAATGACAGGTCAGTGGTGCACGCCGCAGCTATTTACGGCTACCTGCAAAGCCAGCGATTCTTCTGGTGACTTGAGGCTGGATGCACACAAAGTGTGTACTAAAGCTCCTAACGAGGTGGTTAGAAGCACACAAAGTGCATCCAGCAGAGATCACTGCAGGTAATCACTGGCTGTGTGGAAGGCTGTGAATAACTGCAGCCGCTGGCGACCTGTCATTATAGGTGGCCATACCTAGACACTCACAGCTGCAGCAGGAATCTAAAGATTTATGCTGCTGCAATTCGTACCAGCCTTAACCGCTTGCCGACTGCGCACAGTATATTTACTGCGGCAGTCGGCCCCGGCCAGGCAGAGTGACGTAGGTCTACGTCGCTCGCCTGTCACTCCTTCCAGAGCCAATAGCGGGCGGCTCGTTCACGGAGGAGTGCGGGAGTGTGACTGGCGGACCCGATGTCCGCCGGTCACACTACGATCGCCGCTACAGCGGGAGAAAGACAGAAAGACAGAGCGGCTTGTGTAAACAAGCCACCTGTCAGTTCTCCCTGTGTAAAAGTGAAGATCAAACAGTTCTACAAAAGTGTCAAAAATGTCAGTCAAGGGTCCGATCTGTCCGCCGCAATGTCGCAGTACCGCAAAAAAAATCGCAGATCGCCGCCATTACTCGTTAAAAAAAAAAACACCAAAAATGACAAAAATCTTTCCCTTTGTTAGTAAACGCGATAACTTTTGCGCAAACCAATCAAAATACGCTTTTTGCGATTTTTTTTACCAAACATAGGTAGCGTAAAACAAATTGGCCGAAAATTTTAAAAAATTTTGATTTTTACATTTTTTTTTGGGGGAATTTCATATAAAAAAAAGTGAAAAATATTGTTGTTTTTGCAAAAATTACGCTCTTTTTTTGTTTATAGCGCGTGATCAAAAAATCGCACAGGTGATCAAATACCACCAAAAGAAAGCTCTGTTTGTGGGAAAAAAAGGACGTGAAATTCGTTTAGGTACAGCGTCGCACGACCGCGCGATTGTCCGTTAAAGTCACGCAGTAAAAAATCGCAAAATTACCCCTGGTCTTTTAGCAGGAAAATCCTCCGGTGGTAAAGTGGTTAAATCACCAATGTGAATGTAGCCTAAGTGGTCTTCAATGATGCTAATTGATATCACTGGGTGTCAACTCAAATTTCAATTATAGTCACTAAACCTCCTCTATCTGGGGTATTAGAGCTACTATGTAGAGGAGCATGAGATTAAAATATATTTTTTCTTCTACAGTATTTATATATATATATATATAAAAAACTATTATATATAAATATATATATATATATATATACACATATATATATATATATATATTTATATTTTTTACCATTGTACAGCAAGTCTTACTTAACAAAGACACCTAGGTTTTAGGTTGGAACAGCACCTTAGGGCACCGAACAAATCTGGCCATTTCGCTTCATCGAATGTTCGATAATATTCACCTAATTTTTATTGCATTTTTAGGTTTCGTTTTTTTACAAAAAAAGCAAAGGCATTATCATAGATATAAATTTTTAGCAAGCCATCATAAGCAAACAGATGGAAAAGTTGAGGGTTTGTAATCTGCCACAGTTGATTCAGCTTGCCTTTATTTTCTACAATTTTTTGTAAAACTTATTTTATGCCCCCCAAAACCTTATTAGTAGCTAACTGCAGTGCTGTGCATTTTAAATCACCCCCAAAGCACTGCAGTGCACCACAACTCATTATTACACACCACTGTGCTGTGCTGTGCTGTGCTGCACAACAAGAACAGCAAATGTGACTGGGTCCCTAGTCAGGATTTATACTGTTGTGTTGTGTTAACCATGTACTACCACAACATGCAGCAGGGCACATTATGCATGTTAGAGTGTCGATTATGAATGGCACTCTAATTATAACTCGGCATCCAAGAAACAAAAAAAGTGTTGCTATGTAAAACCCATTTTTACTCGGCACAATTTCAATAATAAAAAGTATAAATTTTACCAACCCAGAGCGGGTGTATCCTGCAAGGGCCTTCGGCGTGAACTTGATGCGGAGAATGGATAATATGGGCTTCCTGGTTTTCCTGAGTTTGGAAGCTGCCCTGAACTCCCAAGTCCAATATCTGTTCGAATCAGGCTAGTCTGAAAAGCACAAAGAAGAGGATTGTTCACAATTTGCAGTGCTCTATCAAGGTGTAAATTAAAGTACACACACAGATCATCTTAACAATTAGGACAGCCATTATATATCTATATATCAGAAAGCTGCAATTATACACTGCAGGTTTTGAACCAACAAATCAAAAGTATTAAGTCTTTCATGGGTGAGAACTGGCCATTTTGCTCTGGTATTTATAAAAAGCATTGAATGCTGTGGTCCTTAACCCAAACTGGTTTTGGAATCTATCCCTAGTTTTATGAAAAAAAGAGGAGGGGACTGGGGGGGGGGGGGGTAGTTGGATTGGGACATTGCGATACCAGGCACCAAGAAAAATAAAGAAAAGAAAATGAAAAAAAAGTGTATATAGGATAATCACAAAAGGTATAATTTAAAATTACAATTTTTATTTAAATTAGTGAATAAAAAAAAACACTTGGAACATGGGTGACCAAAAAGGTTATAAATTTTACAAAGCAGATAGTCGTTAGAGAAAAGCAACATGCTTTAAGGTATTGATCATGGTACAACAATGCATAGAGTTGTACACTTTTGTTGGCTCCATGGAACCAACAAAAGAGTACGGTCTATGTATTGTTTTACCGTGATCAATACCTTATAGCGGTGTTTCTCAACCTTTTTTAAATCAAGGCACCCTTTAAAATGATAGACAATCTCAAGGCACCCTTTAAAATTATGGACAGTCTGGAGGCACCCCATTCTAAAATGCAATAAATATTATAATATATTTACATAATGCAGCAACATCCACACATAGGACACCCAACGTTAGAGGTTATTTATTCTTCCAAAGCAAATACACTTTGCACACTGGTACTGACTAGTATTCCAATGTTTCTCTTCTCCATCAATTTTTCTCTATCAATCAGCTAATGTCACCCCAGTGCTGAGGAAGAGGGGCACAGGAGAGTAGAACAAGGATGCTGTTGAGGCAACATACATCCTTCTTATTAATTGAGGACGTCATTGGTTGTTAAGATGTCAGTGTCTAGAAAGTCATAATGGTGCATAATGGAAACCCGAGGCTTTGTGTAACTAAAATACAGGCTTCATCCATCTGCCTGCTTGTATACAATTTTTGATCAATTTTTAGACATTTTGCCAAGGCACCCCTGAAGAAACCCCAAGGCACCCCAGTGTGCCTGGGCACCCTGGTTGAAAAAGGCTGCCTTATAGCATGTTGCATTTTTAACTGACTGTTTTGTAAAATGTTAACATTTTTTTTGTCACCCATGTTCCAGGTGACCTTTTGTTCTCCAGTTTAAATATAAATTGTAATTTTACCTTATACCTTCGTGATTATATTATATATACTATTTTCATTTTCTTTATTTGTTTTTTCATGGTGCCTGGTATCGCAAAGTCCAAGTCCAATTTCCCACCAGTCCCCTCCCCTTGTGGGATTTTTTTCATGGATAAAGCATTTTATTTTGCATTGCCTTTTGAGTCAAAGCATTTGTAAACCTAAAAACAAGAAATTCATTCATATTGCAATGTACGAATCTTTGGATGTGGTTGCATTTTGCTTTCTTTTCAGGCCTTTCCCTTTTTTTTACCTGGAAATTCTGTGAATAACACTCTTTTTGTCCCTTCATGTCTGCACTAATTTCTCCATTATATCAATGGGGGCAGCCATGGTTGTCAAACAGGCTGTGCATCAAACAAGTCTGCCTTTGTTCATCTCTATTACATGGTAGTTGGAGAGAATTAATAGTCTACACAAAGATATGGTTCTTTGTGCTTTCATTAAGTTAACAGAAGTAAGAAGGATGATGCATTTCTCTCATAATTACCAGGTATATTTTTTTACTTGCTGAAAACGTTCTTGCAAGTGAAAACTAATGCAGCCACCACACCTAAGGCCTGGTAAGCTGCAGCCAGCATACCATTTCTTATTTTTAAGTTTGAACAAGCCTTAATACCCTGGAGTAGCTGGCAGAAAAAAAACTCGAACTGCAGAAATTTATTTTATAATTGATAGTAGAGCTGCACGATTAATGATTAAAAAATCTGCATGTCCTTGATTCTTACAGAGCTCTTCTCTGCTCAATCACAGTTGTCAAAAAGAGCCTACAGCAAATGTTTATCAACCTTGTTAAGGCTGCTAGATAACTATAAACACAATGTTTTTCAATGTATAATTTCTTTCTTTTAGATGAAAGGATTGAACTTCCATCTGTTAAGGCAGTTTAACCTCTTAAAGACCAAGCCTTTTCTGACAATTGTTGTTTTGTTGTTTACAGTTTAAAATCAGTATTTATTGCTAGAAAATTACTTAGAACCCCTATAAGAGCCGGTTCACACTACTAAGACTTGGGACGCGACTTGTGTGCCCTAAAGTCGCTCCAAGTCTCTTGTCATTACACATTCAATGTAAATGAATGAGAGCCGTCTTAATATGCACTACTGAAGTCGCTCCAGGGCGACCTCTATCTGACTTGTGCACATAGACTTCAATGGGAGTCGCCTCGAAGGCGGAGCCTTATTTATTTTCAAGCGACTGATCAGACTTTCCAGAAAGAAGAAAAAGATTAGCCAGGCATTCCCCACAGACAAATTCGCCTATCATTTAAGTCTCTTACAAGTCTCTTGCAAGTGTCTTACACGTCTCTGCTAAAAAGTCACTCCTTCATGGGGCGACTTTCTGGTCGTGGTAGTGTGAACCGGCTCTAAACATAACATATTTTAGCAGAGACCCTAGAGAACAAAATGGCAATCTTTGCAGTCTTTTATGTCACACTGTATTTGCGCAGAAGTCTTTCAAACATAGTTTTTTGGGAAAAAAATACACTTACATGAATTTTAAAAATACTAAACAGTAAAGTTAGCTCAATTTTTTTTGTAAAATATGATGTTACGCTGAGAATCGTGATCTTTATTCTGCAAAAAAATTGTGATTCTCATTTAATCCAGAATCGTCCAGCTCTAGTTGATAGAGCAGTTTTGTAAAGATAAAAAATATTACTCAATAGTCACTTTTTAGGAACGAACGATTCAGTGTTTTAACCACTTAACGACCAGCCACGTAGATTTACGTCGGCTGACTTTGAGTGGTTATACCGGGATGATGCCTCTAGCTAGAGGCATCATCCCGGTACCGTTGTTTGAAGCCGATGGTCGGCTTTCTGTCGGTAACGATCGATGCGGCTCGGGAGCCACTCGATCGTTACCCGGGGGGGGCGGGAGGGGACGTCCCCCCCCCCTCCGGCCGCCTTCCGCGGCTTTGCTCGGGGCTCCCATCCCACCGGGAGCCCCGAGCACCCAGCCGGCGCGTCCGCCGGCTGGATGGAGTCCCGATGAATGCCGGAAACGGCATCGATCGGGTCTCCGATGACGTAACCCGGAGGCGGCGTCCATGACGTCACATCCGGGTTACTGTGCTGCAAAAGGCGGCAGATTTGAAAAACGGCTGTATGCAAAAATGCCGTTTTTGGCGTTTTGCATACATGGAAGTGTAGTGGAGGGGTCTAGGGTCTTTTAGACCCTCGATCCCTCCATAAAGTGTACCTGTCACACATATTGGTGTCACAAGGGATGTTTACATTGCTTGTGACAGCAATAAAAGTGATCAGATTTTTTTTTTTTTTTTTTAAAAACTGTAATAAAGTTAAAAAAAAAGAAAAAATAAATAGGAAAAAAAAAAAATTTAGCCGCCACCATTAGCTCACGCACAAAAAAAACGTATACGCAAGTCGAGCCGCAAATGAAATCGCTGTTCAAACCACACATGTGAGGTATCGCCGCGATCGCCAGAGCGTGGGCAATAATTTAAAAAAAAGAGCTACACTCTAACTCTAAACTGGTAACCGTTAAATAAATTTAAAGCGTTGCAGATTGAGATCTCTATTGACCGTAGTTTGTCGCCATCCCACGGGGGGCGCAATTTTAAACCGTAACATGTTTGGTATCTATTTACTCGGCGTGACATCATCTTTCACAATATACAAAAAAAATGGGCTAACTTTACTGTTTAGTATTTTTTAAATGCAGTGAAATGTGATTTTTCAAATTTTTTCCAAAAAAATGGCGTTTTAAAGACCGCTGCGAAAATACTGCGTGACAAAAATTTTTGCAATGACCGACATTTTATTCTCCAGAGTCTTTGCTAAAAAAATATATATAATGTTTGGGGGTTCTAAGTAGTTTTCTAGGAAAAAATACTGGTTTTAACTTGTGAACAAAAAGTGTCCGAAATAGGGCTGGGGGTAAAGTGGTTAATAAGGGTATCAACAAATTTCTTCATGTTTGTATAATGGTAAACCCTTTATTTTTATTTTTAAAGTGAAAATGCAGTAACTTGATTTTTGATAGGTAGGAAGAAAGGGAGATAAAAATAGCTACCTGTCTACAGATAGTGTATACTTATCTATGTCTAAAGGGCAATCCATAATTGTTCATCATATACACAGACCCTGCTCTGCAGTGCTACAGAAGGGTAGTGCTTTACAATAAATTCCTATGAGGCCGTCAAGCCACTGAAAATAATATATACATATATACAAAATATAAATTTGTTCTTTTATTAAACTAAAAGATACCTGTACAGTTGCAGTGGAGTGCCATGGTAGTAATTGATTCTTCCTGTCAGTGTATCTGTGTACATCCCGTACAGGCAAGAAGATACACTGACAGATCTCCAGGAGACCTGAATGGCACCAGAGATCTGCTGATCACTGGTGTAATGCTTTACAGGCTCCAAATAAATGAATGCACTTTTTTAACCTGCAAAAAAATGTGCATTTATACATTTTTTTTAAAAAGGGAACTTATCCTTTAAGGAAGCAGTGAATAGTCTTTTGCGATAAACAAAAAAAAGGCCATGAATGCACATGCAGAATAAAACCCAACATCTTTACTTGCTATTACCTATAATCAACAGTATGATAAAAAAATAAAAATAAAAAATAAGGTACAAAATGTTCATGTATTTATCAGTTTATATTATATAAATACATGAAGAACCTAAGCGACACAAAGCTCTGGAAGAATAATCCTCTATGAAGGATAGATTACTGCTGACAGAATACAGAACACTCAATTCCTAGGGGGGATTCTGCCCTGCCTTAGTAAATTGCCTAAATCACTATGACACCTGTCAAAGTCCCCACTCCTAAGCTGATGTCTTCTAGTGGACAAGACTAGACTGGACTGTTAGGCCCCTTTCACACATGCTGTCCGTTTGTCCGTTTTTCATCCATCCGTTGACGGATGAAAAACGGACATCAATGCATCTCTATGTAAAAACGGATGACAACTGATGATCATCAGTTAACATCCGTTTTCATCCACTTCCGTCAATGTCCGTTTTTTTGAACGGATGAATGCCCTATTTTTCATCCGTCAAAAAAACGGATCGGACGAACAAACGGATGACAACGGATAAAAAACGGATGTCAACTGATGACAACGGATGAAAAACTGATGTCAACTGACGACAACGGATGAAAAACGGATGAAAAACGGATGAAAAACGGATGAAAAACGGATAACAACTGACGAAAAACGGATGAAAAACGGATGAAAAATGGATGAAAAACTGATACATTTGACGTGACTGAACTGATGAACTGAACGGACCGTATGTGTGAAAGGGGCCTTACTAAGAGCTAAAAAGACGGACAAGTGAAAGGGGTTTTACCAAAGGATTGACTACAAAAATACATTTTTAATTGTGAACTCACGCTTAACTGCATGTTTATTATAAAACAACAACAGGTTTTCCACATATACAAACTTAGAAAAAAAAAATCTGAAGGACAATGGTATTTACCAGTACTATAACAAAACCAGAAAAGAGAATCACACAGAAACCACAAGTCATATTGCATTCTGGAATAAAGCTTTAACAACTATATATTAGTGTACATAAAATTACACAGCAACTATTTCTTTCTTACGTATAATCAGAGGTGTATCTGCAGGTCAAGAGCCATTTCAGTGTATAACCTAAAAGGTATAAATGTATGTTGAGCCCCCTGCACTAAGGTTGACGCTTTTTACGAACGCATCTTCTGAGGCCAAATGTACAAATGGTTATGTGACCCGCATTTCTAATAGTAAACACATTATTCCTAAACAAGTGTAAAGCTGGTCCTACACATACAGATTCCTCCAGCCATGCTACACCGCGCAAATGAATAAAACTCCTGCCACAGCCATTGCCAGCCCCACCAGCTATCAAAATACCCCAACAGTGGCTGCATTTGAGTCGAAAATCAAAATTTGAACAGTGAATGGCCAACTTAAAGTCTTTAGACTGAAACTACTTATGTTAAACCTTATGGAAGTCCGTTGAAATACTAAAAAGTGTTTAACTGAACTTCAATCAAATAAATAGAGTGACAGAAAGTGATGAGAACATTGTGAAGAGAAATCCAATATTTTACAGTGACCACTATAGAATAGAGGGGAAATCTTCCAATGGTAACACCTATGCTCAGGGACACACAGAGGGAATGCCTATTGCGCCTCTGGAACATGAAGTCAGTGCAAACCAGTCACACAAGACATAGAAAAAATATATATATAATTTTTTTTTTCTAATACATTTATATTCGGGCTCATTATATTGCAGGTCACCAGTCCTTATATGAGATAAGCATTTTTGGGTTTCTTTTTCCTTTATTGTCACCTAGTACCTGTCATAGGGTCAACCTTCATACATACTGTATATACATCATATTACCAAAAGTATTGGGACACCTGCCTTTGCACGCACATGAACTTTAATGGCATCCAAGCGCACAAAGCAAGGTCCATAAAGAAATGGATGAGCGCATTTGGGGTGGAGGAACTTGATTGGCCTGCGCAGAGCCCCGACCTCAACCCCATTTCTTCTTCCCAAAAAAAAAAGGAGTTAACCTTTAAAGAGGAAGTAAATCCTCCTCTACAACTTGTACCTATAGGTAAGCCTATATTAAGGCTTACCTATAGGTACTGTAAATATCTCCTAAACATGTACCGTTTAGGAGATATTTACTTTGCATGCAGCCAGTGACATCACTGGTGCATGCGCTCTGAAGGAACGGCCGCTCGTGCCGTTCCACCAGAGCCCCGTGCTGTTACCGTTGACTCCCGCGCGCATGCGCGGGAATGACGTCATCGCGGCTCCAGCCAATCAGATGGCCGGATGCCGCAAACCCGGAAGAAGGGAGACAGAACATGTCGCCCATGGACAGGTAAGGCACTGTGGGTCTTCGTTCTTAGGTAAGTATTTCATAATGAGCTAGTATGCAATGCATACTAGCTCATTATGTGTTTTTCTTTCAGGTGTTCCTTTGTAAAAAAAAAAAAAAAAAGAACAGAGGTTTACAACCTCTTTAAATATAAAAAGGACAATGTACTACTGATATTTTACCAAGAAAAAACAAAACAAACAAAACTTTAGGGAAAACCCATTTGTATTATCTTGCTTGAGAGCTTGAGCCGTGTACAAACTGTCAAGTACATTTTCTACACTGCCAAGGTCTGCAGTCTTTTCAAAGACCAAAATCAATGCTATTAATCCATTCTAGTGATTTATTTGCTCATTTAAGCCAACTAAGAGATATTATTGATTATAACTGATCCTGACTTCAGGGCTCCTACAGGAAAGAATATATAGATACCCAGGAGATTGTGCTTTCTGTGAACAATGTAATTAGCATATTACTACCCATATGTCCAAAGTAACAAATCAGAAAAGAAATATAGAACCATTTGAAAGTTGGTTGTTGGTTTAAAGTGATTTTAAGGCCTCTTTCACACGGGGCGGATCAGTTTGACAGACTCCATTTGCTCGGCGGGGATCGCTCCACCGATGATAGGTCTATCTCCGCTCACTGTGAGTCCCGCTCTCCTCTATGGGGAGATCAGATGAAAACGGACCGCCTGTCTATTTTCATCCAATCCCATCCGATCTGCCAGAAGGATGGGGAATAGGTCCACCATCTATCTGGATTTGGTGGACAGGATCAGATCTGGTAGCAGCGGGTGAGCAGTGGGTGTATGTGTTCGCTAGAGCTGCAAGAATAGTCCGTAAAAAAAAAAAAAAAAAAAAAAAAATCGCAATCTCGATTCAACCCCCATCACGATCTTAAAACGCCATTTCCTGGATTTATACAGAGCTGTTCTCTGCTCATTCACAGTTGTCAAAGAAAAAACAATGCTTACCAACATTGCTAAGGCTGCAAGATAACTATAAAAACAATGCTTTACAATGCATCATTTCGTTCTTTTAGATTAAAGGAATGAATGGCCGCCTGTAAGGCCCCTTTCACATGGGGGAGGGGGGGCAGCTCATCAGACTCCGCTAGCTCAGTGGGGATCGCTCTGTTGATCCCTGCTGAGCAGGCGGATGACAGGTCTGTCTCTGCTTACTGCAGAGATGGACCTGTCTGAGTCCCGCTTTCCTCTATGGGGAGATCGGATGAAAAACGGGACAGCATGTCCATTTTCATACAATCCCATCTGTTTCAACCCGCTAGACAGGTGGTGAATGTATCGCCATCCATCTGATTTAAGCGGATCTTGTGGAATCAGACAGACACATCTCCGCTGACATCCGCCTCTCCATAGAGGAGACTAGGAGCGCAATCAAACAGGCGGACCTGATCGGTCCGATCGTGTGAAATGGGCCCAAGTGAGGGCAGTTTAACCTCTTAAAGACTAAGCCCTTTTCTGACACTTGTTTACAAGTTAAAATCAGTATTTTTTGCTAGAAAATTACTTAGAACCCCCAAACAATATATATTTTATTTTTTTTAGCAGAGACCCTAGAGAATAAAATAGTGGTCGTTGCAATATTTTAGGTCACGCTGTATTTGCGCAGCAGTCTTTCAAACCCAATTTTTAAGGAAAAAAAAAAAAACACTTTAATGAATTAAAAAATAAATAAATGAACAGTTAAAATTAGCCCAATTTTTTTGTATAATGGGAAAGATGAGGTTACGCCGAGAATCGTGATCTTTATTCTAAGCAAAAAAATAGTGATTCTCATTTTATGCAGAATTGTGCAGCTCTAGTGTCCGCTGACATCCGCCGCTCCATATGGGGGAATGGATGGTCCGATCAGGTCCGCCTCTAAAACTGATCAGCGCATCAACCGGATTGGACAGCCCATGTGAAAGGGGCCTATAGGCACCAAGTTTTTTTTTCTTAATGCATTCTAATGCACAAGCCTTCGGTGTCACTTTAATTAATGTGGGACATGGTAGCTAAGCTTTCTTTCTGGAGTGGAAAGGTTATGCTCTCTGTCCGGTTTCTGTGTCTTTTCGGAGAGATTTTTCCTCATCTGGAGATACAAGAGTAAAGTGGGATAAACACTAAAAGAAAATCAGGTGAACCACCGTCCGATTTTTCTCTACGTTTTTACAGCAAGTGGGAATCAAGGAAAGAAATAATGTACAAATATTTTCGTGCGACAAAGGCTTTTTTTTTTTTTTTGGCTTCTGATCATGCGCAGTCTTTTGTTTCTAATTTTTCTTGTACGAAAATGGTACACATTAAACGAAAAATTGTTCATTCTGTTCCTGTAGAAGAAACATTTTGGAGCTTGTCCCTTCGGACATTTTCGTTCAAAAGGTCGGAATCTGCTGTCGAAAGCTGTGTACACACTATCCGAAAATCGCATGATCGTTCCTCAGATGAAAATGCCGCCCCAATTTTATTATAGTGTGTATGAGCCCTAAAGCAGGCGATACAGGAGGATGAACGAATCCCCAGCTATGGGTATCGTATTCAGTGGCTATCTGACAGGATGCAGCAGCTGTTTGGATGAAAATTTTCTGCAAGGTGACTTTGATTTTTTTAATGATCGATCCGCCGATCGCCCGCTGAGCAGGCGGATGGCAGCTGTGTCTCCGCGTTGTGTGCGGAGACAGAGCTGTCAAGTCCCGCTGTTCTCTATGGGGGAATCGGATGGGAACGGATCGTCTGTCTGTTCTCATCCGATCCGCTGGACAGATGGAAAATAGGGTTTACATCTGTCCATATTTGACGGATCAGATGTCAGCGGACATGTCTCATGCCCCATAAAGATGCACGGGGGAACCGTTCAGATCTGCCAAAAAAACGGATAGGTGGATCTGAACGGTCCGCCTGTGTGAAAGGGGCCTTAGGAAGAAAAAAAAAAAAGACAAAAAAAAAACCCGGTGAATACTAGTGGAAACTAATACTAATATGGAATTCATTCAATATGAACAACAACAAAATCATTTTCACAATAAAAATATGGTTCGGTCAAATAATTTAACACATTTTGAAAAGGTAGGGCTCTTTCACTGCTTTATAAATATGCCCTTTAGTGTCCATAGTTTCATCTAAAGCCATGAGTAAAAAGTCACCCAACTTGCCTGACCTGCATATATCCAGACTGCTCAGGCTTACCACAGAGCAGCTCAATTTACCGTGATGCAACAAATTCCAACCATTTGCCACTTCCATAACTCTGCATATCCAGGACAGGGATGAGCTCTACCGCTTAAAATGCTTCATTAGCAGCTGAGTAACAGCAAAATCTTCTCCCTTTAGCTATGATTTCTAAAAAAGCTATGTACATTGAAAACGCTGTCCAAGGATTTTAAAACTTAGGATATTTTTCTCATTATAATGTAAATCCTTCAAACAATGTTACTATAGATAAGATAGCAATTATGAGCATGTTGTTTAAACGATCTGATACTAAGGATCTCATTAGATGGCAAAGTGAAATACAGTTGTTACAATTTCTAGAACAAAAGAATTTTGAATGAGTAATCAATAGCAACTGGCAGAAAATGAGACGTTAATTATGATCCTCTCTAGTGTTTTGTCTCAGACAAGGTTTCATTAAATGCTTTGTGCTAACCTGTAAGTATTTGAGCCCTCCTGTATGTATCTAATCACATATTTATTGCTGCCTTCTGTAAGCACAAAATAACACATGTATATGTGTTTTCCATTCGGTCACTGTAGCCATGAGCATCACTACCAAGTCAGATATAGAGATATTTCCGCATTTTATAAAGCCTGAAATTATAATCATCTGCACATGATGCATACTGCAAATTTAAGAAGATAATGACAGTCATCCATCAAATACATCTTGTCAGTGTAATCAGTCTAATCTCACAAGAGAGACAGTATGGCAAAAACAAACTAGGGTACCAAGTTTTACATTTGCTGAATATAGGAAACAGATGCTTGCCACAATTTACTTTTACCCACTTTGAATTCAAAGGCATATACAACCAGATCATGAGATCCTTCTGGTTTATTCTACAAGTGTTGCATCCGGGTTTTAACACTTTAGTTTATGGAAAATAAGGAAAAACAATCTTATGTTTTTCATGCTCCAGTGACAAAATCCTTCAAGTGTCTTTCCCATATCTGCATATGTGCCACAATAATTACGGGGCGATCCACTATCCCGGTTAGATTTTTATATCTGGTAAAATGCAGCAAGACCACAACTATTACAATCCACAGGAAAAGGATCTAGAAATATGGCAACAAGAACTCATCATAAGAGACCAGAAATCAATGATTGATTTTGTTTTCATCTTCAACTAGGATACCCCATTTGACAAAGCGAATCAGTAGAATGCTGTCCATACACTAGCCAAAGAATTGTTTGAAAATCTGTCATTTGGTCCATTTTTTCATTTTTCGTCCAGTTAATGGGTACAAATAGAAAATCAGTTTTAACTTTTCAGAGCTGAATAATTGAAGGAACAGTTTGGAAAATTCTGCTGAATGATAAATTGAAAAGTTAATATGTTTCTCGCCCGAATTGTTTGCACTAGGCATATGTCTATTGAATGATTTATCTATCAAAATTCGGTCATTACATGATGGTTAAATTGTTTGCTATCATGGCCGAGTTAGTTAGTCCAAAAAAGAGTTTGAACGATTTTTCGCCTAGTGTATGGCCAGCATTAGTCTTAAGCTGGCCATACATGGATCAAAATTTGGCCGATTAAGCTGGGACCAAATTCCAAATCCATGTATGGGCTAGCTGGTTGTACACAAGTCTATAAATTAACTTGTGTACAACCAGCCTGTTGGTTTTTTCCCTAACGATCAGTGCCACCAGCTATAGCCATCAACAATGATTATTGAACTCAGCGGGGAAGGCTCCCCACCAGCAGAATACAACAGCTCAGTGGGAAGATTCCCCCATCCATGTCAAATGTGTGGATGGAAGAATCTGCTCATTTTTTGGCTCAACCCAAAAAAAAAAAAATGAATAGTGTATGGCCTGCCTTAAAGTGGTTGTAAAGCCTGAATGTTTTTTAACCTTCATACCCTCCTGAGCCCCCTCTTGATTAAGCGATGTCCATGGGAGCTATGGCTGTCACTGGACTCCCTCTCCTCATTAGATGACAACAGTGGGTGCCAGTGGCTCCAGCTGCTGTCAATAACAGCCAGTGAGCCAATGAGGAGAGAGCTGGGGGTGGGGCTGAGCCGCAGCTCTGTGTGTCCTATGGACGCATAGAGTAGGGTTTGGGAGCGAGCATGCACCTGTGCCCCCATAGCAAGCAGTTTACAGAAGAAGGAGCGAAGAGCGCCAGCAGGGGACTGGAGAAGAAGAGGATCTGGGCTGCTCTGTGCAAAACCATTATACTGAGCAGGTAAGTATAACATGTTTTTTTTGTTTTTTTTTTTTAATAAAAACAAAACCTTAAGTCCACGTTCACACTAAGGCGCCCTGGTCGCCTTACAGGTCGCCGTAGGTCGCCTTCCATAGGGAAGCTGCGGACCCGTTCTAATAGGAGCGACACAAGTTGCTCCGACTTAGAAAAAGGGTCCGGAGCTTCTTTGGGGCGACCCGGAGCGACCGTTATGAAGTCTGTGCCGGCCGCTCCGAGGTCGCGGCGCGCTGCTCGCACCGCGACCTCGGAGGTCGCCCCCCCCAAGTCGGATCGCCCCAGTGTGAACGGGGCCTTAATATCACTTTAATGTTTACCACTCACTCAAGAGAGAATGAAGGTAAAATAAGGTAAACATTTTTTTCAAGCTTTAAAAATTTTTTTTTTTAGTATACTATACAAAAGTCGGCAGACTTCTAAACCCTATGCTGATAGCCTTAGTTAGGGCTTTTTTTCTCAGAAAACAGGTACAGGAACTCAACCACGACCCCCCAAAACCAACCTCCTCCCCACACACACCTTCCAAACTGCATCAAATAGTGGGTGTGGTCAAATTTCACTAACAGTGGAAGGGTCTTAAAGGGGCATTAAATACTAGGAGTGCATTATGTATAGAGTTAGGAGGGGAGGAGGTGTTACACACTGAGTTCAGCGTTTAAGGGTGCGCTACATGCAGAGTCCAGGGGTGCGCTACATACATAGTGCAGAGTTCAGAGGAGTGCTGCATACAGAGTGCAGAGCTCAGGGGTGTGCTACATACATAGTTCAGAGTTCAGGGGAGTGCTGCATAGAGAGTGCAGAGCTCAGGGGTGTGCTACATACATAGTTCAGAGTTCAGGGGAGTGCTGCATACAGAGTGCAGAGCTCAGGGGTGTGCTACATACATAGTTCAGAGTTCAGGGGTGCGTTGCATGCAGAGTTCAGCCTTCTTCCATCCACAGCTGCTTACCTCTGCATAACTTATCCATATCTCACTTTCACTCCATTTTTGCCTCTGCATGCAACCCACTTCCACTACCCCATATTCTCCCTCCCTCCCTCCCTTCAAAGCTCCACCATCTTCCACCGTCTTACTTGTGTTGCTGTATTAAACTGAAGGACCCAGCCAGCTCTAGTACCTCCCCGCACACTGTAGGTGGCTCTGCCTCTCTCACTTGCAGTAAGATCATCCAGTAGAGGGGGGTTGATATCTGCACTGCACCCTGGGCGGGCACCTGCATCTACCCTTGTCCCCATCTTGCACTCAGTGGGAGCTGCTCAGGAGATCAGATCTTTGGAAGCCATTGAGAGAAAAACTGTTACTTGTAAACGGACTTCTGTATTTACAAGTGATAGTGGTAGGCAGGGAACAGAGGGCCTGAGTCAGAGGTGGTGGAACGGAGTTTCACCAAGTTCTAGCTGAAAAAAAAGCCCTGGCCTTAGTAAATAGATAGGCTTCCTGGCCTAGGCCAAAATGATAGATCCCAGGTGGGTATTTTTTTTTTCTTTCATCTGGAGGAGGGGCTCTCTCAGATAAGCAAACCCCTTCTCCTTCCTTAAGGATAAACACCTGTTAAACAGTATAACTCCAAAAACAAAACCAGAACCCCTCAAAGGTGTTGGATACAAGGAACACATTGCAATCACAGCATAGTATTTAAGGGCAGCTGTGAACCATCCAAGCACGTTGCAAAGCAAGAACCTAATTTGAACTAGAAGGGTCCTTGCACAAGATACAAATGAGGGACAGATCTACCCGGCAGAAAGTTTGCGGAAAAGTCAGTCAGTGGTAAGTATAGGGCATGCGTAAAAATTTCTTCTAGTTACCGTTGGGGAGGTGCGATTTACATGCATATTCACGCATAGCGTACTAACCAGTAACAGAATTTTGTAATTTTTTTATTATTGACTGTAATGTTAGTTTACCAATATTTACATTTCACAAATTCATATTTACTGGCGTACACAGACCAACTGAAAGCAAAGGACGGTATTCTGATCTGGTAAAAAAAAAACAAAAAAAAAAAACAACTTTTTTTTTGCCCGTGTGTACGAAGAACCCTAAGGCCTGACTTCTGTCAAACCCTCCTGCCAACATCCTATGTCATAAATGAGAACAGAAGTCAATTCTGGACTGACATCAAGAAAAGTTAAAAGTGGAATAGTGGCTAATAATTATTAAAAATGTCCCCTTCTACCTGTCCAGCATACCCTGTATAAAAATAAAAGGTCTGTATACTTATTTTTAATCCGCTCTGATCTGGTCATGTGATCCTGCAGCTCTGGGTGTCAGTGAGCAGGTAGACGAAGGGGAGAGGAGGGAGCACCAACAATTGATGGGCCACGGGAGCCTTTGGGTGATGTCATGACTACAGGAAGTAATTTCAGTCATTTTCTAGCACCCCCTTACACAGCTGCAGCTGTTAAAATACCTGACCAGACTGGATTAAAATAAAAAAAAAATAAAAAAGTAATTATACTAATCTATTTTATACACAAGGTATACAGGACAGGTAGAAGGAGGGGGGAATATATATATATTAATAAATGTAGCCTTTACTATCACTAACTGTATTCCGTCGCTAATCACATGTTGCCAGAACAAATTAACTCTTTCTTGGAGAATGGACACAGAAAAACATCTGCTGTATTAATACATATTGGATATAACAAACTCATTCTGAGAGCAGACAGATGAGAATGGTAATCATTGGCAACTGATATGGCAACAAACCAAAATGAGATTGAACTAAAAGAAAACTTGGTTTTTGCATGTAATTCAATGGTAGCAGTATGCTAAAAAGAGTTCAGGAATGTCATATTGGAACAATGACATGTGAAACATCAAATGAATTGGGAAGAGGAAATGCATTTAATCAGTTGGCAAACCATATGTTTACCAACCTTCAAGTAGGTGTTACTAATAGGAATCTATTCCAAAGCAAAAAAATAAATAAATTGAAAGCCTCAGATGAAAGTTGCCATCCATTATTTCCTGAGCTAATACTAGTTACAGCTTAGTGACATAACTTGCTGTGAAGATGAACAAGCGTAACTTTAATAATCCATTATTAAACACTTACAGCCCACACCAATTCTGGCACTCCTCTCCTCCATGTAAAAATCATCATTTTTGCTAGAAAATTATTCAGAACCCATAAACATTACATATGTTTTTTTAGCAGAGACCCTAGGGAATAAAATGGCGGTTGTTGCACCTTTTTATGCCATACGGTATTTGCACAGCTATTTTCGAAATGCAATTTTGTAGAAAAAAAACTTTTATGAATTAAAAAAATAAAGTTAGCCCAATTTTTAGAATAATGTGAAAGATGATGTTACACTGACTAAATAGGTACCCGACATGTCCAGCTTTAAAATTGCACACACTCGTGGAATGGCGCCAAACTTCGGTACTTAAAAATCTCCATAGGTGACGCTTTTACATTTTTACAGGTTACCAGTTTAGAGATATAGAGGAGGTCATGAGCTAGAATTATTGCCTCACTCTAATGTTCAAAGCAATACCTCACATATGTGGTTTGAATGGCTTTTACATATGCGGGCGTGACATAACTATGTGTTCACTTATGCAGGGGCACTTTTTTTTTTTTCTTTACATTTTCCCTTAAATACATTTTTTGGATCACTTGTATTCCTATTACAAGGAATGTAAACATCCACACCTCTCCTCTAGGCTGAAAAGCCTTTATATATAAAAAAAAAAAAAAACAAATCTCAGCCTTTCTAGATGAAAACACGAGAGAGTCAGAGATGGCCAGGGACCATCTGGCCCTCGGTCAACTCTATAGTAAAGTTCTGCCACCGGCGGATTCACTCTCTGGCTCCGGGATCGCACAGGCAAGCAGATAGAAGCTCCGGAAGGGCAGCAGGGGGGAGGGGGACATCATTCAGATATCCCCATTCAAAGTCCAGGACGTCATGTGACGCCCTATGGGCGGGAAGTGGTTAAAATACCCAATTAACCATTACCCCTTTGCCACAGAGATAATATCCTCTCAAAGCCACCATAATTGACTCAAACAAGCGCTAAGAGAACTATTGTTATTAAAGTGGAACTACAGCAGTAAGTGAAAATACCCCCACTCACCTAGAAGCCCCCCAGTTATATCTAATATTTAAAAAAAAATTATTAAAATGAGAAAAAAAAAACTAAAAACATACCTTTTCCCATAGCTGTCTAGCCAGTCTGGTAATATCACAGGAACTGCCTCAGAAAGCTTGCAATCCCAGGTCTGAGCAGTGCTCACATATTGACCTGTGAGTGCAACTCAGCCCTGGATTACTATAAGTCCAGGTTACACTATAAAAATGTGCACTTCTTTTTCTTGCACATGGAGTTAAGTGCTCCATGCACATAATGCCCAGTGTATTAAAAAAAGAAAAAAAAACATGTCCCTTTGTGATGCGGCATCCTGGGTTTAGCAGAAATCTTCCTTCCCTGATCCCTCCACCCCCCAACACTGTAATCTTCCAGTCCGGCAGGGGTTAAATCGGTTGTAAACCGTTTTCCTTACCTGCAAAGTAATGTCATAATGTGCTAGTATGCATCACATACTAGGACATTATGTGAAACTTACCTGAAACGGACATTTCAGCAATGCAATGTCCTCACTGGAGGCCACTTCCATCTTCACCCATCTTGCTTCCGGGTTCAAGGACTCTGTGACTGGCCGGAGCCGGGATGACGTCACTCCCGCGCCTGTGGGCACGGAGCTTTGGAGGAACAGCACCGGTCGTTCCTTCAGAGGACATGCACCAGTGATATCACTGGCTGCAAATGCAGTAAATACTTCCTAAATGGTGCATGTTTAGGAGATATAAACTACCTATAGGCAAGTCTTCTTATACCTATAGGTACAATTTAGTGATGGAAGTTTACTTCCTCTTTAATAGAACTGAACAAGCGGTGCCAAGCATTCTACCCAGCTCCTCCAGTCATAGAGGCCATACTACAGCTTAAATTAATAAAATGTGATAAAAAAAATAGTGGGGGGGGGGGGGGGGCTTATAATCAGCCACCTGGCCTCCATTCATAGAAGCTGTAATAATGGTTTCAATGAATGGAGGAGCTGGCCGGAAGGGGCGGATGTGGTCGACCACTCTTGAGGAGTGCCTGTCACTGTTCCCTTAGTTCTATTAACCTCTGCCATCCTGGAAGATTACAGCAGTAGGGCTGCAATGGGGAAGGAATCAGAGGAGGATTATATATTCTAAATCCAGGAAACAAAAGCAGTAAGGGAAAAATTGTATTGGAAGAGAAGTAATATCCCTTGAGCTGATTATTTCTTTATGATGGTTAAAAAAAAAAAAAAAAAAAAAAAGAAGATTTTTGCAAAACCAGGAGACAGCAGAAAAATGCAATTTCAAACGTGGTTCCTTTGCAAATAATCGCATGACAATAGACATCATAATGTTTTCCATGGTGCCCATTCACATTAATCCAACTCAGAATGATGCGATTTTGGAAAAGGGTCCTGTGCTACTTTGGTGCAATTCCAGTGCGATTGTGGCCCCATAGAATATGCAAACCACATCCAAAATGCAACCAAGTCACGCTGCATAATTGCACCTGAAAATCGGATCAAACAGCAGCCGCAGTAGTGAGAGCCTCAGCCTAGCCTTAGGTCACTCTGGACTTCTAACAGAAATCTGCTCCCTGGACCTCACTTGTATCTCTGGGTTAGGCACTTAATAGGAAAAGTTTTCATAGCTTCCTTTTCTGATTTCTCCAACACACCAATTTCCCTGCGCTTAAATTAACTCTTCAGCAGAAACATTCTAATCATTTGGAAAATAGTTGCTAGACTGCTTAGAAGCACTGTGGAAGAAATATCCTACAAGCACATGAAAAATTATTTGACAAAAAATAATCAGACTGTGACTACCTTAGTCTGGTATGAGACAGGTTTATACAAGCAAGACCACAGTTTATTTCTGCTGAATGCTCTATGAATTCTAACATGTTTTTGGTATTAAAAAAAAAAAAAAAAAAAAAAACACATTGCTAGTGAACGCGCAGCAGCATAAAAAAAATATTAGCACAAACTTGGAATTACAAAATGAAGGGATGCTTATTGTTAGTACTACTTCATACATCAGCTCCTTAGTGTTCCAGTTTGTGTGCAGGTATGGTAAATGGCACGGCTTCATACCATTACAGCAAACCTACAGATCAGATACCTGCATTTATGTGCGTTTTGATGAAAGCAGAAGTGAGGGTGTGCTTGACTAAGTGCAATAAGAACACTTTAAGAGCCCGTTCAGACTAGCGCAACTTGTCAGGCGACTTGTCAGCCTGACAAGTCGCGGTAGGTCGCGGTCCATTGAGTAGTACAGGACCCATTCTAATAGGAGCGACACAAGTCACTCCGACTTAGAAAAAGGGACCTGTACTACTTTGGGGCGACCTGGGAGCGACTTGCATAGACTGCCATTATGTGAAGTCCCTGCAAGTCGCACCGACTTCACAGGTCGCCCCCCGAAGTCGGATCGCCTCAGTGTGAACCGGCTCTAAAGGTAAACTAACTGCAGACCTGCAGATTTCAGCATATAGATGTGAATGAAGACTATGATAACACATTAGTACCAGACATATTTCGGGGAGAGGATGGGCACATGAACATCATTATCTCCCATCGTCCAATCACAGAATGCCCTGTGTTCTGTGGAAAGAATACAATACATTTTATGAATAGTCAAGGTGGAGAGCAACACACTATCATCACTGTATTATCTCCAGAACTGTATATTGACACAGACTGAAAAATCATTCCTCCATCCAGGCTATACAGTGTGGGAGAACAAGCCTCACACTGGGGCAATGAAAATACTCTAGAAGCAGGTGCATCTAAATGGATACAGCCGCTGTTCACCTCAATGTTTTCTAGCTAGCTCCTTTCAACAAAGGTCTATGGAACAAACGACTTTCAAACAGAGAGGTTTCTGCAGGTCCATACTACAGTGGATATAAAAAGTCTACACATCCCCCGGTAAAATGTCAGATTTCTGTCATGTAAAAAAATGGGACAAAGATAAATCATTTCAGAACTTTTTCCACCTTCAATGTGACCTATAAACTGTACAACTCAACTGAAATCTTTTTTTTTTTTTTCTGGGGGGGGGGGGGGTAAAAATACAAAAAAATTGTGGTTGTATAAGTCTGCACACCCTCTTATAATTGGAGATGTAGCTGTGTTCAGAATTAAGCAATTCCATTCAAACTCATGTCAAATAGGAGTCAGTACACACCTACCATCATTTAAAGTGCCTCTGATTAATCCCAAATAAAGTTTAGCTGTTCTAGTAGGTCTTTCCTGACATTTTCTTAGTCGCATGCTACAGAAAAAGCCGCAGAGCTTTCAAAGCATCAGAGGGATCTCATTATTAAAAGATATCAGTCAGGAAAAAGGTAAAAAAGAATTTCCAAGCCATTAGATATGCCATGTAACACACTGAAGACAGTCATCGTCAAGTGGAGACAATATGGCACAACAGTGACATTACCAAGAATTTAACGTCCCTCCAAAAGTAATGAAAAGACGAGAAGAAAAGTGGCCAGGAAGGCTGCCAAGAGGCCTAAAGCAACATTAAAGAAGCTTCAGGAATATCTGGCAAGTATGGACTGTGTGGTACATGTGACAACAATCTCCCATATTCTTCATATGTCTGGGCAATGGGGAAGAAAAAACATCCAAGCCTGGCAAAATTTTGCAAAAACACATCTGAAGTCTCCCAAAAGCATGCAGGAAAATTTTTTAAGGTCGGGTGAAACCAAGGTTGAACGTTTGGAGCAAAAACACTGCACATCACCAAAAGAACACCATACCCACAGCGAAGCATGGTGGTGGCAGCATCATGGTTTGGGGCTGTTTTTCTTCAGCTGGAACAGGGGCCTTAGTCAAGGTGGAGGGAATTATGAACAGTTCCAAATACCAGTCAATATTGGCACAAAACCTTCAAGCTTATGCTAGAAAGCTGAACATGAAGAGGAACTTCATCTTTCAGCATAACGACCCAAAGCATACATTCAAATCAACAAAGGAATGGCTTCACCAGAAAAATATTAAAGTTTTGGAATGGCCCAGCCAGAGCCCAGACCTGAGTCAAATTGAAAATCTGTGGGGTGATCTGAAGAGGGCTGTGCACAGGAGATGCCCTTGCAATCTGACAGATTTAGAATGTTTGACTTGGCAAATATTGCCAAGTCAAGATGTGCCGTGCTGATAGACTCATACCAAAAAGACTGAGTGCTGTAATAAAATTAAAAGGTGCTTTAATAAAGTATTAGTTTAAGCGTATGCACACTTATACAACCATATTCTTTTTAGTTTTTTTAGTTTTACTTCCCTCAAACCTAAAAGATTTCAGTTTGTTGTTCAATTGGGTTGTACAGTTTAGGTCACATTAAAGATTGAAATTATTTACATTACAGAAACCTGACATTTTAACAGAGGTGTGCAGACTTTTTATATCCACGTATGTGTGAAATCTTGACAGTATATGGCCAGCTTTAACACTTGTTTCAATACCGGAAGTCTTAGACCCCGTTCAAGAGGATGGAGGATGGGACTTCAAGAAGAATGAAGCAGAATCCACATGCAAGCTTTAGTACAAATGGCAGAAGGTAGGAGCTTGCAACGTTCTGTGCTAAACATCCTTGCAATGTATGTGCATAGAGTAGGAACCCAAAGCCAAGGAAAAGTGGCATTACCATTTTGAGATTGTGAATTAAAAGAGAATATCTCCGTTCTTTTCATTTACAGCTTGAAAAAGATATTGCTTTCAATGCAATATTTTATTTTAATTAAAAACCTTTAGTTCAGTTTCAACTAGATCTGCGTTTATGGATTATAAAATGAAAGATAATTGTACTACTTATCGAAAGCTAAAGGCAAGATTTCCGGAGTTCATATTTGGCAGCACCGTATGAATAGGGGTTTTACTGATTTGTATTATCTTTTGGTGACATTCTGTTAACCTTTTCCAAATATTTTTGCAAAGGATGTGATTAAAGGATTCTGTATGCTACTGAGCTGAGCATTCTGACTACACATTCTGTAAGCCTTATAGTGGTGACGTATACCACCTATTAATTTGTAATTAACTTGATTTCGAAGATTTTGAAAGAAGCAGCTTTTTCTGTAACAATCTAACACTCAATCTTGTAAGTAGAATGAAAATCTGGGTAGTTTTAGGCCTCCTGCTCACTGGACATTAGAGAAATGGCAGTAGCTTTAGCTGTAGAATGCTGCGCTAACACTGCAAATTATTTTTTAGCGTTTTTCAGTGTTTTTGCATTCGAGTTTTTAAGTGATTTTTAGCGTTTGTGTTTTTTAGCAAAACTTTACTCCCACAAAAGCTTATGGCTTTAAAAACGCTTATAAAACGCAGAATAGCCCAGGTTTTTCAGAGTCATAGTGGTTTTATAGCTGAAAAACTCCTCTTTAAACCCACTAGTTCTGGGGTTTTTTTTTTTTTTCTGGCTAGAAAATGCCCCTGCCAAAAATCCTGATAAAAGCCTATGTGGGCATGGACACATAGGATAACATGCTTGGGAATTTACTGGCTGTAGAAAAAAAATGCCAGAAGCCAAAAACAGCAGCTGTAAAAACATCCCATGTGCATGAGGCCTAAAAGTTGGACTAGGCCACCTAAAGGCAAAACTTTTTTTTTTTTTTCTTGGTAGCAGTTAAAGCCTTAGATTGGCGTCAAAGGAAAAATAATTTTTCAGAACAAGGGTTACCTATGGAGTACAAATATAATAGATGTTCAAAGTAGGAATTATTTATTTTAGGGAATTATATAGCGCTGTCAATTTCCGCAGCACTTTACACACATTCTGCACATTCACATCAGTCCCTGCCCTCAAGGAGCTTACAATCTATGGTCTCCAACTCACATTCATACATAGGCATAATAGGGTCAATTTAGAAGGGAGCCAACTAATCTACCAGCATGTCTTTGGAGAGGGGAAGGAAACCGGGTACACAGAGGAAACCCATGCAGGCACAGAGAGAACAGGCAAACTCCAAGCAGGTAGTGCCGTGATTGGGATTCTAACCAACCACCCTGGTGATGCTATGCAGACGTGCTAACCACTTAGCCACTGTACTGCCCAGGGAGGACTTAAAGTGGTTGTAAAGGCTCAAGGTTTTTTAACTTTTTGTATTCTATGCATGACGGTAAGAAACCTTCTGTGTGCAGCAGCAAATCTGACAAATTTGTGACAAGCAATTACCACTTACTTGACAACCAGACACTGCAGAATCTCGGCCGTATAGTGGAAAAGGTCCTCGGTCAGCTGTTTTACCTATAAAAGTTCAAACAAACTTTATGTTAAGAAAGATACTTATCACTTACTTAGACTTTAATTGTAAGTACAAGTACCAATGCAATCCAATAACCCATGGTATCCTCTATATGTATTGAGCAAATTAACATCATGTTTTGGAAAACAAAAGCATATAACTCATCACAAAATGAGTAAGAAGAAAAATGTACCAATAATTATTCCCTCACTGCACCTCAGAGCAAAACTTGCCACTTGGGATCAGCAATTATCAGGAAACAATTAGTACCTGGGAGTTTTACAAGGCCTAAATTTGCATCCTGATTTAAGAGCTACAGAAATCCTAGAGTGGCTCTGCATTAAAGGAGAAGTACAGCCAAAGCAAGTTTGGCTGTACTTCTCCTGTTGACCAGTTCTTCACTCCTGTTACCCGTTTTCAGCTGACGTCACAGAGTCCACACCAGGGATTCTCAAACTACGGCCCTCCAGCTGTAGCGGAACTACACATCCCATGAGGCATTGTAAAACTCTGACATTCACAGACATGACTTGGCATGATGGGAATTGTAGTTCCTGAACAACTGGAGGGCCATAGTTTGAAGACCCCTGGTCCACACGGTCAGATAGCAACAATATGGTCAGAATCCACCAAGAAACCTGGACCGGAACCTGGTTCTGTCTCTCAGCGAGCCGATGAGAGCCTGAGCCAGCTGCTCCCACCCCCTCCACAGCCCAGGGCTCCAGTAACCCTGGGAGGGTTAGAGCAGAAAGCTGCTGACAGTCACCAGCTCTCTGGTCATCATGGGGCTCTGAGAGCAGAGCAATCAGTGGTGTTTGATTGCACGGGTCTCAGTCTTAAAGCTGGCAGGGTACAAATGCAGCATCCCCCTAGCAGGGCATGATACTTGCAAGAAAAAAATGCCAAACTTCTCAAAAGTGTGGAGGATCTACAAGCAGATATGTGAGCAAAAGATGCAGGGGCTCAACTATATGAAAAAAATAAAAATAAAAAGACACTTTCCTATATGTCTAATATGCACATATTCAGTCAGGTCCCCCCTTCAGCTGTTTTAGGAGATCAGAAAGTCAACTGTAATAGCAAATGTGCCACCTCTAGCAGTTTTCAGTTCTATAGCAACATTTTACTACAAACCGAAGCACAGGTTTTGTTAATATAACCCAAACCTCAGCATACTCTAAAATTAGAAGTAGTTGGCTAAAACTATTTGAACAGCTTGCTCTAACTAGACCTTGTGCTAATGCTACATTTTATAGTATTTTCTGACACTAGTTGCAGCATCACAATTATAAGATATTAAATGCACGGGAAATATATTTTTAATTCACAGACATGAGGCTGAAAGCAAATTTGCGACTAGGCAGAATTACTTGAAGTAGCATGAATCAAGCTGTTCACATTACTCAGCATCAGCATTTCCTCAAACTAAAAATGAGACTTGTACATAAAATGATAAACAACGTTGGCCAGAGCATGACAGCTACTGAAAAGATTTCAAAACAAACACACTTGCAACAGTAATTTATAGATACGTAGACATTAACAAACAAGATGATTTATGCATTAGATGCTTGTGAGAGGAGTGCGGAAAAGAAAGGTTATGTACCGTATATATTTGGCAATTGTATATAAGGAATAAATATCATATCTTAAAGAACTAAGAACAAGGGAGTACTTATAGGCCACAACCATGTAGTTTCCAAAGCAAGAGACTATTGTGTTCTGTTCTTTTATAATAGCTACAAAAAGGGTTAAAATGGATATTGGCCAATTCACAAAACAATACGGAGTATAAAAACTATTAATAACCTATCTGAGATAAAGAGATAAAAAAAAAGCGAGTACATAAGAGCTAAAGTAACTTGAACTATATTTTATAAATACCAAGCATTTCTAGAATTGGTAAGATCTAATCTCGGAGTACGTCATTTACCTTACTGTGTTTTTTAAACCTTATCAAAGTTCACCATCACAGGAGTGAGCTCTCAAACACTGAGCTCCGAGTTACTGCATCAGGGGAGAAAAAGAGCATGTGAGGGGGAATTCCACCACTCCTGAGATGGTAAAGGTGAACAGTTCCAGCTGGGCATGTCTTAGCAACGTTCTGGGAGTTTTTAGGTCAGGCTTCATGAGGTATAGTAAATGGCCTACACCTATCGCAAGGGCATTATTCTACTTTAGTCAGAGCTGCAGAGTTGGTTTTCATCTAGACACCCCTTATCTGCATTTCTAGATTGTAAGCTCTAACGGGCAGGGCCCTCCAATTACTCCTGTATTGAATTGCATTGTAACTGTATTGTCTTTCCTCATATTGTAAAGCACTGCACAAACTGTTGGTACTAAATAAATGCTGTAGAATTATAAGCACTTTGGTAAAGGTGAACTGCCTTTAAGTATCAAAAAAATTCCAAAAGACGTTAAGTTGAATTTGTTACAAAGCTAAGCAAAAAGCAATTTGATAAGGTCTGAAAAAGTAAGGTGAAGTAAGGTAAATGATGTACTACTCCAAGAGATTAGATCTTACCAATATTCTATAAACTAATCACACAAGCCAAAAATATATATTTTCATTGTATAAATTAAAGGATAAGTCCAGTCAAAAACTAAACGCTAAACCTGCTCTTTGCCACGTTCTACGACTATTCTATCTAACCCTGTAAAGCAAAAATCACTGTACTTACTAGTGATCGACCGATATCGTTTTTTTAAACGCCGATACCGATATTTTGGTCATCGGATATCGGTATCGGCCGATATTTTCAGACATTAAATTTTTTTTTTTTTTTTTTTAATGTCTACAGGTACTGTGGTGGAGGGATCTGGGGGTCTAAAAGACCCCAAATCCCTCCTCTGCACTTAAAGCATTCAAAACATCAAGTTTGGCAGTTTTGAATGCTGTAAGATTTTAGATTTGGCGCCGCCAGTACCCGGAAGTGATGTCATGACATCACTTCTGGGTACTCGGTGGCGCCGAATTCAAAGAAATGGAGACTCGGTCAGACGGCGGCGGTGAAGGTAGGATGCCCGGGTCTCCCGGTGGGAGGGGGGACCCGGGCGAGCTGCGGAAGGCGGCGGGAGGGGGGGGCGTCCCCTCCCGCTCCTTGGAATGACAGCCGAGCGGCTTGTCCCGACTGTCAGCTATGGACACCGGTACCGGGGTGATGCACTTTCCCGAAATATCGGCAATATCGGTAAATCAAAAGGCCGATTCTGATATATCAGGGAAAGTGCATATCAGCCCTCGATATATCGGCTTTGCCGATAATCGGTCCATCCCTAGTACTTACCCTTTCTACACCCGATCTGGTCCGGTCCCACGCTGAGCTGTCAATGGCAGCTTCAGCGTGGAGGTGGGTGCAGGAGAGGTAGCAGACAATGGAAGCCCCATAGTAAGTCTATTCATTTCACAGCCGTTGTCGGTCCTCTCCTGCACACAGCTTCTGTTGCTGGAGACTGGACCGGATCGGGAGTAGAAAAGATAAGTACAGTGATTTTTGCTTTACAGGGCTAGATAGAAAAGTTTTAGAATGTGGCACAGAGCAGGTTTAGCTTTAGTTTTTGACTAGACTTATCCTTTAATAGCAAAAGCTACAAACAGAACTAAATCCACCCATTTAAGGAAAAAAGCTCATGTTATCAATAAACATTATAAAACCTTATACAATGGGGAGAATTTACTAAAAGTGGGGCAGACAGAATCTGAAGGAGCCGTGCAAAGGTAACCAATTAGCTTCTAACTTCAGTTTGTTCACTTAAAGGAGAATTACAGTCAAAACTCATTTGGCTGTATTTCTCCTGTGGATCACAGGTTCTGGACTCCTGAGACTCGTTTGAAGCCCGCTGTTGCCTGATATCACAGAGCCAGTTTAGGCTCAGGAAAGATCGCAACCACATGGTCAGAATCAGCCCACTTGCCTGGACCAGCACCTGGCTGAGCCGCTGAGAGCCTGGGCTGCCCGCTCACCCCAAACCCCTCCACAGCCTAGTGAGCATGTGGGGGGGGGGGGGGGGAGGGAGCTCTATTGAGTGTTTGGGGGTTATTAGAAGCAGAGAGCCGGTGACTGACACCAGCTCTCTGAGAACCAAGCAATCAGCGGCGCTCGATCGCTCTGTTCGGTGTCAGATGCTGCATCCACCTAAGTATAAATCCCCCCCCCAAAAAAAAAAAAAGTTAAAAAAAAAAAAAGTTAAAAAAAAAAAAAAGCTTACAGCCGATTGGTTATAATTGTCACAGTTGCCCATGTGCTCATGTTAGCCCCTGACCAAACTTTAAATGACTGGTGTCATAGCTGGTCACATGTTCAGCACCTTGGGAACTGCAGATCTAAATAGAGGCCAAGATGGTGCCATCAGAGGCAGATGGGAGGGTGTAGCTCAGCTTTAAAATAGATGAGTTTGAATAATAGTCAGAAATGCTATTCATTATGATAGCACAGCAGTTAGAAAGGAAAGTGTTAATTGTATATGTGCCACTACAATATACCAGTCAGGTTGAAAATTAACAACGGAGAATAATCCCCAGGGTTCAGACATACAAATATCTTGCCACCACAATTCTTGTCCTTCTAAAGCATCTGCTGCCAGAAAAGGTAAACCGCTACCAGCAACTCACTTTTCCTTGATTAAGTAGTACATTTTACTTGCTCGCTTAAACTGGCCATACAGTAAAAAAAAGGCCATCCAGTTCCTAATGATCCCACAGAAACTTGCTCAGTGGGCCATCTATGGCCCAACGTGCCTCGACTGAAAAGTCGGCGGCATGGAGGAAAAAAAAAAACCACCATCAGTGTACGGCCATCTTTACTTATTGGAATCTGAACAGAAAAAACTATCACTGCTTGGCCTGCGTTACCTGAAGACTGTGCTACACAGATCTAACAGTTAGTATTACAAAACCCAGGCTGAAAGTAGAATTCAATTCTATCTGAATTAGCAGTGTAAAATAAATGGTCAAATATACACAATTCACCTGGACTTGGCTGTGCCACCTTCAAAGTGCGCTTATTCTGAAACCACCTAGATATACACACTGATGTTCCTGATGCCATAGCTTTTATATTGCCATTAAAAGTTTAATAAAAATCTAGGTGACCAAGTGAATTGTATTTGTGGCCGGCTAAAGCTGGCTGTATGCTGCTAAGATATTTTTTCATTCAGCCTACAGCTGCCTACAGTCAAACCGATTCCACTACATACAGTGAGTATGGTTGACTCTGATGGGGGAATTGCTCCCTGCTGCACTATTGTATTCTGAGAGCAGGAGGTTTCCCCACTGTCAGAACACAATGATCACTGGTGCCACTGCCAGCTATAACCAACAGCAGTGGTTAAACAAAAAAATAAATAAAAAAATCTTACAAGCTGGTTGTACTGAACTTGATTGATCGATACATTTCAGTTCAATCAGCCTGCCCATAGAGAGATCGAAATTCGGCCAGTTCTAGCTGAACTGGATAATTTTGGATCCATCTCTATGGCCAGCTTAACCTTCCCTTCAAATGTTTGAAATACAATATGCCTAAAAAAAAAAAAAAAACACTTGAAAATTTGGAATCTCTGCTAACATATATAGGGCCTTATCATTTTCGTAGGAAGATCAGAAAAGCTGCTTATCTTACTGATAAATCAAAGAATGCAGGCATTTAAATCTTCTAGATAAAGAGATCTTTGGATAAGTAATCAGATGCCACTGTAAACAATAAACTAAACTGTTTTCAGGTTTAAGATGAAAGGTCCAGTAACTGCAAGAGGTTATCAGTAATCTTCTGATTCTGCCTCAATATAGTGACCTGAAGCCCATTTACAGTCCCCAGAACAGATAAACAGTAGGCTGGTGTAAAACATGTCCTGATTTGCATGTAAAACAGATGAAAACTGCAAAGTAGCAGATATGTTCAATAAATGACCACCTATAAACCACTGAAGGTAAAAACAAAAATTCCATAAAATTTACACACACTGGCAGCACAAACCCTGTGTGAATATTTATATACCGCATATCTCAGCAAAACTCTATAAATTCCAAGTATTATGAATGAAACAAGGAGGTCAATACCAGTTTCCTGGCTTATAGATATATATATATATATATTTTTTTTTTTTTTAAGTTATGCATACATGCTCCATGCAATGGTTTTGAACAGAACAGCCCCTTACCTTCTCCATCACTCCTCTTCTCTAAATGCCCACTCCTGAGCCAGGCTGTGTGTGTCCACAGATGCACACAGTGCAGCTCGACCCCGCCCCCCTCATAGGATTTGATTGACAGCAGCCAATGGCTTCTGCTTCAATCAGAGCCTCCTATGAATACAGGTAAAAGCTGGGAACACGCTACTGCAGACAAGACAGAGCTGGATCAAGAGAAGACTCAGGCAAGTGTTTAAAAAGGGGAGAGGGCTGAGAGAGGGGGAGCTGCTATTGAAAGTTTTTTTTACCTTAATGCAGGGAATGTATTAAAAGGTAAAAAAAAAAAATAAGAAACACTTGAAAGTTTATTATATGACGTACTGCGATATGGAAGTGGTTAACGTGTGGAAATCTCGAGGCAACCTCTAGTTACGCTTTGTAGTGGCAATGCTAAAAAAAAAAGCATCTTGAAAACCCATGTAATACAGTTTCGAATCCCAACCATGACACTACCTGCATGGAGTTTGCATGTTCTCCCTGTGCCTGTGTGGGTTTCCTTCGGGTACTTTGTTTTCCTCCCACACTCCAAGGACATGCTGGTAGGTTAATTGGATCCAGTCTAAATTGGCCCTAGTATGTGTATGTATGAACAGGAGTTAAAGACCTTAGATTGTAAACTCCTTGAGGGCCGGGACCGATGTGAATGTACAATACATACAGCGGGTAAAATAAGTATTGAACACGTCACCATTTTTCTAGGTAAACATATTTCTAAATGTGCTATTGACATGAAATTTTCACACATGTCCGTAACAGCCCATGCAATACATATATACAAAGAAGCCAAAACAAATAAGTTTAGAAATAAAGTTATGTGTAAAAAAAAAAAAAAATGGAATGACAAAGGGAAAAAGTATTGAATATATAAGAAAGGGAGGTGAAAAAAGGCATGGAAAGCCAGGACACCAGCTGAAATCTATCAGTAATTAGAAAGCAATTCTGCCCCTTGTCAGTGCAAATCATCATCAGCTGGTTCAGTCTCAACTAAAAGGTGTCTCATTACCAAGGTATCACACAAGAAACCTCTCATGATGGGTAAAAGCAAAGAGCTCTCTCAAGACCTTCGCAACCTGAATGTTGCAAAACATGCTGATGGCATTGGTTACAGAAGAATTTCTAAACTTCTGAATGTTCCAGTGAGCACTGTTGTGGCCATAATCTGGAAGAGGAAAGAACATCATTTCACTATACACCAGCCATGACCAGGAGCTCTTTGCAAGATTTGGCCAGGAGCCACGGGCCACTTGTGGAGAGCTTCAATAGACCTGGAATTAGCAGGTACAATTGTTTCAAGGAAAACAATAAGTAATGCACTTAACCGCCATGGCCTGTGTGCACGCTCACCACCCAAGACTCCATGGCTGAAGAAAAAGGATGTTGAAGCTCATTTCAAGTTTGCTGCACAACATTTAGACAAGCCTGTGAAATACTGGGAGAATATAGAGTGGTCAGAGGAGACCAAAATTTTGCTCTTTGGATACCATAATACACCATGTTTGGAAGACAAATGGCACTGCACATCACTTCAAAAACACAATACCAACAGTAAAGTTTGGAGGTGGGAACATCATGATGTGGGGCTGTTTCGTTGAAGGATGAATGAAAAAATATGCCAAGACATTCTTGCTAAAAATCTTCTACCATCTACTAGGATGATGAAGATGAAATGAGAGTGGACATTTCAGGAAGACAGTGATCCCAAACACAAAGCCAAGAAAACTCTTAATTGGTTTCAAAGAAAGAAAATAAGGGTCCTTTCACACGGAGTGGACCGTATTTTGATCCGCTCCGGCACTTTTTTTTTTTACGGACACGGATAACACTTGTGTCATCCGGTCCATATGTCTGCATATCATCCCATCCATTTCCGGATGATATACAGACATAATGTAGAATGGGCCAAAATCACACCTGAGCAATGCATGCGACTAGTTTCTCCATACAGGAGGCTTTTGTATGAAGTATTAAAATACATTTTTAGTTTATTGTTTCAATACCTTTTCCCGGTGTCATTCCATTTTATTACACATAACTTCATATCTGAACTTATTTGTTTTGGTTTCTTTGTATGTATAAATTGTATGAGTTGTTACCAACGTGTGGTGAAAATTTCAAGTCAATAGCACCTTCAGAAATATATTTACCTAGACAAATGGTGATGTGTTCAATACTTACTTATCTGCTGTATATGTGAAGCGCTGTGTAAATTGACAGTGCTATATAGGTACCTGTAATAAACAAATATAGTTGCTGCTGAAGCAGCTGTCATTTCAAATCAAATTGACTACGATTCCAATATACAATCAATGAACGATGGTTAAAAAATAAAATAAATTAAAAAAAAAAAAAAAAAACACGCACATAACTATGAAAAGTTGCAAAAATGTAAGCCACAAAACAAACCTAAAATAACAGCAGTCACAAAATTACTATTATGTACAATATGAATGACTTCCTTTCTTCTTCAAACATAAGTGTTATTGGCCAATCCTGGTGCCAAGCATGCTGCTTGCTACAGTGAAAATGTTTAAAATAACAACAAGCACAGCTGCTGGACTTGCTGCACCCTCCCCTCCTGTTCTCTCCATGCCAAATTACTCACTCGACTATAAACGATAAGGCAGCAACAGAAGAAAATGGCAAGTGCAAGTAAGATTAGCGATAAACCAGAGGATCCCTACAGAGGTCAGTGATTAGCAGGTCCCTTGTTGTAATCACTCTTCTAACCTAGTCCTTATCTCATCACATTCTTCATCTTAACCCAGTGCAGTCATTTTGTCTCAGGCAGAAGCCTCCAATCAATAAAGTTCGAGGCTAGCACCTGAAGTAATCGTTGTCTGCCAGTGATTAGAGTAAGCTAACTTGTCCAAATTGAATTTGTTTTCCATTTTACGTAAAACAATGAGAATGGGAAGAAATGTGTCAAGAAAAGGAACTGAGTGTAAATACATATGCTTAAGAACAAAAACGAGAATTTATTTTAAAATGTTTAATTTTAAAACAAATTTGTAATTTTCTCTCTCACTTTCTGGCCAGCCTATGAAATTCAGGCAGAGAAAATGTATTGATGGAGTAGAGATTGTTAAAAAGTATATAAAAAGAAAACTTCTCACAAGAACAATCACTGGGACCCATTTGTATGCAATGCCAAAAGACAAACAAAATTTGGCCTTCATCCTGATTTAATGATTAAGCGAGCCACTGAATATGGACAAGCAGGTGGGTGGTAACGCGCTGGGGGTGATAAAAATAGGCTGTTCAGCTGAAATTGTAATAACACCCACCCGCCCCCCCCCCCCCCTTTAGGATGCAAAAGCAGTTAGACGGGGTTGTACACACACCATAGCCATGATGCCTTGCAGTATAGTCGCTGAATGCGACCTATTCAACTGAACCATGCTGCAGCCACCCTGCAACTGTGTGCAATGTATGCAGTGGTGTTGTGGGTCTTACAGGAATCAGGCAGTGAAGAGGTAGCATATTTCCTCCTAACAGCCTGTCAAACACCTCTGACAAGCGATCCAATATTTTTCACATTTTAGAGGGGTGGCAAGGTCTGGAGCAAGTGTAAACTCAGTGGTTAGAGAGGTCAAGGATGACTTGCTGTAAAACGCTTTCACTGCTGGTTAGGAATATGTATATAGCTTAACGTTCGTAATATTTTTGCAGTCAGTTCACCAAATGATAATGCAGCTCAATGCAATGTTTCTAATAACGTGTGCCTTTAAATGTTATGGTTGCTAAACTGAAGTCATAAAGGAAGGGCAGGCAAATAGACACCAGGCCTATAGTGAGTCTGTCTCCTCTAACGTGCTTCATTCAATAACCATTTCCACAGCAAGAAAAATTAAACTGAAAAATAAAACTAAAGCTGGGAACACAGGGAGGGTTTTTTTTTTCTTTCAATCAGCAGGTTGAAAAAAAAAAAAAAAAAAAATCAAAACTTCCCGCATCCATACAAGTGATGTGAATGCAGGGATCTCTCCCGCTTCGGCTGAGTGAACGGTGATTTTTCCAGCAGGACTGTTTGACAGAAGCTGATCTAACAATTGGCTTCTGTTGAATAGAGATGGATACACACAGATCGTAATTTGGCTGGTTCTCATCGTGCCCATCTATGAGCATCCCAGTAGCCTTGGTACCTTGATGTTACGCTACTGTGCAAGGTACAAAATGAACATATCGTCTTCCTCCTCCCAAACTCCTTTCTTTGTCCACCAATGTGTTGGGCAGCATCAATAGAGAGGAGGTATGGGTGATTTAAGCCTCAACCTTCTTAAGTAAAGTCAGAATTAGCATAAAATTAGATCATGGGTAAAGCCAGAGATATGTGCAACAATCTTTAGGTTCTTTCCATTCATTTAGGAAACCAGGTTATAAAATACATGCAGAAATACTTTCAAAATGTGTGTTAAATCAGGTAAACTGGACCTTTAAAACAAGTATACCCTAAGCACATTGTCATAAAATCCTCAGCACGATAGTGTTTCATTGTGAAAGGCCTATGAGACATGAACACATTATCTATTTTAAGGCCAGCTTCGGAAGTCACTGAAGCTTTATAGAGGGAACTGTTCATTTCCCACATGAATAGAATATCCATTCTTTGAGTCACAGTTTCCATGACACTAAAAAACAAACATTCATCAGGAAAAACGTAGGTTTTGATGGCTAACGCAGCTGTAGCTTATGTATTCCAGTGGGTCTTAGCCTCTGACCACTTTTCAGTACTGCAGCAGACATAGCACAGAAGAACCTTTTGTAAGCCATACCATTTCATGACAATATGTACCATAATTAAAGCTGAACTTGGGGCTAGTTACTAATTGTCACCCATACTTCCTGTCCCTTTACAAAATTTAAATGTGCATATCTTTTTTTGCAACCAATATATTTAATGAAGCAAATTACCTTCATAATCTGTAACGTCATAGCTTCCAATCTGAAATTTCAGCTATGCCTAGACACCTGGAGGCAGAAGTTGGGAAGTGTCAGCTTTACTTTCTATCACAGTCACTGTAACAAACTACAAATTACAGGATGCATTGGGAATTATAACAGCAATGAGCATGAATTAGCCAAGCAGTGGCTGGGATTGTGGGAGGATTGTGGGTTAAGGGCTGTACACAAGTCCTGAATATTGGGTGGTATCAGCTGGTTTGATAGAAACTGGCTGGCATTCAGCCAGTGTGCCCTGCAACCAGTCCAACCTCTGTCGAAGGAGTATGACTCAAAAAAGGTCGGCCAGTCAGCACTCTCAGCCAGTGTGTTCTGCACAATAGCTCAGCAGGGAGATCACTGTACTAACATCGGATTGTTAGTACAAGATCTCCTCCCAAGCTCTTCAAATTTTTTCTCGTTCAGCCCACTGGGTTGAATGAAAAAAAAAGAATGGATAGCATTTACCAGGCTTAAATTTGCTCATTGCTTGGTGGGATGTTTATAATGCTGGGTGGGACAAGCCAGGAGTCTCATAGCCTGTCCTCAGTTGCATAAAGCTGCAAGTTCAAAGAACACAGATTGCCCTAATACAACAGAGCACTACATTTACATGGAAACGGACCTTCCTGCCTGCTCACACAGGATCATAACCTATCCCTATCTCACTCATACAGACACACTAAAGCCAATTTTGGACAAGAGGTCAAAAATCCAATATAGTTTTGGGATAGATACTGTAGGTGTTGGTGGGTAGGTGAAAACATCTGAATGTTATCAAGTTTTTATTTTACCTCCTTCGGCCATATGCACTTTATAGCTACAGCACTGGAATAAAAAAATGATTTCAACCAGGAATCTACCTAGCTTGTTTAAGGTTTGCTGCACAACATTTAGACAAGCCTGTGAAATACTGGGAGAATATAGTCTGGTCAGATGAGACCAAAATTAAACTCTCTGGGTGCCATAATACACACCATGTTTGGAGGTCGAATGGCACCTCACATTATTTATTTTTATTTTTTATTTTAGGTACTTGTATAGCGCTGTCAATTTACGCAGCGCTTTACATATACATTACACATTCACATCAGTCCCTGCCCTCAAGGAGCGTACAATCTAAGGTCCCTAACTCACATTCATACATACATAGTAGGGCCAATTTTTTTATACAGGATCCAATTAACCTACCAGCATGTCTTTCGGAGTGTATGAGGAAATCGGAGTACCCGGAGGAAACCCACGCAGGCACAGGGAGAACATGCAAACTCCAGGCAGTTAAGTGTCATGGTTGGGATTCAAACCAGCGACCCTCTGTAGCTAACTACTACACCACTGTGCCGCCCGCATTACTCCAAAAACACCATACCAACAAACAACAAGTTTGGAGGTGGGAACATCATAGTGCGGGGCAGTTTTTCAGCACACAGTACTGGCAAACTTCATATCACTGAAGAAAGGAAGAATGGAAAAATGTACCAAGACATTCTTGATAAAAATCTGCTGCCATCTACCAGGATGAAGAAAATGAAACAAGGGTGAACATTTCAGCAAGACAATGATCCCAAACACAAAGCCAAGGAAACTCTCAATTGGCTTTAAAGAAAGTAAATAAGCTGCGAGAATGGCCCAGCCAATCGCCTGACTTGAATCCAACAGAAAATAAATGGAAAGAACTTAAGATTGGAGTTCATAGAAGAGGCCCACGGAACCTTCAAGATTTAAAGACTGTTTACACATAACTTTATTTCTGAAAATTTCATGTCAATAGCACCTTTAGAAACATGTTTACCTAGAAAAATGGTGACCTGTTCAATACTTATTTTACCCTCTGCATATATACACACACACACCTATCACATTGGACACCAACTGAGGGACCTGAGGCCATGTTATATTTGTATATAGTAAACACCCTTTTCACCACCTTATTCTAAGTAAACATCCAGCTGTTGCAGTCTTTTTTGCCCTACTCACTGGTAAGGTCCTGACTTGTCACCAGACTACTAATCTTTTCTGTGGGCCTGGCTGTATTCCACTGTCAGCTAGCAACTACATGAAGGCTCAACAACCGTACACTTTATAACCAATCTACACCCTGTGTTAGTGTGCGCTGACGTCTGCTCATCCTAAGCTGGCCATACACCGCTTTCAGCAAAAAAAATGGCCAGAATTCAGCAGGAATCACCAGGAAATCCCAGCAACGAGTGGCCCTGTTGGCACCACCTGGTTTAACACACTTCTATTCGAAAGGTAAAGGAGCAAAACAGAGAATCGGCTGAACACTGACTACAGCCAATCGGATACAGTCATTGTTTGAGTATTCTGACAGCCATGGAAGCAACAGCTTTCAGAAGACAATAGTCCACAGTGGGGGATTTCTCCATCCACACTCTTTATGTGTATGGGTAGCCTAAGGCAGTCCCTCAGCAACTAGTGGGCTTTTCCTTGACGTTTGAACACTATGCAACCTTAGTTCTCTAGTCCTGTCCAATCCAGTGTATTATAGACTGTCAATTATGACAGTTTAAATGTATTTGAGGCCAAAAGCAAACAAAGCTGGCCATACACTGGAATATTTTCGTACGAATGTTTGTACAAAATCCTCATCAGTATATAAAATAATGAAAACAGAGACTTGACGAATGTCATTCAAAAGTACATCAAGATTTTGTTTGCTTTTACAAAACAATTTTGTAATAAACTGAATTTTCACCACGTATGTTGGAAGTTTAAAATACAATTTTAAGCCAAAATCCTTCAAGTGAATGGACAGCTTAAAGAAGCTGCTCTGCAATAAGTTTAGGGACTGGGATTCAAAAAGCGTTTTACAGAAGGTGACCGATGCTTTGGATGAAAAACAAAAAAAACAATGCGCTATTAAGTGAAAAGCAAACAAGAATTTAAAATATAATATATTTTAAAAAAAGGTGGCTATGGCAGGCAATCCTTGTAGTGTCGCCACAAACACTGAGAATAGTAAAACGGTATGGAGCGGCGCTATATCAATATAAATAGAAAAAATACATATATGAAAATATAGATGCAAGTGAAAAAATTATTTGGATTATAAATCAATATAAAAAGTTAATGTGCAAAAAAAAAAAAAAAAAAAACACTATACATCAATAAGTATTGCGCATCATCTGATAAATAAATGTTGAATCCAATTCCCAAAAAGAAAATGTGGATGGAAAATACTCAGAAAAGTAAAAAAAGAAATGTGTCCAAATGCAGTGTGCAATAGTGATAAATGACCAGCAAAAAAGTCTATTAATCCATGAATGCTGTGATCCCAAAAATAGTGACAAAAGGTGCCCATTCCCCACAACCAATATCCAACACTAAGTGCAGTGGCCGCTCAACTTAGGGCAAATCTCCGCTCATATAAAATAAAATAGGGGTCTCCATAGTGTAGTATGTAAAATGCAACTTTAACAAAAACAGTAGTAACTTACAATCAAGTAGAATAATGCAAGAGTAGCAAAGAGACTGGACCAAGGGGTCCCAGAATCATAGCAGCATGGAAATTCCGAACTTCCAGTCTCAGCCATAGACCGGAAGTGACGTCACCCGGCTCCTCCCGATGCGTTGCGTCACAATCACGTTACTCTCTCAAGGGCTGAAAGCTGGGTGATTGTAGCCGAGATAAATAGGCAAGTGGTTACCGTAGGAACTGCACAACAATGTAAACAAAAACTAATTTTCTAGCATTGAATACAACTAGAATCCTAACGTCAGAGTATACTAATCTGTCCTAGATCGAGAATATAAAATCCTAATCACACATGTATAACTAATTAGATAATCATTATAAAAAACACTGATCACTTATTATATCACAAAATCATAAAAGTATTCAATAATAATCAACCAAAATATATTCACCAATGAATAAATATAGGATGGATACGATTAAAAAAACCTTGCAGCAGACAACATATACCAGGTAAAATTCAAATAAATGTAATTATGATAAATAAGAGATTCTCAAATATGTGGGATAATATATAGGCCTATAACCAAAACAAAAGGAGACAAACAAAATTGAAATAAAGATGAAAATAAAAATAAATAAAAGTAAAAATGGAAATAAGGATAAAAATATCAATTTCTACACTTTTATTATTCTGGGACCCCTTGGTCCAGTCTCTTTGCTACACTAGCATTCTACTTGATTGTAATTTACTACTGTTTTTAATAAAGTTGCATTTTACATACTACCCTATGGAGACCTCTATTTTATATGTGCTGAGATTTACCTGCAATGGAGTTAACCTTTTCAGCCAACGATTGATTTCCATAAAAACGCAATAACATTTCCCCCCAAGGTGAGCGGCCAGTGCACTTAGTGTTGGATATTGGTTATGGGGAAAGTGCACCTTTGTCTCTATTTTTTTGGATCAAGGCATTATTCATGGATTAATAGACTTTTTTGCTGGTCATTTTTTACTATTACACATTTTGACAGGTGCTTTGCCATTATAATTAGGACTGTAAAAAAGTGCAATGGTGGGCCATAGATTTAAGCCTGGTATACACAATGAGATTATCAAACTATTGATCTTTTTTTTTTATTTTTTTGTTAGCATGCTAATCTTATAATCGAAAACAAAGAGTTTACTTAACAGTATGAAAATTCTTGTACGACAGAATAAAAATTTGGAAGTGATGCAATGTGTTGTATTTTCAGACAACTTTACCCATAAATAGTACGCTTTGGTATTGTACGAGAAAAATGTTCGTGCATGTCCCATCAGTTAATTTGCACATGAATTATCGTGATTGGCTCTCGAAAGCTGTGTACTAACGATCAGATTATTGTACAATCGATCAAAAAGCAGTATTTTCCGTAGGATTTTCTGATTTTGTGTGCCGGCCTTAAGAGTCCTTTCAAAATGCTTGTTGCATATGCGTTTTTGCCACATTTTCTGGACTCCTGACTACAGACATGCATCTGTGAAACTTGGACATGTAAAAAAAAAAAAAAAAAAAAAAGCACCAAAAACTCACTACGGTTGCGTTTTTAATTTGCTTTCCATTCATTTCAATATGGAGGTACATTTTAGTGCAGTTTTTAAACATGCACCAAAAAATCAGCATGCAGGACTTTTAAAAATGCACTGTTCTGGTGTGAAGATTTCCATAGAAATAAAGGGATGCATTTTTATTCCAGCTTTTTTTTACCCCAAAAACACATCAAAAGCGCATCAGTGTGAAAGGGCCCTTAGGCATCAAGCAAAAACCCTTCCTACAGTTTCTTTCCTTCATGTACCCGCTTTGAGTTCCAGCTGCTTTTGCCATTTTGCGAGGCTAAGCTGCTGTTTCCAAGCAGCACAACGCAATTTTATTTTCCTCCTTGCTTGCGATTAAAGCTGTAGCAGCAGCATCCATGATTGAAAATATTTTCCCAACATTTATATGCAGTCACCTGTGATTTCAAATTGCTTGAAGCAACATCCACATTTGCAAACCATTTATAATTTTTTTAAATGTTAAAGATACAATGATGATGTTAGGGCATGATTACATTGCTTTCTTCTACTTTAATCAAACCGCCAATTGAAGAAAAAAGTTCTGCTGTTTGGTACGCAATGAGGATAATAATGGTACAGGAAAAGCAAATGTGATTATTTAAGTAGTTAACATTAATGTTTTAGATAATGTATATTCAGCCAATAATTCTGGAATATACAGCAAACTTTTGCTCACACATTCCAGCCAGCTGAAATCTAGGAAAGCATTTGGGTCTCTATACTTCTGTGCAAATCGAAGCTTACAATTGTAAGGGTAACCCCATGGGTTTCAGTAACATTTTGACTGTTGAAGCCAGATTGAAAATTATATTTATTAGACAAACATGTAGGTTAATATGTTTGGAGAGCAATTCAGTTACATTTCATTCTGTTGGCTTAATAAAAATTGCTCTAACTTCCTAAGGACTTGTATTACAATTTATACATTCTGAAGAGGGTGGCACCTATCTATCTAAAGTTTCTTTGAAGTCACATCTTGATTGAAATGCGGAATGGACATGTAACATACATGTGTCACTTCCAAAGCTTGTTGGCTAAACAGGTCTTCAAAGGTCGAGATAGCAATCTTGACAGCTGGAGCTGCAAATGGCTTTTGAATACAACAACTATAATACAATATGACTTCTCACAACATATACATCCGATATATCTGCTTAATCATAAATCCATGTTTGATAATCATAAATAAATATTTGATAAATAAAATAGCTGCTTCCCTTTTCCTCATCGCAATCTTAGTTCAATGTTTTTGTTGCTGGATTAATAGGTTCAGAATAAGTTTTGTCATTACAATAATATGGATAAAGAATATCAAAAACCTGATATAATGTTCTCTTTAAACTTTACTATTCCACAAATGTGCTTTTACTAATTAGAAAGACAAAATAAAAAGAAAAGTAGCTGTATAATGTAAAGTAAATCCATCTGGATATTTGCTGCATTCTGTACTATAAACCTATGATCCCCAACCACAGTGAGTTATAGTAAAGCTGCAGGCAATATCATCTCCATATAGCACAATCCATTATCCCTGTCAAGTTAATGTTCCATGTTCAGCCATATGGCACGGGTGCATATTCAACAAAGGAAATTCCTTAAACTTGTTATAATCAGCACTCGCAGTCATCCAAAAAACTGACATAAACAGCTTTATTGTGTTTTGTGCATTTCAGTTAATATCCATGACAAAAACAGGAAGCCGGGCAGGAAAAGGAGGAGGAACATGGGGGAGTCGAACTAAAAAAAACAGGCAGATAAAGTACACTTCACACAATTAGCCAACATTCTCCCAAGCAAGTGACTTTCAATTACAATAAACACTGCCTAGCAGACAATGAAGTGCAGGGCCCAGTGCATAAAGCATGAACTTTATATAGTATGCTCCAGATTAGGCCATCAAACATTTATACTGTACATTATGTCATACACTGCAATAAAATTGTCCGAAAATATTTGCTTTGTTGCGCGTCAAGACTTTGTGCAAACGTGTAGAATTTACAAACAAAACAATATGCCGATCCCTCCCAATTACAAAATTGTGACACGGCAAATCTGCGCTGCCAAAATCAACCTCCCTGGTGACTTTGTCAGCTTTCACCGAAAAAAAAGGCTTATTCATGATGTCACCGTAATGTGGTGACTGCCCACGAGACTGAGTGAAATCGCAAGATCTAAGCTCCACAGAAAAATAAGTAAATAAATAAAAAAGCATGCTAAATGCAAAAATTATTTCCGAAATCAAAAGAATATTTTTCCTAAACTAACCCAAGCATTCCTTTTACATAAGCCTCAACATGAGAAAACTACAGATTCAAAGCTCATCCATTTACGGAATGGAACCATGAAGTATCTTATAAATAGACTTTGTCCGTCCTCCTGGCACAAAAGGGGTTAAATGCAAGCAGAGACCTCCATTACCTGGCACAGACTGTGGTGGAAGGCTTCAGTCAAGGTACAAGTAGAGCAGAACTTCATTTCAGCCCCCGCAGTGACAACAATAAAATGCTGAGAAAACACACTATCAAATCCTGAACTCAGCATCAATTTCTGTTAATTACAGCCTTGTCAGCAACGTGATTATTCAAACAGCTCATGCAAATGTTAATGAGTCCTTATTTGCATATTTATTTTTTCCTTTGTTGAAATGCCATTGATTATTACATTCTACAATGATGAATGCAGCTACTGATGTGCTCTGATGTGTAATTAGTCATTAGGTGCAATGAATAGATCAATTATGAAAAAGGACGAAGATTAAGAAATATCAAACAAGACCGCCCAGTATCACCGTACTGTACCCTTGGCTACAATGTGTATGATATGTATCTGTAATAAATAATTCCTTCCATTAATAAAAGGCATTGAGGCAAGCACCAGCAATGTAATTCCCTTATGTAAATCAAACATTTCTTTCCTGCCTTTCCATACCACAAGCTAATGCCAGCACTTTACATCATCCTTGATTTAACTCTGCCTCCCAGGGTTTCCCTGTAGATGGAGTCTGCAGCTTCCTTGCTGGAAGAAAATATTTTCATTCCATGCTCTGAGAAGGAAGACTTGAACGGCTTTCTTAACTGCTTACTTTAACTATCCAGCAAGCACTTGCTATTTGCTGTCGAGAGAGAAGGAAAAAAAAAAAAAGCACATTACTGCAGACCAGATGGGAACATTCCACATGACCAAACCAATCAATCACCTCGGTGGGGCGCAGGTGCAGCACAGCCGTGTAGCAACACACCATTTCACAGTCTATCGGGCACAAACACATGGTCACCAATCAATGGCACCCTAAGGACCTCAGAGGGGGGAGGCTCTCTCGAGTCTTACTGGTCCATGCCTGATGACTTCATAATCACACATCATTTCATTCACTGGAGGATACAAACTAGCATTCTAATAACCTTCTACTAAAAACCGTCATGTTGTGCATATTAATAGAGAACTGTTTATAACCGCCTTTACGCGTTGGCTGAAACATTGCGTGCAACTTAACAGACAACCTGCAGCTAAAAACTTCCTTCTGTCTGAGGAAGGATATTCCATTCAGCCAGAGATCAAGGATAACATTATTCATTGTGCCACATCAAAGTCTCCTTGTTGTACACGTATCTTTCACAAAACAAATTCTGAACAATGAAAAGGAGGAAAGATAAAGGGGAGTGCTGAGGGGAAATATGGAAATTGTCATCTCTGATTTAGATGCATCACAGATCAGATCATCTACTGAAATGATAGCATAGCAAACTGTAAAAACAAAAAAACACTAACTAAAACATCTTAGATGACCTTTAAAACTTTCTTTAAGAAGTAATTTTAGAATAAGATAAAGGGTAAGGAACCTTTAACCACCGGAGGATTTTGCTGTCTCACGTCTGGGCCACTTTTTGCAATTCGGCACTGTGTGAATTAAACTGACAATTGCGCGGTCATGCAACGCCGTACCCAAACAAAATTTACGTCCTTTTTTTCCCACAAATAGAGCTTTCTTTTGGTGGTATTTGATCACCTGTGCGATTTTTACTTTTTGCGCTATAAACAAAAAAAGAGCGACAATTTTGAAAAAATAACAATATTTTTCACATTTTTTTATATGAAATTCCCCCCAAAAAAATTAAAAATCAAAATTTTTTATCATTTTAGGCCAATTTGTTTTCTGCTACATATTTTTGGTACAAAAAAAAAAAAAAAAATCGCAATAAGCGTATTTTGATTGGTTTGCGCAAAAGTTATTGCGTTTACTAAGGGAAAGATTTCTGTCGTTTTTGGTGATTTTTGTTTAAGGAGTAATGGCGCCGATCTGCGATTTTTTTTGCGGGACTGCGACATTGCGGCAGACAGATCGGACCCTTGACTGACATTTTTGACACTTTTGGGGGTACCAGTGACATTACTACAGTAATCAGTGCTATAAATATGCACTGTTACTGTAAAAATGACACTGGCAGGGAAGGGGTTAATTTTATTGGAGGGGTTAATGTATGCCTGGTGCTTACTGACATGTGTGGGGGGAGGTGACTGAGTGACACAGGGACAGATTGTAGGTTCAGCTATGCTGAACCCTGCAATCTGTCACTGTCTGTCACTTAGGAGATCCGCCCGCTTTGTTTACACAAGCGGGCGGATCTCCAGACTCGATTCCCCGACGATCGCCGCTGCTCCTCCCCTGGCCCGACTCACGCTGTGACTGAATACAGCGGGAGCGAGCCTCCGGCGCTGCGCGCACCGCCGAGAGAGGGGAATGTCTGGCGACGTAGGTCTACGTCGCCAGACGTCATCGAGCCACTTTGCCGCAGTAGAGCTCTAGTGAGCAGTGCGGAAGTGGTTAAAAACATGCAATCAGTAACAATATTTTTTAGAATGTTAAATGTTTAACACCCAACTCTGGGAAACCTATCCACTGTAAGGCCCCTTTTCATATGAACAATCCGATCAGATCCACCTGTCAGTTTTTTAGGCGGATCTGATCGGATCCTCCATGCATCCCTATGGGGCAGCGGATGTCAGTGGAGACACCTGACACCTGCTGAAATCCGGACAGATGGAAACCCTATTTTCCATCCCTCCAGGGGATTGGTTCGGATGAGAGCGGACAGGCGATCCGTTCTCATCCGATTCCCTCAGAGAACAGCGGGGCTCTGACACCTCCCTCTCTGCACACAGAGCGGAGAGGGAGCTGTCACCTGCCTGCTTAGCGGGGATCAGCGGATCGATCCCCCGCTGAGCAGAGAACAGACCGCACCGGACAGCAGACAGTGTGAAAGGAGCCTAAGGCCTCATGCACACGGGACGGTTTTATAGCTGATGTTTTTAGTGTCAGATTTTGTTTCTTTCTGCAGCCAGTAAACGCCCCAGCATGTTATCCTATGTGTCCATGCAAATAGGCTGCTATCAGCAGTTTTTGTCAGGGCCGTTTTCTGGCAGGGAAAAAACCCAGAACTAGTGGGTTTTAAGAGGCGTTTTTCAGCTGTAAAAACACTCTAACACTAATAAAAAGCTTAAAAATGCTGAAAAATTTGGAAATTCTGCGTTTATCAACGTTTTTGAGCCATAAACTTTTGTGGGAAGGAAATCTAGTTTTGCTATAAAAAAAAGCAAAAAAAAACGCTACAGCCAAAAAAAAAAAGCTAAAAAACGCTACTGCAAAAAGGTGAAAAACTCCTTCTACAGCTCTCCACTGATGTTTTATAAAGATCCAGTGTGCATGAGGCCTAATACCGGACAGACACTTTCATCCCCATCGTGCTCAGGACAATTTTCAGCTTTCAGCACTGTCACACTTTAAAAGATAATTAAGCAAGTCATGCAACATTGTACTTAAACTGCATTTTTATCATTTTTTCACACAAAAAGAATTAAAAAATTTTTTTTTTTTTTTTTTACACAATTTTGTTAATATTTTTTACATACTGTCACCAGTGCAGTAAAGCATCATCATATAAATGGCATGGTGGTGATCCGGGACATGGACTGGTGAAAAAATGTAATATGTTTTTAAAATAAAATTATTATTTTTTTTTTTTTTTAAACATACTGACCAGAACAATACACAATGTTACCATAGGCGCATTCCGGGAGGAGGTCATATTGCAATAGGCCAGGCGTGAATTGGTTAAAGTGTAACGCCACTTTTGTGGGAAAAAAAACTTGGCAAATAAACATTTTTTTACACTGTATACAATTGCAACTCAAGTCATATTGTAATTGAATGTTATTAAAAATTACCTCTCCTTTTCAATCTGCAGCGCTGTAATTTTCTGTAAAATTAATTGCAATACGACGACCTGGCGGTATTCTGTACACAGATGATATACAGAACGTCCCCCAGAAATGTTATACTGCACAGAATATCTTGTAATTCATAGGTTTAGGACAGTGCAGTCAGCAGCATACGTGATGACAACATATGTTTAGCAACAAGGAAACTAAACCCCAAAAAACAGTCCTCCTGCAGCTTCCAGAATATTCCTATACCAGGAATTACAGATGTCAGCAGCAGTGCCATCCACTGGTGAAAATAAGAATTACGAGAAACATGTAGATTTACTGTACAATATTTTTTACTCAACACATTCATTCTGAAGTTTAATCGGTCTATATTTTTCTACTTTTCTGGTTCCCCCCTCCCTTTCCCTTCTTTCTGTTCTAATGAACCTGCTAACGAAGTTTCTAAATGCAGACAGATTAGAAATGGTGGGAGGGGCCTAGCAGGCTGCTTACATAGCGTCCTGAAAACATCTCAGCGTCTCAGTACTCCGCTCAAGAAACCTCAATCTTGATGTAAGCAATGGACTGGCTTTTAGAAGGAGTTCTGCAAATATCAAAATCTACCGATGGGAAAATGTTGGCTTGGAGGAGGGATGTTGCTAAGGAGACTGTACTAGGTAACATCCCTGTCACACTGAGCTCTCCTGAGTGAAAGAATTGAAAACCAATGAACAAAAGGGGTGGGGCCAGGCGCAGTGAGGCTGGGGAGGAAACAGCTAGAAGATGCTAGACATGGAGGTGGGCTCCATCTAACGGGCTGCAGGCCTAACTTGTAGAGTGGTTTGTAAACCCTTCCATACAGTGCATCCAGAAAGTATTCACAGCACTTCACTTTTTCCACATTTTGTTATGTTACAGCCTTATTCTAAAATAGATTACATTCATTATTTTCCTAAAAATTCTACAAATACCCCCTAAATGACATTGTTTAAAATCTTTGCAAATTTTATTAAAAAAAAAAAAAAAATCCCATGTACACAAGTATTCCCAGCCTTTGCTCAATACTTTATTAAAGCACCTTTGGCACCAATTACAGCCTCAAGTCTTATGGAGTAAGATGCAACAAACTTGACACCCTTATTTTGGGGCAGTTTCTCCCATTCTTTGAAGGACCTTTCAAGCTCCATCAGGTTGGATGGGGAGCGTTGGTGCACAGCCATTTTCAGATCTCTCCAGAGATGTATAATTGGGTTCAAGTCTGGGCTCTTGCTGGGCCACTCAAGGACATTCACAGAGTTGTCCTGTAGCCACTCCTTTGTTATCTTGGCGGTGTGCTTAGGGTCGTTGCCCTGTTGGAAGGTGAACTTTTGCCCTAGCTTGGGGTCCAGAGTGCTCTGGAGCAGGTTTTCATCAAAGATGTCTCTGTACATTGTTGAATTGATCTTTCCCTCAATCCTGACTAGTCTCCTAGTTCCTGCTGCTGAAAAACATCCCCACAGCATGATGCTGCCACTATTATGCTTCCGCCATTATGCTTCATTGTAGGGATGGTATTGGTCAGGTGACAAGTGGTGCCTGATTTACTCCAGATATGACGCAAGCCATTCAGGCCAAAGAGTTAAATCTTTGTTTCATCAGACCACAGAAGTTTGTTTCTCATGTTTTGAAAGTCCTTCAGGTGCCCTTTGGCAAACTCCAGGCAGGCTGTCATGTGCCTTCTACTGAGGAGTGGCTTCTGTCTGGCCAATCTACCATACAGGCGTGATTGATGGAGTGCTGCAGAGATGGCTGTTCTTCTGGAAGGTTCTCCTTTCTCTACAGAGAAATGCTGGAGCTCTGTCAAGAGTGACCAACGGCTTCTTGGTCATCTCCCTGATTAAGGCCCTTCTCCCCCGATCGCTCAGTTTTGCCGGGTGGTCAGCTCTAGAAAGAGTCCTGGTGGTTCAAAACATCTTCCATTTACGGATGATGGAGGCCACTGTGCTCTTTGGGACCTTCAACGCTGCAGAAATTCTTCTGTACCCTTCCCCAGATCTGTGCCTCAATACAATCCTGTCTCGGAGGTCTACAGAAAATTCTTTGGACTTCATGGCCTGGTTTGTGCTCTCACATGCACTGTTAACTGTGGGATCTTATATAGACAGGTGTGTGCCTTTCCAAATTATGCCCAATAAACTGAATTTACCACAGGTGGACTCCAAGTTGTAGAAACATCTCAAGAATCAGTGGAAACAGGATGCACGTCATGGCAAAGGCTGTGAATACTTATATTCATGTGAGTTTTTATTTTTAATAAATTTGCAAAGATTTCAAACAGACTTCTTTCACTGTCATTATCGGGTATGGTTTGTAGAATTTTCAGTAAAATAATGAATTTATTCAATTTTGGAATAAGGCTGTAAAATAACAAAATGTAGAAAAAGTTTAGTGCTGTGAATACTTTCTGGGTGCAATGTATAACTAGTGACTCGCCTCCCATAGGTTGTACCGGTTTATCTGCAGTATCCTCTTCTCTACAACAGTTCAAAGTCCAGAAAAATATAAAACTGGTCTGGGCTTTCAAAAAAAAAAAAAAAAAGGGGGGGGGGGCTGAAGTTACACATTGCAGAGCTCAGTGAGGAGAGCTCTGAGTGCTGACTTTATACAGCACACAGGAACAAAGTGGAGGCGGTCAATCTGCTGTAGGTCCCTCCCCTGTCACAATTTATTCCTTGGTGTCGAAAACTTGTCAGAAGTGACTTAAGCTGATAGCAAAGGAATGAAGCAGTAGACAGAAAAAGCACACTAAAGAAGTCTAGAGAATATGCTTTGTTCAAATTTTATGTCTGAGGTTTACAACCACTAAATCTTGCTGTGCAACTGTGCAGGTACAAGACTAGTGGTACAGCTGAAGTTCAGCATTAACCGCTTGCCAACCAGCTGCTGCAGCTTTACGGCGGCAGGTCAACTCTGTCCCACGAAACAATGTACCTGTACGCCGCTTTGCGGGACCGCTAGTGGGGGCGCGCGCCTATTGGTCACAGGGGGGGGACCAATCAGCGGGTCCAGGCGTCCACGGTTGCCGCCGGACAGCCGAAATTGCAGGGATCCTGTGTTTCTTTTATTTTGGAACACAGGTCTCTGTGTTCATGCAGCAAGCCCACCCTCCCCCCAGTTAGAAAGCACCCCCCTAGGGACACATTTAACCCTTTGATCGCACCTGGTTTTAATCCCTTCCCTGCCAGTGTCATTAGTACAGTAACAGTGCATATTTTTTAGCACTGATTACTGTAGTAATGTCACTGATCCTCCCAAAAGTGTGAAAAATGTCAGTTAGGTGTCCTATCTGTCCGCCGCAATGTCGCAGTCCCGCTAAATATCGCTGATCGCCATTACTAGTAAAAAAATTATAAATTAATAAAAACGACAAATCTTTCCCCTAGTTTGTAGACGCGATAACTTTTGCACAAACCAATCAATATACACTTGAGATTTTTTTTTACGAAAAATATGTAGCAGAATACAAATTTCCCTAAAATGATTAAAAAAATTATTTTTAAATTTTTTTTTATTGGGAATGTCATATAGTAGAAAGTAAAAAACATTGTTTTTTTTCAGAATTGTCGCTCTTTTTGTTTATAGCGCAAAAAAAAAAAAAAAAAAAAATGGCAGAGGGTATCAAACACTATCAAGAAAGCTCTATTTGTGGGGGGAAAAAAAAGAACATCAATTTTATTTGGGTACAGCATTGCACTTCCGTACCATGTTCAGTTAAAATAACGCAGTGCCGTATCACAAAAAATTGCCTGGTCATTAAGGGGGAAAATCCTTCCGGTCCAGGAGTGGTTAAAGAAGCCCTGTCACGAATTAAACTAGATACAACAACAAAAAAAAAAAAAAAACAAAAGACCCAAAACCTGCCACCTTCCAAGTGTCCGGTCTGTTCAACTAGAAATTGCATGAAACCTCAAAAAGCAGGGTCTGGGAAAAGCAGAACGTCAGCCTATATTTATAAATCTACTGTACGTGATTTTAATTTAACGTAATTTCTGCTTATACAATTTGTCATCATATTCAGTTGGACTCAAGTTGGTGACATGTTTAAGGGCAGGTTCACACCACAATGTGCACATTTTTGCGCATTCACAGGCAGTGCATTTTTGACAGCCCATTCGTATCAGCTGCCACAGTGTGTGATAACACTGACTGGTTCATCAGACCGAGAAACGTTTGAGGTGTGAATAGTGCGTCAAGTGATCCCATGTGTTAACACTGGTAATTTCTATGGTGAGGATAGTAGAAAATGTACTATTCCAACCAGCTAAACTAGCTATTCACCTGGTACAACCTATTAAAAAGCTAGTTCCAGTCAGGTCTGGATCAGTTCCTGTCATTTCAGTTGTTGGAATGCCAATACATTGTTTTTTTTTTTTCTACACACCTTTATTGTATTTTCCACTTATAGGGCTTGTTCACATAACGTGGGTGGAGCTTCTCTGGACAACGCAGTCCCAATGTACAGCATGGACAAGGCAAAAAGTCTGATTCTCTATTGTGTCAGTTCACCCCAATGTGCTGTGTTGATGTGCGCAAACAGGCAGCATTATATAAATCTACTACAGTGTGCGCTGTGTAAAAGCAATGTTTCTGAACAGAAAGAAAAGCATACAAAATTGCAATAAGCATTAAACCAACACAGTGTGTGCGCATCACTGACACAGAACTGTCACACACATTGCAGAATGAACCTACACTTGCATGCAAACCAAGCTGTCCAGCAAAAAAGGAATTTACGAGGGTTGGAAAAAACCATATAACAGTCCTGGGGTATCTTACATTGGTCAGCTTTTATTCATTATTGTTCAAACATTTTTTTGCCAAAAGGAAAAAAAAACTGCTTAGGAAAACTGCTTAAATAGTATCAGCTGGACCTAAATTTGATGCTTACACAAATGCAAAAAAAAAAGCACATGTAAAACTAGTCCATCCATGACCATTATGTGCAAAGGGTGTCAGTGTGGTGATTTCACTGCAAAACAAAGTGCTGCCATCCTAATAAAGGGAGTATAAAATCAACAGAATTGGCAGGAATGGTGTCCTTTGTGGTATCTCAGTTTTCGCAAACTAGACTTAGGTTTGCCATGGGTCGAAGGAAAATCACTTGATTCCCCTATCTAACCAGCCTGGTTGTACCCAAGCTGATTGATCAACTTTGGTACAATCAGCCTGCCCATACATGGTTCAAATCTTGGCCAGTCCCTGCTGAACTGGCCGAGATTAGAACTGTATATGGCCAGCTTTAGGATTTGCTGATATTGGTCAGCTGTCAAAGTCACCAAAGTAACTGGCCTAAATGCCACCAATGTATATTTTGTTTGTTAATTCAAACACAGTCTAGCCTGATGTTTCTTCTAAAGTTTACTGGTGATTTAATGAAATAGATCAAACAATAAAGCCCAACTACAGGAATAAGAATAAAACCACCCTTGCAGTGTCCCTTCCATGCTCTGGCATTTTAAATACCTTTTGAAGCAATTTTTTACTTGCCTATGTGTGTCATACCTATTCCTTACAGACGCTGTTTCTTGGTGCTGGGAAACTGTGATCCAGCACTGCATCTGTGCCTGCGCTGACCAGTCCCCCTCACACCGACATCCCCATTCTAGCCCACTTTTTGGATCCTGAGAAAACCCCTCTGCTGGACAGCCGACAGGAAGGGTCTACATCATGCATGTGGTGACATGAAAACCTGAGGAAGCCCACTTCCTGAGCATGACAGAGAGAAGATTCGGGACCAGGGGGGCCGCAGCCTGGAGAGTATCTTTATTATTACCTCAAACCTAAACTCTACATAAAAGATCAGTAAGTGTGGCCAACGGACACAAATCAAACTTTCAATGGAAATACTAAGGCCACCAACCAGGAGAGGATTATTCATCCAGTTTCCTCCCACAATGCAAAGACATGCTCATAGGTTAATTGGCTCCTTTCCAAACTGGTGTATATATGTATGTTTGCATGTGAGTTAGGGACCTTAGATTGTAAGCTTTGTGAGAGCAGGGACTGCATAACTCAGAGCTATATAAATACCTAAAATAAAATACTTGCTAATGCCAAAATTTGCCATAGAAACTTAAAAGAAGACACCACAGATAATACAGGCAAGCTATACATTTTAGACTGGATTCTGTCTAGTTTAATAACATGCCTTCATTGGTAAAAACACATCTGCCTTTACCAAGCAGTCTATTAAATAAAATGCTTGAAGAACACTACAGTACAGTTTTACTGAACAAAGCTAATAGTCTGTGTTGATTTTATGTTCACATAGTGACCTTCACACAGAGATGTATAACAAAACATCTTAAAAGTAGAGCACAGAAGATAGAATAAAATGCTTCTGGCTGATCAAACTCTTGCCAAGAAAACTGACATACAAGAAGTGACAAGAAGAGAGGCCACCCTTTGGGATGTGTAAGGTTCTTCTATGAGGGCATGGTTTGCAAAAGGAATCTTTCCAGTGACCTTACTACTCAATGAGAAGAAACCTAAAAGAAAAATATGAGCTGTGAAGGGGCTAAAAACCATACAATACTGTTAAATTTAAAACCAACTAAGACTGGTACCAGCATATAAAAATGAGGGTCACAGAAAATCAATTTTGCAGAAGGGTGGGACCTGTGTGGGTTTTATGGGGTGTACAAAAATCCTATTACTTTCCTCATCAATTGAGGGACACAGGAAGGTATTACGTTTTTGGGACATTAAGAGGTGGGCAACCGCAAACAGCCACTAAAGGGCCAACAAGAACAACTGGGGACTGCTGCTTAGGTGGCCATACATTATGCATTTTTCTTATTCAATTTCCTTCAGCTTTACCTTCAACTATGTAGAGCAAGGCCCTGCATTAAAAAAAAAAAAAAAAGGAACGATCGCCAGGCTAAACCATGGTCATTTAGGAAAGGTCCATCTTTTGAGTCTGCAAAGCAAAAAGAGAAAGGCCTAAACTCAGGTGTGCAGATTACCGAGTCCTTGAGCATATCCCTGCTGCTGCCAGAGGGTCTTATACCAGGAAATCAGTTTGTTCAGTTTGCATACCGCTCATAGCACCACAGAGGCTCCTTGCAAAAAAACTGTCCTCCCAAAGACCAAATTGCAAAATAATAAAGACACAAGGTTGTGTCCAAGTAAAAACCCAAACTCCGTTGCTGTCCCAACACCATGAGGTGGTCCAATAGTATCCGTGTTAAAAAGTAAAACTAGGAGCCAAAACATTTATTTTTTAGTTTTGGACAGAGTGGAGATGTCTATTACAGGAATCTCCAAACTACGACCCCCCCAGCTGTTGCGCAACTACACATCCCATGAGGCATCGTAAAACTTTGACATTCACAGACATGACTAGCCACGATGGGAATTTTAGTTCCTGAACAACTGGAAGACCACAGTTTGGAGACCCTTAGTCTAAAACAACTGTCAGTTTTTACAGCGGTCTGTGTCCCTGTTAGGGAGATCCACTCTCTCTATTTGTCCTATTTACCATTATCACTGAAAGTGGAAAAAAAAAAAATCCAAAATTTGGGTTGTCCACTGAAAAGTTAAAGAGGGTAAATCTTTCAATTGGGACACTAGTTCTGATGACCTGGGGGTCCCCAAAGTATTAACTGAATTTGCAGAAATCATCCCTCACTTTCTGTTTAGGCTATGGGACAGGAAGGGAAGGGATATCTCCCCAATGAACCATAGATGGCAAAAAACTGACAGGGGAAACGAGTCTCCAATACTCAATCTAAAATTATAAAACGTTTTGCCTATAGTTCCCGTTAAAGGACTGATCCTGCAAGGTAGGTGGATCTCCCTCTCTAGATGAGAAGATTGAGGTTCTCTAATGACAAGAACTTCTAGAAGGTGGAAGAATCTCATTCATCAAACCCCACATGACTGGACCACTAGATCAGAATTACCAGTTCCGCAGGGGTAGACAGATGGCTGCTTAGAAACTTGATCCACAACAATGGAGGAAGGGATGACCTAAGAAAAGACTAGAGTTAGGGAAGCACCTTGGTGAAGATGACCACTCGACCCATTACCCGCCTGCAAAAGAAAACTAGTAACTCCCTCACCAAGGACATAGGGATCAAAAAATTTATTGTATGTGTTTAGTTCACCACAGGGGACCCAGCTGGTGTGAATAATGATCTTTTTTTTTTTTTTTTTTTTTTTTTTTTTTAAATATGCGCAGCCAAAAATCTGATTTTTGACTTACAGTAAAATCCATTTCTCTGATGTTCATTGACGGACACAGCTCTTGTCATTCTTGACCACTGGGTTATGCTGCCCCTTACAGGAGTAGGACACTAGGCAGAAAAAAACTTCTGGCTACACCCATGGGCCATTTCAGGAGGTATACTCCCTCTCTCTGCTATAGTCACTCAGTTTTGTTACAAGCAGTGCCAGGAGAATTATACCTCCACAGTGAGTGGATGCTGTGTCCATCAATGAACATCAGAGAAATTGATTTTATGGTAAGTTAAAAATCCCATTTTCTCTTTTGTTCATTGAGGGACACCGCTCATGTCATTCCTGACCATTGGGATGTCCCAAAGCAGTGTTAAACATGAGGGGTGGGAAACAGCAAAAAATTCCCATGGCTAAACAGTAGCCAACCAGGAAACAGGGGCTCAACCAAAACAACTGGAGCCTGTCTGAAAAAAAGAAACAATACACCCTCAAAGAGGATCAGGTCCTCTTCAACACCAACCCGCAAAACCTTGCAGCCAAAGGAAGCATCCGCAGATGCCAAAACATCCACTTCATGAAACTTTGTAAAAGTGTGCACCGATGACCAGGTGGCTGCCTTGCAAACCTGCGTCACGGACACCTGATGGAAGGCCCAGGAAGCACTAAGCGCCCTAGTAGAGTACGCCTTGACAGGGAAAGGAGGAACCTGACCTGATGGAATAGGCCTGAACAACCGTCAATCTGATCCATCTGGAAATGGTCACAGAGGAAGCAGACAACCCTTTGTGAGGTCCATCCGTGAGCACAAACTTCCTGAAAGATTCCGTAGCTGTAAGGTACACCCCAATAGCCCGGACCACATCCAAGGCATGCAAGGCAATTTCCTTCGGATGTTTAGGCCTGGGACACAGGGAAGGTAACACAATGCCTTCATTCAAATGAAAGTCAGAGACCACCTTAGGAAGGAATGACGGACAGGGGCGAAGCACCACCTTATCCTTGTGAATCACTAGATAAGGTGAATGACAGGATAACGCCACCAGCTCCAACACCCAGCTTGCAGAGGTGATAGCTACCAAAAAGGCCGTCTTCTGGGACAGCGTAAGCAGGGGAATCTGCTGAATATTTTCAAAGAGAGGCTTCTGTAGAGCTGAAAGCACCAAATTAAGATCCCAAAGCGGCAACGGAGCCCACACTGGAGGAACCAAATGTCAGAAACCCTGCAGAAAAGTACACACCAGAGAGTGTGTGGCCAAAGGTCGTTGGAAAAAGACCGCCAAGGCCAATACCTTGATGGTACTCAAGGCCAGTTTCTGTTCAACCCCCAGTTGAAGGAAGGTTAAGATCCGAGCCACCAAGAAGGAGTGAGGATGAACCCCAAGAGACTCACACCACGCAATGTACGTCATCCACGTACGATGGTAGATCTTCCTAGAAGTAGATTTCTTAGCTTTTATCAACGTAGGAATCACTGACTGACTGACAAACCTCTATCCTTTAGCTACTTGGGTTCAACAGCCCAGCCTTTAAAGCCAGCGACTGTAAAGCAGGATGGAAGATCAGTCCTTGGGACAGCAGATCCTCCCTGAGAGGAAGCTTCCAAGGAACATCGGTGACCAGCGGCACTAGATCAGCGTACCAAGCCCAAGTGTACACTGTTCAGGTGTCCAAGATTGGTCATCAGAAGGAAGGTACTCCAGGAGCAGCATCTCTGCTGGTGTGCTCGTCTCCCACTCCAAGAGGGAAGTCTCTTGGAGAGGGAGACGAGCACACCAGCAGAGACGTCGCTCCTGGAGTACCTTCCTTCTAATGACCAATCTTGTACACCTGAACAGTATACAGTTCCTGACGACACCTTGGAGGCAGATTCCAGTACACTCAACCTCAGATAGCAAAGGCGCCCAGGATTCCTTTTGAAACTAATACCAGCAATAAATAACCCTGTCTCAAGGGTTTGAAGAGGGGTGAGTGCAATACCTAGTGGGGGGGGCCACGGGTATAGGCACGAAAATCACCAGCATCTTTATTCTCTATAAGCCAATAATGGACTTATTCACTTGCACAAAATTTGCTATATATTTTAAGGGGAATGAACCCCCTACTTTCAGCATTTATACACCAATTTTATGTTAAACTATTTTCCTTTATTTAGAGCACTACCACTTCACACATTCACTAAAGGCAGTAAAATTAGTACTTTCAACACTGATACTATCACCAAGGAGGAAATCCCTATAAGCACTTTATATGTCAATAAAAATTTTTTTATCACACATTGGGCACTTTTTTCATTTATTTATAGTTTTGAATTACACTTGGCGCCAAGCACTTTTGTATGGGCATTCGTATATATATCCAACCAGCATTTATTCCGCATGTGCACCTTAATAAATGAATCAACAATAATTTCTACTATATTTATTGCATGCTTGATAATCAGATTGAGGAATACTTTATTTTGAATTCATTATTCTTTGATGGATACATATGTTTAAGGTTTGTTTGCACATTTGGTTTACATTTCTATCATCAATCTCACAAGATATAGTTGTAGACTACGAGCAGCTGGACACCTACAGCGAGTGTTAGCAAATATTTCTATGCATATTTTGACAACCAACAATCTCTAAAGGGAAGATCAGTATTATCATTAGCTCCATCCTTCTGTGCCAAGAATAATGTGAATCATGCCATCCCCATTTCCAAAATTCTTTATGATTGATTATACAAGTGTAAATGAAACTTGTGCTGCTTCAGTGCCATGTTTATTCTACTACCAAAATGTGTTCCTTCAAAAGGATAATCCAGCTCAAGAATGTGGATTGAAAATTAGACATTAGAGATAGCCTGTTCATAATATAAATCCTGCTATGACCATTATAGACAGACATAACTAAATAACTCAGGGTGTGTGGGAATTTATCATGAATGGCAATAGCTCAAATACTTGAACGTGAATGATATATGCAAGTACAGTAACTCACAAAAGTGAGTACACCCCTCACATTTTTGTAAATATTTTGTTACCATATAACTTTTCATTTGACAACATTGAAGAAATTACACTTAGCTACAATGTAAAGTAGTGAGTGTACAGCTTGTATAACAGTGTAAATTTGTTGTCCCCTCAAAATAAACCAACACGCAGCCATTAAAGTCTAAACCGTTGGCAACAAAAGTGAGTACACCCCCCTAATTGAAAATGTTCAAGTTGGGCCCAAAGTGTCAATATCTTGTGTGACCAGCATTATTTTCCAGCACTGCCTTAACCCTCACCTTTAAGTGAACATGTCCAAATTGGGCCCAATTAGCCATTTTCCCTCCGGTGTCATGTGACTCGTTAATGTTACAAGGTCTCAGGTTTGAAATGTGGTGTTATTTCTCTCACTCTGTCATACTGGTCACTGGAAGTTCAACAAGGCACCTCATGGCAAAGAACTCTGAGGATCCGAAAAAAAGAATTGTTGCTCTACATAAAGATGGCCTAGGCTGTAAGAAGTGTGCCAAGACCCTGAAACTGAGCTTTAGCACAGTGGCCAGGACCATACAGCGGTTAACAGGACATGTTCCACTCAGAGCAGGCCTTGCTATGGTTGACCAAAGAAGTTGAGTGCACAAACTCAGCGTCATAGCCAGAGGTTGTCTTTGGGAAATAGATGTATGAGTGTTGGCAGCATTGCTGCAGAGGTTAAAGGGGTGGGGGGGGGGTCAGCCTGTCAGTGCTCAGACCATACGTTGCACACTGCATCAAATTCGTCCAGAAGGAAGCTGCTTCTAAAGAGGATGCACAAGAAAGCCCGCAGTTTGCTGAAGACAAGCAGACTAAGGACATGGATTACTGGAACCATGTCCAGTGGTCTGATGAGACCAAGATAAACCTATTTGGGTAAGATGGTGTCAAACGTGTGTGGCGGCAACCAGGTGAGGAGTACAAAGACAAGTGTGTCTTGCCTACAGTCAAACATGATGGTGGGAGTGTCATTGTTCATTGAGGGAACCATGAATGCCAACATGTACTGTGACATACTGAAGCAGAGCTTGATCCCCCTCTCTTTGGAAACTGGGACGCAGGGCAGTATTCTAACAAGATAATGACCCCAAACACACCTTCAAGATAATCACGGACATGCTAAAGAAGCTGAGGGTAAAGGTCATGGACTGACCAAGCATGTCTCCAGATCTAAACCCTGTGGGGCATCCTCAAACATAAGGTGGAGGAGCGCAAAGTCTCTAACATCCACCAGCTCCGTGATGTGGTCATGGAGGAGTGGAAGAAGACTCCAGTGGCAACCTGTGAAGCTCTGGTGAAATCCATGCCCAAGTGGGTTAAGGCGGTGCTGGAAAAGAATGCTGGTCAAAAAATATATTAAAACTTTGGGCCCAACTTGAACATTTTCAATTAGGGGGGTGTACTCACTTTTGTTGCCAGCGGTTTAGACATTAATGGCTGCGTGTTGAGTTAATTTGAGGGGACAGCAAATTTACACTGATATACAAGCTGTACACTCACTACTTTACATTGTAGCAGAGTGTTATTTCTTCAGTGTTGTCACATGAAAAGATATAATAAAATATTTGCAAAAATGTGAAGGGTGTACTCACTTTTGTGAGATACTGTGTGTATATATATATATATATATATATATATATATATATATATAGGAAAGGGTTTTAACACTGTCCAAAAATAGCTTTGGTTTTTAAGTACACTTTAAAGGAAAACTCTGACAAAACTGCAGTATGTATATGCTATTCTTGCAGATCCATATATCCCTAAGCAGTCTATTGCAGTGGTTTACCACACGTTATTTTGCACGTTAAAATGCATTGTGCAAAGGCCACGAATTTGAAAAATATGTGCACCTTTTATAAAAATAAATACACATTTTTTTTAAGCTAACAAAATATGTTTTTACTATTTTTTTTTCTTAGGGGCCTGTAAAGTTTTGCATCCGAGATCAGCAGATTTGGGTGCACTGTAATGCAGACCATCAGTGTAGTTGTCTACTCGCACCTCTGAAGGTAAACATGTTCCTGAAGGTGACCTTATCCTTTGAATGGGCTGCCAAGTCACCAAAACTGACCAAAAATTCATAGAAACTTGTTTTTAATGCAACGGACCACAATGAATTGCGAATGAAGAGTAGTACAACGTGCTAATGTGTATATGGTGCACTGCAGTGAAACATGTTAACGTATCATAATGGTTAGATGTGAATGAGCCCAAGCATATCTGCTTGTAAAACCAAAATGTAATATTATAGATCACCAGTCCTTAAAAGAGAAAACAAGTGCTACCACATCTAAGACTCTTGAGGCTTTTTTCACCTGCTGATCCTGGCAATAAAAACACCTTTAGTCCTAGGGTGAAGAAAAACGTACTATACTTCGTAGCATAGTATAGCATTGTCATACTGTGACAGAACTATGGAAAATCTCCCCCTCTTCTTTATAAAACATGGGAGAGGAGGTGTTTTGAAGTTCATTGGCGTTTCTTAATGTGGAACGTTATTCATAAAAGAAGTCCTGCTAGATCACATCAGGCTGGCCCCTTTTGCAGATATAGCTATGCAAAACATTAAAAGGAGTGCCTATACGGTTTAAAATCCAGTAATGCACTATCTCAGCCTGCTCTGCACATGCTCAGTTTCTCTCTATTTTTACGCATTGATGAATATGTAGGAAAACCGGTGTATAGGCGCTACAACCTTCCCATATAAAAGCTCCGCACGATGCTCAGACCTTGAGGCTGCTGACACCTCCAACGTACTAGAGTATAGAAAGGTATGGTCTGCATTTAGGATGACATCCAAAAATGATTATTTCTCTATTTAGTAATTATGTACCATGCTGAAAAACAGCCTACGCGTTTTGGACATTAGTCCTTCGCCATGGCCATGACGAAAGACTAACGGCCGAAATACATAGGCTGTTTTACAGCATTGTACATGTTTATCTAAGGAATACTATTTTTTGGATGTGACCATGTGCCGACCATCCCTTTTCCTTACACTACGGAATTTGTAGAAGCCGATCTGCTGACACACTTAAAGCGGAATTAAACTCTCCTATCCTTTACAGCCAAGGAAGCTGCTTCTGTTCGATCTGCAAATGCCATGGTGCTGCACATGTGATCAGTTATGAGATCAGCGGTTTGATGGTTTGACATTATGGTTGAGGACACAATCAAATGTGACAGTTAGCAATCCCAACATTCCAGGAATGTAACGTTTTTTTTTAAACAGATAAAATCTATGGATTTAGTTCTGCTTGATGATTAAGGCCTGGTGGACACCTATGCATTTTTTAGTGCATTTTCCATTTTGCAGAAACACACCACAGTCTATTTAACATTGTTTCCTATGGGTCGCATTCACATCTGTGCTTTTTATGGAAAGGGCCAGGGACTTTTTTCTGGTTTTTAGTTTCATAGACTTCAATGAATCAAAAACGTGTATTGAAAAAAAAAATTCACCAGGAATTTGCATCAACTGCAACCTGCATAGGTGTGAACCAGGCCTTACTGCTGTTCAGGTGTTCTGGGCTTCAGCAAAATGAAGAGAAAAACAGGCGCCATGTAATCAACCATAAATTTATTGCACAACAATTAACATAGTATCTTACACTGAGGTAAGCTTCAGTCCGTGTCTCAGCAAGTCCAGCCGCACAATCCGGCCGTCCACCGGCCCGGAGGTGACGTCACAGGAAGCTGGTCCGGAGGGATGGTTACAGCGGAAGCCGCGATGGAACGCAAGCTCCCGGAAATGACGCAACGCGTTTCGGAGCATGCGCACTCAGCTCCTTTCTCAAGCGTGAAGAGCTGCCACCTAGAGTCCAGTTTAAATACTGCAGCCTTCAATCAATTAGTGGAAACTGGGGAAAGGGACGGCGCAATGCTCTGCAGGACCAGTTAGAAGACCAGCCCACTACAGGATGCGCTAATACTAATGATGGTAATGGGATTTTTTGACTGGGGCTTTTTTAGAGAGGTGTGCAATACAACAAATATTACAAACAAAATTAGCATATACGTTATCCAGGAAGGACGTTTGTTGACATAGCTAATACCATACTATATTAGCTAAAAATAAATACAAATAAGAATTAAAATCAAGGGAGGGGAAAGAAGGGAAAAAAATAATACATATATGTATATGCATGTGCACATCTACATATGATTATAAATATGCTCATACGTATGTATAGAAAATTTAAAAAAAAGAAAGAAAGGGGGGGGGGCTGGAAAACAAGGAGGAGAAAGAACAGACTACCTCATGACACTGGCTGTGGGTTCGTGAATTACTTTACGGATTAATACTCTCACTGCCATGTACTCACGAGGGGGGGGGGGGGAAAGAGAGGAAAATGGTGTGATCCACAAGAGTTAAAAGATCCTCAACACATTTATAACGTAAATGTGTGGAATAGCTATAATATATATAAAAACTTATTAGGTATTAAAATCAAACATATATCTGTATATATATAAATATACATATATACAACATATACGCAAGAGATACTGGGGGAGGAAGGGGTAAAGGGAGGGAAGAGAGAAATGCAACAAAGAATAAAAAATGGTTCAAAGTAAACTGACTCATATAATCGTATTTATATCCAGCTCCTCGTTCAGTCCCCCGGGCGAGAGAACGTTCAGGGCGTATATCCAGTAGGTTTCCCTACTGCACAAACGCCTGAACCTCTCTGCCTCGGAGGGACCCTTAGGAATGGCCTCGATCACCCAGACATATAATCCCTCAGTGGATTTGTCGTGGTGATGGAGGAAGTGTCGGGGGACACTATGATGATCTTTGCCCTCCTGGATATAGCGTCGGTGCTGACCGAAGCGTGCTCTAAGGGTCCGTATGGTCCTGCCTACATAGTGCAGGCCACACGGACATACCAGACAATATACCACAAATTCCGACGAACAGGTATGGAATTCATTAATTCCATACCTGTTGCCTCCAATCACAAAATCCTTCTGTCCATGCTTCACATATTCACATGTCAGACATTGTTTTTTACGGCACTGGTACATGCCAATAACATTGAAAAAAGTCAAAGAGGGGGAAGCATGTTTTTTGGATTTTAATTTACTAGGTGCAATTTTTGTTTTTATGTTCGGGGCCTTTCTGTACGAGAAACGAGGTTTTTCTGGAAGCACTGTTTTCAAGTGAGGATCTTGGAGCAGAAGTGGCCAATGCTTTTTGACCACCCGCTCCATCTGTCGATGATGGTTATGAAACTGGGTTGTAAACCTCATCTGTGAGCCTTCAATTCCAGTTTTTTCTGGCTTCGCATTCTGTGGTGCTAAGTACTGGGAAAACGCCTGCTCCACGATGGTATCTGGGTACCCTTTTTCTAGGAATTTTTGTTTAAGGGCTGTACCTTGTATTTCATAATCTGAGGTCTTAGTGCAATTATGTCTAAGTCTGCAAAATTGGCTTTTCGGAATGTTGTCTAACCAACGAGGGTGGTGACAACTCTGATAATGCAGCAAAGAATTGCCTGCAGTCGGTTTTATATAATTCTTGGCTAGTATATGCTGGTTATCGTGATGGAGATCTAGGTCAAGAAAAGCCAAATGATCAGAGTCGACCACAGAGGTAAACCTTAGTCCCATGTCATTGTTGTTGCAATGGGAAACAAAGGCTGAAACCTCTACAGCCTCTCCATCCCAGATAATGACGATGTCGTCAATATATCGTCCAAAGAACACTATGTGGGAAGTATACGGATTGTTGTTCAGCACGTATCGAGTTTCCCAGTGTCCCATAGTGAGATTGGCATATGATGGAGCAAAATTGGCTCCCATAGCCGTGCCTGTAGTTTGTAAATAATAGTCATCATTAAACAAAAAATAATTGTGTGAAAGACAAAATAAAGTGGCCTGCAAAATAAAGTCAGCCTGTTTTGGGTGGATAGTATCCTCCTGGCTCAGATAGAACTCTAGAGCCCTCATGCCTACTGCATGTGGGATAGATGTATATAGAGATTGAACATCTAGCGAAACCCACAAATATGTTGGTTCCCAAGTGTATGGTGTAAGAAGCTCCAATAAGTGTATGCCATCCCTGATGTAAGAGGGAAGCTCTTGAACTATGGGCTGGAGGAATATGTCTATATACTGCGAAAAGCCACTAGTAATACTATCCATAGCAGCGACAATGGGCCTACCCGGAGGGTTAGTTGTGCATTTATGCACTTTTGGTAGATGGTAAAAATATGGGGTTTGAAAGTAATCCCTAAAGAGAAAGGACATCTCTGTCTTAGAGATAATTCCATCCCTCAGGGCTGCACTGGCTAGAATTTTAGCTTCAACTGTATATTCAGATAATGGGTCTTTACTAAGTTTCATATACGTGTTGCCATCGGATAGTAGCCGATTAGCTTCTTTCACATAATCATTTTTATTTTGGATAACAATACTCCCGCCTTTGTCAGCAGGCTTAATCACAAGTGTCTAATATGTCCAGTGTCTAGTGTGACGCCGCCCCTATCTTCAGACAACGGTCTTAGTGTCCCGATAGCTGCCAGTACGAGTAACAATACTCCTATTCCCACCCCAGCCATTTTAAGTGATCAAAATACCCTTACACATACATCGGCATCATTACCCATGTCTTCAGCCCCTTCCTCCAGTCGCTTGCCTGCAGAGTGTCCTTCTGTAATATCTACTACCAACACTGCGGTCCCTTTTTTAGTGTCAGGACCTCTCCCCAAACGGTTAAAGAAAAGAAAATTAGGCGCAGAGGACATAGGGGAAGAGGAAAAAGAACGAAATGCCCGAGTCAGAAAAATAAGATAACAACAGTGAAGATCTTTAATTTATCTACTTATGAACTTACTACTGAGGATCAGGCTATACTTAGTCGTGGCCTTACCTTCGCCCCAACTATCAAACCTAATCCGTTTCAGATATTTAAAGACTTAAATAAGTTCATTCGTAACCTTACGTTAAAAAGGCATTTCTCTATAAAATCATCGAAGGTGTCCCCTACTAATGATATTGAGTGTGTCTTGGGCGCTCAGTCATCAGAGCAGCCTTCTAGTGTAGACACCGAAGTTGTTTTGGCTATGCTTGAGGAGTTGTATATAGAGGGGAATGCACCCTGGGAAGGACAGAATGGGATCGATGAGGAGGAATCTTTATTCACCCAACATCTTCTCAGTTCTCCACCCATGAGGCACACGCACTTAAAACCCAAATCCAACTTCTATCCGACACACTCGAAAGGCCCGTGTATAGAAACCTTCTATCGAATCGTATACTCTGATTTGTTGGATGTGTGTAAAAAAGCTAAGACAAGTAACAATAGGCAACATGGTTGCAATCTTAGTAGGGTAGAAAATATGGCTTTAAAAACACTAATGTCCAACACCAACCTTGTGATTAAGCCTGCTGACAAAGGCGGGAGTATTGTTATCCAAAATAAAAATGATTATGTGAAAGAAGCTAATCGGCTACTATCCGATGGCAACACGTATATGAAACTTAGTAAAGACCCATTATCTGAATATACAGTTGAAGCTAAAATTCTAGCCAGTGCAGCCCTGAGGGATGGAATTATCTCTAAGACAGAGATGTCCTTTCTCTTTAGGGATTACTTTCAAACCCCATATTTTTACCATCTACCAAAAGTGCATAAATGCACAACTAACCCTCCGGGTAGGCCCATTGTCGCTGCTATGGATAGTATTACTAGTGGCTTTTCGCAGTATATAGACATATTCCTCCAGCCCATAGTTCAAGAGCTTCCCTCTTACATCAGGGATGGCATACACTTATTGGAGCTTCTTACACCATACACTTGGGAACCAACATATTTGTGGGTTTCGCTAGATGTTCAATCTCTATATACATCTATCCCACATGCAGTAGGCATGAGGGCTCTAGAGTTCTATCTGAGCCAGGAGGATACTATCCACCCAAAACAGGCTGACTTTATTTTGCAGGCCACTTTATTTTGTCTTTCACACAATTATTTTTTGTTTAATGATGACTATTATTTACAAACTACAGGCACGGCTATGGGAGCCAATTTTGCTCCATCATATGCCAATCTCACTATGGGACACTGGGAAACTCGATACGTGCTGAACAACAATCCGTATACTTCCCACATAGTGTTCTTTGGACGATATATTGACGACATCGTCATTATCTGGGATGGAGAGGCTGTAGAGGTTTCAGCCTTTGTTTCCCATTGCAACAACAATGACATGGGACTAAGGTTTACCTCTGTGGTCGACTCTGATCATTTGGCTTTTCTTGACCTAGATCTCCATCACGATAACCAGCATATACTAGCCAAGAATTATATAAAACCGACTGCAGGCAATTCTTTGCTGCATTATCAGAGTTGTCACCACCCTCGTTGGTTAGACAACATTCCGAAAAGCCAATTTTGCAGACTTAGACATAATTGCACTAAGACCTCAGATTATGAAATACAAGGTACAGCCCTTAAACAAAAATTCCTAGAAAAAGGGTACCCAGATACCATCGTGGAGCAGGCGTTTTCCCAGTACTTAGCACCACAGAATGCGAAGCCAGAAAAAACTGGAATTGAAGGCTCACAGATGAGGTTTACAACCCAGTTTCATAACCATCATCGACAGATGGAGCGGGTGGTCAAAAAGCATTGGCCACTTCTGCTCCAAGATCCTCACTTGAAAACAGTGCTTCCAGAAAAACCTCGTTTCTCGTACAGAAAGGCCCCGAACATAAAAACAAAAATTGCACCTAGTAAATTAAAATCCAAAAAACATGCTTCCCCCTCTTTGACTTTTTTCAATGTTATTGGCATGTACCAGTGCCGTAAAAAACAATGTCTGACATGTGAATATGTGAAGCATGGACAGAAGGATTTTGTGATTGGAGGCAACAGGTATGGAATTAATGAATTCCATACCTGTTCGTCGGAATTTGTGGTATATTGTCTGGTATGTCCGTGTGGCCTGCACTATGTAGGCAGGACCATACGGACCCTTAGAGCACGCTTCGGTCAGCACCGACGCTATATCCAGGAGGGCAAAGATCATCATAGTGTCCCCCGACACTTCCTCCATCACCACGACAAATCCACTGAGGGATTATATGTCTGGGTGATCGAGGCCATTCCTAAGGGTCCCTCCGAGGCAGAGAGGTTCAGGCGTTTGTGCAGTAGGGAAACCTACTGGATATACGCCCTGAACGTTCTCTCGCCCGGGGGACTGAACGAGGAGCTGGATATAAATACGATTATATGAGTCAGTTTACTTTGAACCATTTTTTATTCTTTGTTGCATTTCTCTCTTCCCTCCCTTTACCCCTTCCTCCCCCAGTATCTCTTGCGTATATGTTGTATATATGTATATTTATATATATACAGATATATGTTTGATTTTAATACCTAATAAGTTTTTATATATATTATAGCTATTCCACACATTTACGTTATAAATGTGTTGAGGATCTTTTAACTCTTGTGGATCACACCATTTTCCTCTCTTTCCCCCCCCCCCCCTCGTGAGTACATGGCAGTGAGAGTATTAATCCGTAAAGTAATTCACGAACCCACAGCCAGTGTCATGAGGTAGTCTGTTCTTTCTCCTCCTTGTTTTCCAGCCCCCCCCCCTTTCTTTCTTTTTTTTAAATTTTCTATACATACGTATGAGCATATTTATAATCATATGTAGATGTGCACATGCATATACATATATGTATTATTTTTTTCCCTTCTTTCCCCTCCCTTGATTTTAATTCTTATTTGTATTTATTTTTAGCTAATATAGTATGGTATTAGCTATGTCAACAAACGTCCTTCCTGGATAACGTATATGCTAATTTTGTTTGTAATATTTGTTGTATTGCACACCTCTCTAAAAAAGCCCCAGTCAAAAAATCCCATTACCATCATTAGTATTAGCGCATCCTGTAGTGGGCTGGTCTTCTAACTGGTCCTGCAGAGCATTGCGCCGTCCCTTTCCCCAGTTTCCACTAATTGATTGAAGGCTGCAGTATTTAAACTGGACTCTAGGTGGCAGCTCTTCACGCTTGAGAAAGGAGCTGAGTGCGCATGCTCCGAAACGCGTTGCGTCATTTCCGGGAGCTTGCGTTCCATCGCGGCTTCCGCTGTAACCATCCCTCCGGACCAGCTTCCTGCGACGTCACCTCCGGGCCGGTGGACGGCCGGATTGTGCGGCTGGACTTGCTGAGACACGGACTGAAGCTTACCTCAGTGTAAGATACTATGTTAATTGTTGTGCAATAAATTTATGGTTGATTACATGGCGCCTGTTTTTCTCTTCATGTTTACCAGCGGATTCCTCGGAGTTTCTCCCGCCAGTGCAGCCTAGTACTCAGCCTACTGTGACGATTCCCTACTAGATCTTGGAGACATCCCCTGCATCCCTCTTACAACGGTGAATCCCCCTGTTTCTCCTCTCTGGCTTGGTCGGAAGCGCCCAACACCCTTTTCTTTTGGGCTTCAGCAAAATGGCAATTTACAGTACACTAATTTTGGTAGCATAATAATTCATGTGGAAAGTATCTTCCCTGCTAAAGAACACTTTTTTTTTTTTAACAAATCGGTATGGATAAAGTTCTGCTTTAAGTTGAGCTAAAGCAATGACCATAACTGTCACTTATCTTTATCACATTCATTCTAAATTCAAATTTTAAAAAAATGGATTTTTGTAAGATCTTACCGTAAAATCCTTTTCTCTTAAGCTCATTGACAGACGTAGTCTTCTTGATTCTCAAGAGCTGGGTTATGTTGTCTCCGCAGGAGTAGGACTAGGCAGAAAGACAAAACGTTCTGGCTCCACCTTAGGGGCAGTCCCTGAGGGTATATCCTCCCTCTCTCTGCTACAGGGAATCAGTTCTGTTTAAAGCAGTACAGAGAATTTAACCCAACCCAACTCAATGATAGAGGGGCGGGTACTACGTCTGTCAATGAGCTTAAGAGAAAAGGATTTTACGGTAAGATCTTACAAAAATCCATTTTTCTCTATCGCTCATTGACAGACGTAGTCTTCTTGATTCTCAAGAGCTGGGACATCCAGAAGCAGTGCCACAAATGAGGGGTGGGATTGACAAAATCAAATCCAATCTAGAAGGCCCAACCGGTGCCAAACTAGAAGTTTTAAAGGCTCATTATAAACAAAGAATGAGACTAAAGAAAAAATTTTCCAACGGAAAAAAACCCTCGAGGTAGACCACTGGTCAAATTGCGGCCTGCAAAACCTTGCGGCCAAACGAGGCATCAGACGATGCCATTACATCAACTTTATAATGTTTAGAAAAGGTATGCACCGACGACCAGGTAGCCGCCTTGCACACCTGGACCACTGACGCCTGATGGCGAAAGGCCCATGACGCACTAAGAGTGCGCCTTAACAGGGAACGGGGGCTCCCGACCCTTAATAGAATAAGCCTGCACTACCGTCTGTCTGATCCATCTGGAAATGGTTGCGGCAGATGCAGGCAACCCCTTTTTGGGTCCATCTGGGATCACAAAAAGTGAATCCGTCTTGCGAAACGAGTCTGTCGTTTTCAAGTATACCCTGATCGCCCGAACCACATCCAAGGAGTGTAAAGCAAACTCTCGCGGATGACTGGGCTTAGGACACAGGGAAGGTAATACAATTTCTTCATTCAGATGAAATTCTGAAACCACTTTTGGTAGGAAGGATGGATTCGGACGAAGAACCACCTTATCTCTATGAACCACCAGATATGGTGAACGACAAGATAATGCGGCCAGTTCTGACACCCTGCGTGCAGAAGTAATAGCCACCAAGAAGGCCACCTTCTGGGACAACGTGGGTAGAGGAATCTCCCTAATATCTTCAAAGGGAGGTTTCTGAAGAACCGACAACACTAAATTAAGATCCCAGGGGGGTAACGGCGCGTGCACTGGCGGAGCCAGATGTCGCACCCCCTGGATGAAGTTCCGCACCAAGGAATGAGTAGCCAAAGGCTTCTGAAAGAAGATGGCTAATGCTGAGACCTGACCCTTGATAGTACTCAAGGCCAGTTTCTGCTCAACCCCTTGTTGCAGAAAAGCCAATATTCGACTAATCGAATAAGACCGAGGACGGAACCCCAAAGGTTCACACCATGCAATGTAGGACTTCCATGTGCGATGATAAATCTTTCTGGAAGTCGCTTTCCTTGCTTCAACTAGAGTAGGAATAACTGAAGCTGACAAACCTTTGTCCTTCAGCACCTGGGTCTCAATAGCCAGGCCGTTAAAGCCAGCGATCGTAAAGCAGGATGGAAGATCGGTCCCTGAGACAGTAGATCCTCCCTGAGAGGAAGTCTCCATGGGACGTCCGCCACCAGTCTGACCATGTCGGCGTACCAAGCTCGACGAGGCCAGTCCGGAGCTACCAGGATTACTGGGATTCCTTCCTCCTCTATCCTGCGAAGAAGTCTTGGCAGTAACGCGAGAGGAGGGAAGGCATATATTAGCTGGTATTGCCCCCACGGGGCGATCAGTGCGTCTGCGGTTTCTGCTAGAGGATCGCGGGAGCGAGCCACGAATCTCTGAACTTTCCTGTTGAATCGTGATGCCAACAGATCCACATCCGGGGTGCCCCACCGTAGGCACAACTGGTGGAAAACGTCTGGATGGAGGAACCATTCCCCCTGATCCAGGGTCTGACGGCTGAGATAATCTGCCTGCCAATTCTCCACCCCCGGAATGAACACCGCAGAGATTGCTGGAACAAATCGTTCCGCCCAGCGAAGAATGCAAGCCACTTCTTTGGCCGCTCGGACACTCTTGGTGCCCCCCTGGTGATTGACATAAGCCACGGCCGTGGCATTGTCCGACTGGATCCGAACCGGGCTGCCCTGGAGCTGCTCGGTCCAGTGAATCAGACAAAGTCTGATCGCTCTCAGTTCCAATACATTTATCGGTAACCTGGATTCTTCCGGGGACCAAAGTCCCTGGATAACTGACCGAGAATTCCTCCCCATCCGGATAGACTGGCATCCGTGGTCACTATCGTCCAATATATTGGCAGAAATGACTTTCCCTGGCTGAGCATCGGAGACCGAAGCCACCAAACCAGAGACTCTCTGGTCTGTTTGCTCAATCGTATCTGATTGTCCAGGGATACCGGATTCCGATTCCATCTGAGAAGAATCTCTTGCTGAAGAATTCGGGTATGGGACTGGGCAAATGGGACTGCTTCGAATGAAGCCACCATCAACCCCAGAACCCTCATGCAAGTCCGAAGGGAAGACCAGTTGTTGGACAGTAACAACTGGACTGCTGATTGACTCACCATACCGAACCGACAGGCACCCTCTCTTCACAATACCCTCTCCACCGGGGTGGGGGTTTGTGGACGCCTCGACTCTCTGGTACCTGGCGTCCAAGCGAGACTTTTTAACTCGCAAAGTCAGTCCCTTCACTGGGACTCCGTCGCGGCCGACCCAGCGCGGAGCTCTGGTCTGCACGCGCTCGTAGGCAGAAACCGGGGTGACCACTGGATCTCAACATCCAGCCCGTCGCCCGGCCCCGCATACTTACTTGAATATGTCGCGGCCGACCAATGCCATGGTCTGTGCGCGCTCGTAGGTCGGCTGGGGTGACCACAAGTGTCGCCCAGTCCGGCATTTTTGCTTGAAGATCTCACAGGAAAAAAACACTGGAGAAAACTACCTAAAAAATGTCTTTTTCTTAAAGAAAAAAAGTCTTGCCAGGACCAAAAGATCCCAGCAAGGAACTTAGGTCCTTACTCCTGACTAGACAGAAAAAAACTGATTCCCTGTAGCAGAGAGAGGGAGGATATACCCTCAGGGACTGCCCCTAAGGTGGAGCCAGAACGTTTTGTCTTTCTGCCTAGTCCTACTCCTGCGGAGACAACATAACCCAGCTCTTGAGAATCAAGAAGACTACGTCTGTCAATGAGCGATAGAGAAATATATATATATATCCTGGAATCAGCATACTTTTAGTAAGTTTTCTCAACCGAAGAGGGGGGGGGGGGTAAAAACAAAAAAAAAAAAACAATATTAAAGCAAATTAAATAAAAAGGGCCACTCACATCCATTGTTTTTTTTTTCTTAAGCATAATCTGTTTGCAATAACAAACGTTTTAATTACTTTGCAGGTCGCTAAGCAACTGCCTTGGGGACAGTTAAATTACTAGCAACAAAATAAAAGGTAAAAGGAAAAAAAAGAAGCTGCCTTTTTTGTCAGATGCAAGCCTCTTCTATGCACAGGATAAAAAGGTTTCATAGCGATGACCCTATGCACTAGTACAGCTATTCACTTATAATTAATTATAAGGAAATCCTGCCTAATGCAACAATAGGACGTTGATTGACCATAATAAAATGCATCTAAAAAGGTAGACACACAAATTATTTGACATATTAAGTATAAAGAGATTCACAAATCTGATGGCCGTTATTGCACCCTCCCTATTTTACCTACAACAAGTAGATAAGCATCACCCAAGGGTGGAATTGAATAAGTAATGTTCTTAGAAAGCACCCAAATATCAGCAAAAGTGCACAGTGACAGTTCCATTGCAAACAAAACTGGTCCATGTCTAGAAAGGGTCAATTCTGGCCAACTATTATTTTCTAGAAATTCCTTAACAAAAGAAATCTCAAACTGAAAAATAGATAAAACCATAGACAAACGACGAACCTAGGATGACCATGTCAGCATTAATTCAATAAAAGGACATTTCTCAGAAGGGTATTTATATTTGCTTTAACCAACAATTTACTATAAGAGATCATTTCCCGCTAATTTCTTACTGGGTCTAGGAGTTTATAATAATCACAATTACATGTACACCTGAGCAAGGCCAGCAAGCAATTATTGTTTTACTGTGAACAAGCACTGTCCTGTTGTGAACCAGAGGTTGATAACACGTTTTAAAGAGACATTTAGGAATTTAAACGCTGCTGCGAATGTTAAATTGTTCAGTTCTTCGCACCTCGGAGTTTGCAAATTGAGGTTTCTGAAAGCATGCAATTACAAGATAGTAGAAATGAAACAAACATTTGCTTTCATTCAATTTTATACATTTAAAGATGATAAAGTAACGCACACCTGCTCCCTCAGTCGCTCTGCTTTTCACCTGACTTAACACACGACGGTATCCTCGCAGTGTTGAGGGCAGGAAGATGGCCTACTGAGATGGCTTTTCTGAACAGCTGCACTAGATGCCGGCAGCAGCAGAAAGAGATAAAAAGATTATCAAGGCAGGCACCTGTGACCTGCAAACACTATCTACCACATTCCTCATCAGAAGGAAATCATGGCCATCCCCGGTTATGCAGCTGTTAACTAGAACATGGTAAAACCCCCTAGAATAGAAAAAGTGTTTAACAATTAAAGAAAAACAAAAAAAATTACTTAGATGATGCTTGTTCTATTTTTTTCTAACCATGCATTAACTTGGCAGAGAAAGGCTCAGCTACATGGATGGCTGTAACCCTACTGTTTATCAGGACCTCGTATAGCAGTGGTTCTCAACTCCTGTCCGCAGGACCCACTAACAGGCATGGTTGGCAAGATAACCTAAATACATCACAGGTGATATACTTTGCTACTCATTGATTGCAGTATTCTAGTCTGCATCTCCCCAAGGTAATACTTAAAATCTGTCCTGTTAGTGGGTCCCGAGGACCGGAGTTGAGAACCACTGTCATATAGCATTCTTCCTCACCATTAACACTCAATGTGGATTTTGTGCATGTTAGTCCTATACAAACATAAGTAAGTTTAAATAACAAGGAGGAAAAGTAAGTTTGTGAAATAAAATAAAGAGTTTCTGACAAATAAGACTCTTGCAGGTCCTCAGAAAGATGGATAGTTTAACCACTTAAGCCCCGGAGGATTTGGCTGCTGAAAGACCAGGGCCTATTTTGCGATTCGGTACTGCGTGACTTTAACGGACAATTGCGTGGTCATGCAATGCTGTACCCAAATGAAATTGACAGAGCTTTCTTTTGGTGGTATTTGATCACCTGCGACAATTTTGAAAAAATAATATTTTTCACATTTTTTTTATATGAAATCCCCCCCCCCCCCCCAAAATGTAAAAATCAAAATGTTTTTAACATTTTAGGCCAATTTGTTTTCTGCTACATAATGTTTGGTAGAAAAAAATTGCAATAAGCGTATTTTGATTGGTTTGCACAAAAGTTACGGGAAAGATGTCATTTTTATTGTTTTTTTTTTTTTACTAGTAATGGCGGCGATCTGCGATTTTTTTTGTGGGACTGCGACATTGCGGCGTACAGATAGGACCCTTGACTGACATTTGTGACACTTTTGGGGGTACCAGTGACATTACTACAGTAATCAGTGCTATAAATATGCACTGTTACTGTAAAAATGACACTGGCAGGGAAAGGGTTAACTTTATTGGTGATCAGTGGGTTAAATGTATCCCTAGAGGCGTGATTGTAACTGTGGGGGGGCATGGCTTGTGATGTAACCACAGAGACATACGATCCTACATAGCAGAATTGTATGATCTCTGCTGTTACACCAGGGAGAATGACAGGCGGCTTTACATTAGCCGCCTGCCTTTCTCCCTCTCCAGCGGGAGATCGCGAGTGGCCTGCGGACATTGGAGCCGCCGGTAACTCGCGCAGGGATGTTAGTGAACGAGCGAGGGCGCGCTTGCCCCTTAGAGGCTCGTAGGCGAGCGAGGTAGCCCTACGTTGGTTTGCCTGTAGGGGGCTGACTGCTGCAGTAAATAGTCGTGCGGCGGTCGGCAAGCGGTTAAGGGCTCATTCACACAAGCACCTGAAATGCCATTCGATGCATACAGCTTGCATTTTTGTACCCATCTAAAGACAGCAATATGGTCAACGAAGCCATACACATATCTGTGTCTACAGGTAAGAATGTGTGCAGTGTTTAGTTGCCTACACAGCTGTATCAGAGCCACACGGAACTACAGATTTCACAGCCATCTACGCATAAACACATGTAAACGCACAGTCATTAAAATAGTTGCATGTGTCCAATAGCTGTATGTATCTAAATGCAAATACTTTAGGCATGTGTTTTATAAAGGATCTTCTGCTAGCTCATACTGCATTCTGTGAACTAAGTACATTAGAGTCACTGGCTCCAATTACGTCATTTGATTTCTAATGCTAAATCATTAGCATAAAAAAATTAGCATGAAAAAATAAAAATGTGGACATTTTTGAATAAAGCCATCCAAAATAACCAAGTAAATGGTTTGGTTATAAGCCTGAACAAGGCCACAACATTTACATATTCTGAAGGAGCCCTTTTCAATCGAATTGTCGCGGGATCCTGGTTGAGAAAGGCTATCAGATCCAACCGAGCTCCCGCTCTACTGAACTGTACATCGACAGAGCAGGAGCTCAATTGGGACAGTAAAATGAAAGCACCCTAAATATGGGTCAAACATGCTTTTAGGAGGAGAGAATCCATGGTATAGCACATCCACAGGGTTGAGTAATAAAAGGAGAGAATCTGTAATACTGCATACTCATTGTTTAGATTTTACCTGAGCATTGCCAAGTTACCACAGTCCAAATCACTTGCACTTAGTTGTATCAGAGTGGAGCCTTCTTGTTTTCAAAACCATAGCAAAAAGGTGCACAGTAATAAAACTTCCAACTTTGCAGCATGCTTTACCTTCACCACGTCATCAATCAGTACCTTGTTAAACTAGTGCTATTATGCATTGTCAATCTAGCTAAAGATAAAAATATTCTCCAACTACAGCCACAGAACAAAGGGAACAGGAAAAATGGAGGGATTGTCATTTTCTGCTTATTAAAATAGGATACAAATCTTCAGAGACTATGCTCCTCTTTGCTACTACCGGTAGTATCAGAATGCTAAATGATGTATATGTTTTGGCACTGCAAACCAATATAACCTCACCTAAATTTAAATAATTCCTTTAAGCAACTTCACTAATGGCATGTATACAAGTTAGATGCAATAATTACACCTTCCGGCATTCTCAGATAGCCGAATTCATGATACATTTGTTCACACTCAGCATGTCCAAACAGGATAATCTGTCAACAGCACAGAACACTACCTAAGTACTTAATAATAGATTCATGAAATAGGAACTGGCTAAAAGAGAACATATTTGCGGAACGTACTTGACAAAAGCAAATTAGAAATAAAACAATATAAAAAAAAGGTACAGTGCGAAAAGGATAAAAACAAAACCCAGATATGGTCAGTCCATCTCCAGCAAGCCGAAACACTATTGTATAAACTTCGAACCATCTTATGACTAGAGATGAGCTCAGGCGTTTTTGTGAAGGTAGTTCCAACCCACCTGCCCGATCCTGCCAGGAAGCCGACACTGCACACCGCTAATCAGAGGCAGGGGAGCCTTTTCCCGGTCTGTGCAGCTGTGGACCCCGAAATGTCTCGCTGTCTGTGATTAGCGGCGTACAGTGTTGGCTTCCTGGCTGGATCGGGATCCCAAACACGCCTAAACCCATCTCTACTTGTGACTTGTGATGAAGCTCTGACAGTATTTTACTGAAAATGTAATGGATGAGACCGCTTTCATTTAAAATGCAGCTTTTTTACTCACAAAGACCAGCCCTACAATGCAATAAACAAGCTCTCATGCAAGCAACAGGGGGAAAAAATACATTCTTTTAATTTTTTTTTTTTACCATTAGCTAGCATGCCATTTCACTCTACAGTGGTCAGGTGTGCTAGTCTGAAACACTTCCCGTCCCATTGTACCCATACGTCGGCAGACTTTGCGGGGTTATACCGGGATGATGCCTCTAGCTAGAGGCATCATCCCGGTACCGTGGTTTAAAGCGGACGGTCGGCTTTCCGTCGGTAACGACCGATGCGGCTCGAGAGCCGCTCGATCGTTACCCGGGTGAGCGGGAGGGGACATCCCCCCCCTCCCGCCGCCTTCCGTGGCTTTGCTCGGGGCTCCCGTCCCACCGGGAGCCCCGAGCACCCAGCCGGCACGTCCGCCGGCTGGATGGAGTCCCGATGAATGCCGGAAACTGCATCGATCGGGTCTCTGATGACGTAACCCGGAGGCGGCATCCATGACGTCACTTCCGGGTTACTGTGCTGCAAAAGGCGGCAAATTTAAAAAACGGCTGTATGCAAAAACGCAGTTTTTGGCATTTTGCATACAGGGAAGTGTAGTGGAGGGGTCTAGGGTCTTTTAGACCCTCGATCCCTCCATAAAGTGTACCTGTCACTACATATTGGTGTCACAAGGGATGTTTACATTGCTTGTGACAGCAATAAAAGTGATCAGATTTTTTATTTTTTTTTAAAAACCTGTAATAAAGTTTAAAAAAAAAAAGAAAAAATAAATAGGAAAAAAAAAATTTAGCCGCCCCCGTCATCGTTAGCTCGCGCACAAAAAAACGTATACGCAAGTGGAGCCGCGAATGAAATCACTGTTCAAACCACACGTGAGGTATCGCCGCGATCGCCAGAGCGTGGGCAATAATTTTAAAAAAGAGCTACACTCTAACTCTAAACTGGTAACCGTTAAATAAATTTAAAGCGTCGCCGATTGAGATCTCTATTGACCGTAGTTTGTCGCCATCCCACGGGGGGCGCAATTTTAAACCGTAACATGTTGGGTATCTATTTACTCAGCGTGACATCATCTTTCACAATATACAAAAAAAATGGGCTAACTTTACTGTTTAGTATTTTTTAAATGCAGTGAAATGTGATTTTTCAAATTTTTTCCAAAAAAATGGCGTTTTAATTCTCCAGTCTTTGCTAAAAAAATATATATAATGTTTGGGGGTTCTAAGTAGTTTTCTAGGAGAAAATACTGGTTTTTAACTTGTAAACAATAAGTGTCCGAAATAGGGCTGGGGCTTAAGTGGTTAATGATGGGCATCTGTTGGGAGCATTTTTAAAAAAAAAAAGCTAGAACAGAGAAGTATTTCACAAACATAAATTAGTATGACTGGTTGAGGCTGAAAATGTTTCCCTCTAGTAGTTGAATATGAACAATATTCCATAAATGTTATTAGCTTAAGGTCTTTGCAGGATTGTGGACAAGCTGAAGACAATATATAGAACACTAATAGATATGCTGGTTATAAGTCTCATGCAGATTTCCTTCTAATGATTGCTAGGTAGATCATACATGCTCAGAGGGATGAAATCAACTTGTAACGTATAAGAATATCTTTTAAGTTTAAAAGCATGATAATTAATCGACAAAAAGAGAAAGAAAAAGAATGCAAACTCTAAATAGTGCCACTTAAAGAAAATCACAGCTATGGTCAAAACTCAAAAGGACTTTTATAGTAGGATGTCCATATAATAATCTGTTTGATGCTAATTGCTTACCCGTGTGCCAGCGGATTGCACGTTTTTCATCTTGGCTAAAAGCAAAGTCCCTATCTCTATGCCTCTGAATCAACAGGATCATTCTGGAATTCATTAGTTGGAAACACGAGAGATGAGCTACATAATAGCTTTGCTGCATGCACAGCACACTTCAAAAATAACTAAATGAATATGGAAATGCATCTTTCTGTGGCAAATTGTTCATTATTGAATCATTATCAACCCTTGTTAGAATTTTCGCTCTCTTCTGGTATGTACAAGATCATTAAAGTGTTTAAGAGCTCCATCATGAAAGACAGTGACACTTTATAATCCACTATCTCTTCAGGCAAATACGCTTATGGCTGAGCATAATACTCAAAATAACAACATCCTCTTGACGTATAATTCCTCCTGTTTTAGTAATGATTCTTTTAAGTGCTAACAGCAGCAGTGAAATATGAGGGCGAAGTCTGCACTTGTTAACACATTCAATTCCTACAAATGATTACATGAATTCAGCAAAGACAAATGCAGTGACATTGCCAATGCCAATCATTTGGCAAAGCCTAGCTAGAAAAGTCAAATTCCTATTTTACTTCCCATGTTAATGACTAGGAAAAAGTCTGCACTAGATAAGTTCTTAATTGATTTTTAAATTATTTTATCTGGTTCAAGCTTGCTCTAGTCACTCAAGATATCATCAAGTTAAAGGTAGTTTGCATGTTTCAGAAGGTACAACAGCAGTCTTCATACATCGCTCAGGACAGGTTGCCTTTGAGGGCTCGTTCATTATGAGGTGCACTCGAGTGCATGCACTTTTCTGGGTGATCCCATGGCTTGTGTTTTAGGGCAGCCTATTCATGTTTTAGTAGTATTAAACCCTATTGCTTTTTCTTTAAAGTGTATCTATGGTCCAAATGTAAAATCATTTATTATTTCTACACTGTATTTCAAATGTGTCTAGCCTACACCTATTTATTTGAACAATCTTGAAGTTTGAAAACATACCTTGAATTCTGTGACATATATTTACTGTGCCCTATTCACAATTTCACAGGGTCTGCCTTAGGAACTACTGCTTGCAGGCAGCAAGATACTATGGGATACGTAGTCCTTAGAAATTGAAAGTAAACAGCAGTGGTGGAAAGAGATGGACAGAATTCACAACACGAAAGGTGATTTCTAGTAAGCCAATATTGTTGTCTCCACTTTGGATCCTTATGCATATACGCTATGTTATCAAAAGTATTGGGACACCTGCCTTTACACACACATGAACTTTAATGGCATCCCAGTCTTAATCCGTAGGGTTCAATATTGAGTTGGCCAACCCTTTGCAGCTTTAACTCTTTAGGGAAGGCTGTTCACAAGGTTTAGGAGGGTGTCTATGGGAATGTTTGAGCATTCTTCCAGAAGCGCATTTGTGAGGTCAGGCACCGATGTTGGACGGGAAGGCCTGGCTTGTAGTCCAATTCATCCCAAAGGTGTTCTATCAGGTTGAGGTTAGGACTTTGTGCAGGCAAGTCAAGTTCCTCTACCCCAAATTTGCTCATCCATGTCTTTATGGACAGTTACATAATAGGTTTATGTGAAATCTCCATTAAAAGCTATAAATATTATTGTAATTAGAAAAATATTTCAGTTACAAGGAAATTGATGAAAAGCATGGAGTGTTGTGATGGTGTTACTGTAATTAGTTCCAGTCCAAAGGTTGGCCTTTTGTTTACCCTGATCACTACATGAATAGTACACAGCAGACTTCTTTGACTCATCCAATCAGGCTGTGCCCAATATACATTTGCTAGGTACAGTGATCAATTAGGGAAAGTTCTATGAGCCACAGTACAGAAAGGAGAGGGGATATAATGCTTTGTCAACCAAGCTATGATCTCTTTTGTGTGGGAACACATGGCAGGCACCATGCCTTGTCCTGAAGTGGAAAGGTAAACTAGCTCCCTGCTTGTACATACATTGTATTGTAAATATGGCTATTGTGGGTAATTTGTAAATATCATATAAGCCAGGGGATTTATACTGTTAATGGGTTGTAAATACTGTTTTGTGTGTTATTTGCATATATTATGTAATCCTTGCAATAAATGTGTATTGCGGATGGAACTACCTCTTTTGTGTAAGATCTCTCAGGATCTAGATGTGTATAGGTGCATACTATTACAATGATTGGGGTGTATGCACATTTACACATAACCTAGGCAACAGGACGTTGCTTTGTGCACCGGTGCGCAGTCATGTTGGAACAGGAAGGTGCCATCCCCAAACTGTTCCCACAAAGTTGCAGTCCTGAAATTGTTCAAAATGTCTTGGTATGCTGATGCCTTAAGAGTTTGCTTCACTGGAACTAAGGTGAAAAGCCCAACCCCTGAAAAATAACCCCCCACCATAAATTCCCCCTCCACCAAATGATTTGGACCAGTGCACAAACCAAGGTCCATAAAGACATGGATGAGTGAGTTTGGGGTTAGGGAACTCGACTGGCCTGCGCAGAGCTCTGACCTCAACCCCATAGAACACCTTTGGTATTAATTAGAGAGCAGACTGTGAGCCAGGCCTGTAAAGGCAGGCGTCCCAATACTTTCGACAATATAGTGTATGTATCTAGGGAGATTACCTAGTGCACCTGTTTCAGAGTCCAAAGGTTATCTCCTTGGCCAGATGGCCTGCGTGTTATAAACTTGATTATATCCTGTCAGGATGGGACTTACAATGTGCTGCAAAAGCTACTGGTGCTGTTTCAATTGTTTTTGTTCAGTTTCTCCCCCCCCCCCCCCAAGTGTATTAGATCTGTTGTCTTGTATGTTGTTACACATTGCACTGCTTCTCTTTTCACTATCCAGTCAGAGACAAGGCTATGCGGTGTTTCAGATCTGTGCAAATCTCAGAACTGCGTACAACATGGCTCGACAAACCCCAGGCGCCAGGTCGCATTGGTGACTAGAATTAGCGACCTGGCACCTGGGGTGCCCTGCAGGAGGTGTCCTGTCCCTTTTGCACCCCTCCACCTCCTCCCCGTACTACTTTAGGGCGACCTGGAGCGACTTGCATAGACATTAATTTTATGAAGTCCGTGCAAGTCGTGCCGAAGTCGCGGAGCACGCGACTTCACAGGTCCCCCCCGAAGTCGTGCCGCTTCAGTGTGAACCGGCACTAAACCCACCAATTTATTATTTTCCCAAAACAGTTACTAGTGTGTTGGCTCTCAACCAAACTATCAAGCCATCAAATGGCTGGCATCATAACTGATTACATGTGCAGCATCATGGCAAATACAGATAAAACATAGGCATAAGCCGGGTATACACTAGTAGAATGTCAAACCAAAATTCTTTGGAAAATTAGTACGAATATTCATACAGTCGAGAAATTTTCCATCCTGCTCCTTCAATTTTTCTCGTCACTGCAGTCTAAAACAAATATTGCTTTGACCCTACTAAATGATTAGAAAAATCTAATTAATTTTCTTACAGTGAAATATAGCTGCTATTTGTAGTTGCTGACTTAAATTTTTTTTTTTTTTTTTTTACAAGCTGGAACCCCTCTTTAAGAAGACAGCTTCCTTGGATGTAAAGGACAGGTTTATTTCCACTTTGAAGTGAGCATAAAACCAAAAATTGAATGTCTCCTATTTGTTCCCTTTCAGTGTGTTAAAATATATTTGCCTTCACTAAAACTGAAGAACTCAGAATCGAGTGCAGCTGTGCATAGTAACCAATCAGCTTCTAACTTCAGCTTGTTAAATTAAGCTTTGGCAATACAATCTGGAAGCTGATTGGTTTCTATGCACAGCTGCACCAGGTTTTGCACTTTTAGTAAATCTCCCCTTTGGTGCTTTTAATTGGGACAAGTCCACAATACATAAGTATATGGTTTGTACATATTTCATGTCTGAAATGGTTTACAACCATTTAATGCATTCTATGCATAAAGGTAAAAAAAATACCTATCTGAGCACATTACCAATCCAGCGATGTGTTTGAGAGCAGCAATGCACTGTTCCTCTCCTCACAGGGCAGATTGATAGCAGGGGGAGCTACTGTCAATCACAGAGGTGGGGCTGAGCCACACTGTCTGTGTCAATAGACACAGACAGCGCAGATCAGGATCAAGCTCACTCGTGTGCTGCTATAGGAAGCAGCTTCACAAGGTGGCACAACGAGAAGAGAAGCTGCCAGGAGTGTCGGTGGGTGACCCGAGAAGAGAAGGATCGGGGCTTCTCTGTGCAAAACCACTGCACAGAACAGGTCTGTATGACATGTTTGTTTTTTGTGCTTTTCCTGTAGGTCACAGGAGTGCAGTTCGTTCTGCACTCCTCTGACCCATTTTCATCCACCTCAAAATGTATGGATGGAAAAATCGGGTAATTTTTTTGTTTTGCCCTTCTGACTGGCCAGCTTTACTAGTAAAAATATTCAAAAAGCTAACAAATAGTAGTCGCTCAGCCACAACACTGCAAAATAGGGTAACTCTATATAAACGCAAGGATAAACTATAAATAAAACTACTATAAATAAGGGTTGCTGCGCATTAGTGACTGAAATGTCAGCAATCTCCATGACGTTACCTTAGTAGGCACCAACGTCTTGAAAAAAGATTAACAAAACATATACAAAGCAGGAAGATTTCCAAAAGAAATTGCAGACCACCAGGATTTGGATTTAGCTAATCCACTTAGATTACCATGGCTGCGTCTTAAAGGGACAATGCAGAGACAGCAAAATAGGTCACACAGAAAACAATACAATAGCTTACAATAAGAATAAAGACTAGAGAACAGCTTACATGAAATTGTAAAATACGTATGTCCATGTTTCATGTTACCCATCAGCAAATGGGTATATTGGTGTTAGTATCAAAGTTTTACTAATGAGAACCTACAAGAACAGAAAAATAGTTGAGGCTGCTGATTGTTTTTTATCTGTACATGTTTATTTTGGTGTTATGCTTCTGGAGAAAAGCAGCCCCATACACTGATCATTTTATTTTTACATTCAACCAGAATGTTAAATGAAAAAAAAGAAAAACAAAAAAATAAATAGATGATCCAATCCCCCATCCATCCATTTCAGGTGGTTAATGGAATCCTTCCCCTGTGGCATTATATTTTGACAGCGGGGACCCTCAAAATGCAACGATCGGTGTTGCTGGCTATAGCCGGTGACATTGATCATTTGCAAAAAACTTGGTTGTAAACAAGTTTATCAAAAGAATTGTAAAAAATACACTAAAGTTAATTTTAGGGCACCCAAAGGCAATAAATTACCCAATATGTCAAACCTATAATTGGCGTGCGTCCGTGAAAAGGTGGCAAACTTAGTACCCTATAGTTTCCACAGGCCGCGCTTTCAAAGCCCCCGCAGGTCATCAGTTTAGCATTACAGAGGAAGTCTAGTGCTAGAATTATTGCTCTCACTTTCGCCTTCGAAAACAAAACTTCTGGCCAGTTCCTCTGCAGACCGCTACCTCATTCATTCCTTTGGGATGGCTATACTCATAGCCGCCTCTAGAACTCTCGCAGAATACAGCCATCCCATAGGAAAAAATGGTTCTGCTTTACTCAAGGTGACGAGAAGTCAAGAGGGTTTTCTTTGCCAGGTCAGGTCAGCATGACTCACTGGCAGGGGCGCAAAGCAAACATCGCTGGACTGGGGCATAAGGTAAGTTACCAGGTGGGCTGCAATCAGGGAGGAGAAGATGAGGTCGTCCTTTCAGGAACCTCATAGACAAAATATACAGTTTACCATCATTTTCACTTGTGCCAAAAGACATAAAATGATTAGAATGTGTTCACTCATATGGCCTCTCTGAAGTCTTTGGCCGACCTTTAGTTTAAGAACCCTTTTTTCACTGTCTAGTATTTTTTTCCAAAGTACCTCTGAGGGCCCATTCACACCAGAAGCCGCACATAACTGCATGTTTTTGATTGCATGTTTAAAGTAAGTTTAGCAAAATGCACTGCAAACGCAGTGCAAAATGCATTCATTCGTTTTTAGGCTCGGCTTTCTTGGCCTAAAGGGGTGAGGTGCAGTGCAGGTGAGGTGCGATTGTAGCGCAATACCTGAATTTGAGGTGCGGAAAAATGCAGCATGCTCTACTTTTTTTTTTTTTTTTTTTACTGTGCTGAGCTGCACTGCAATAATGTAAACTATGCCCGATAGGATTCTCTTGGATTTTGAGCTGTCTATGCAGTTAGTGTGCAGTTCAAAATGCATTCAAATGCATTCAGCGTGAAAGGGCCCTGAGCGATAAAATGGCAATACACGTTAAGTGGCTTAGACCCATTTCAAAAGCTTGCAGAATACACTAACAAAAAAATAGGGGACTTCACGGAATGCAAGGTGAATTTGTATAAATTGTATTTTCGCTTCCAGTTAGCATAAACCTAATGTCAATATATAAATATTTTATTGGGCTACAGCACCAAGCTGCAGAGGCTGTCAAATTTTGCAGCGCCAGAAGAAAACTCCTCAGAATGATATTGGGAAACTATGAAGGAGACAACAAAGGTAAGATGCAGCAGTCTACAGCTAATGGAACACACGCCATTACGTGTAAAAGTGCTCGGTGCTCTATAAACAAAAAAAAGAAAACCACCTGAACTGTAGCTTTACGTTAACCTGTGTTTTGCACATGCAAGGTGAAGCAACAACTTTATTTAATACTACTGCTGTATAGTATGGAAGTCTAAGCCAGATTAAAAAAATCAACAAACAGTGCTAGCTCTACAAATTGAGGCAAGGAGGTAAAGTCTACCAGACCAGTTAGAACAGAATATATACAACAAAAAACATTGTAGAAGAGTAGAAAAAATGCTCAAAAATGTTTAATGCAAACGCAGCTTTATATAGCAATGTAAAGTCTTCCAGGCATGACTTCCGAAAAGAAATTCAAATGGGATATTGGCCTTATCCATAAACAGAAGGGAAGGGTTTTGAATGACAAATATTTCTGGCATTAATATAAAAAAACCTTTGTGTTTGCACACCTTAATTTGCTGGAACTTAGTAAATACCTACAAACAAAAAAAGTAACTGCTAATGTCTTGTAAAATACAAGCAAATTGGATGAAAATATCCAGTGCCCTCGTGTATGCAGACACAAAGGGATCAAACTGTCTCCCAAGGAAAGCGGCTTTGAGGGGTGGTTACTCCAAAGCATTACCTACTTACCCATCAGATTTGAGTTCATGAAAGGTGTCGGGGACAATCCTTCATGGGGCCCTAATCGACTGTCATTCAACTGTTCACTGTAATGAGGGCTGTCTGCAAAACCCTAGGGAAAAAAGGAGAACAGAGCATTAAGCAGATTATGTGGCAGCCTTGCTAATTGAGTGTAATGACACTACTAATTCATGTATAGAGTTGTAATTGGCCACTGTCATGATAAAGTTAGCTTTTAGCCTTGGAGGCCATCAGGATCATAAACAAACATACACCCAGGACCACAAGATTATTTTAGTTTGTAAATACACTGTGCATAAAGGGGGAAAAAAATCAACTGTTCGATAACCAAGTTAAAAACTTGTTCCGATAAGTCTGAAGCAATGAATCACCAGAGAAGCCAAGGAAGTAATGAAACAAATATATAAAAATGTTTAGTTAACTGTTAGGCCTCACGCACACTGAACATTTTTACAGCTACTTCTACAGTAGCCGCTTGCTGACCGCCGCAAGTACATATACTGCGGCGGTCAGCCCCGGCCAGGCAAAGTGACGTACCGGTACGTCACTAGCCTGTGAGCCAATAGCGGGCAAGCACGCGCCCCCGAGGGCGCGCTCCCGCCCCGGCTCGTTACCTAACAAGTCCACACGTGTGACCAGCGGACCCGATGTCCGCCGGTCACTCGCGATCGTCCGCTGTGAAGGGAGAAAGGCAGGTGGCTAATGTAAACAAAGCAGTCTGTCATTCTTCCCTGTGTAAAAGCAGAGATCTAATGGTCCTGCTATGTAGGACCGTTGATCTCTGCTGTTACATGTAAAGCCACATCCCTGCACAGTTAGAATCACGCCCCTAGGGACACACTCAACCCCTCCTTCCCCAATAAAGTTAACCCCTTCCCTGCCAGTGTCATTTTTACAGTAACAGTGCATATGTATAGCACTGATTACTGTAGTAATGTCACTGGTACCCCCAAAAGTGTCAAAAATGTCAGTCAAGGGTCCGATCTGTCCGGCGCAATGTCGCATTCCCACAAGAAAAAAAAAAAAAAAAAAACGCAGATCGCCGCCATTACTCGTTAAAAAAAAAAAACAACAAAAATGACAAAAATCTTTCCCTTAGTTAGCAAACGCAATAACTTTTGCGCAAACCAATCAAAATACGCGTATTGTGATTTTTTTACCAAACATATGTAGCAGAAATTGACCAAAAATGTTAAAAAATTTAGATTTTTACATTTTTTGGGGGGAATTTCATATAAAAAAAATGTGAAAAATATTGTTATTTTTGCTAAATTGATGCTCTCTTTTTGTTTATAGCGGATGATCAAAAAATCGCACAGGTGATCAAATACCACGAAAAGAAAGCTCTATTTGTGGGAAAAAAAGGACGTCAAATTGGTTTAGGTACAGCGTCGCACAACCGCGCAATTGTCCATTAAAGTCACGCAGTGCCGAATCGCGAAATAGGGCCTGGTCAGGAAGGGGGTAAAATCTTCCGGGGCTTAAGAGGGTAGGGGTGTTTTTTCCCTGCCTCTTAACTCCCCTGCATGTGTCCATGCATACATAGGCTTTTAGCAGCATTTAGTTGCAATAGCTTTAATAGGCAGGAAAAAAACACTGAGTTCAGGCAGAAAAAACGATTGACGCTACTAAAAGCTGCTAGATGCGTTTAGCGCTTGAGCATTCATTTCAATGCCAAGAATAAATGATTAAAAACGTGTGTTAAAACTGCCCTAATAAACAGGTGAAAAGCAGTAATAGCTGCCAGTACTACAACCTACAAAGAGTTGTCACATGAATATTAAAGTAAAACAGTGCAGCGCTTAAAAAGAATAATGGATACAAACAATCACAGTGTACCGACAAATAAATATAATTATAAACAATGATAATAAGTCCCAAGTGCTGAAAGGTGAAGCCTTTGAAGCTTGTAAAGGTAATCCGACTGAGTGAACACAAACAGGTGACCAAACCAGATGTAAATCAAACACCAACACCATAGATGCAGGGATATGCTCACCAGATGGTATAGACCCAGGTACCGTATAGTAAATGGGTCTACAACGTTTAACCACTTAACGACCGCCTACCGCAGATTTACTGCGGCAGGCAGCCGCTCCTGGGGGCAGCGCGCTCCCGCCCCCACTCGTCAGCAGGGAAATCGATGCTTGTGTCAGGTGGCTCCGATTGCCGCCTGACACCAGTGTTCTTTCCCCCGCTGAGAGAGGACGGTCGGCTGTTGTAAAACACAGCCAACCGTCCTTCTCCCTGAAATTATCATAGAGATCATGTGATCCTTCTATATAGGATCACTTGTCTCTATGGTCATTTCAGAAGCGACTCCCCCCAGTTAGAATCATTCCCCTGGGCTCACATTTAACCCCTTGATCAGCCATAATGTTAACCCCTTCCCTGCCAGTGTCATTATTACAGTAACAGTGCATATTTTTAGCACTGATTACTGTAGTAATGTCACTGGTACCCCCAAAAGTGTCAAAAATGTCAGTCAGGGGTCCGATCTGTCCACCGCAATGTCGCAGTTCCGCAAAAAATCGCAGATTGCCGCCATTACTAGTTAAAAAAAAACAAAAAAACATAAATCTTTCCCGTAGTTAGTAGATGCGATAACTTTTGCGCAAACTAATCAAAATTCGCTTATTGCGATTTTTTTTTTACCAAAAATTGGCCTAAAATGTTAAGTTTTGATTTTTAAAACATTTTTTGAGAATGTCATATAGCAGAATTTGAAAAATGTTTTTTTTTTTTTCCCAAAAAATTGTCCTTTTTTTGTTTATAGCGCATAAAAAAATAAATTAAAAAAAAAAAAATACGCACAGGTGATCAAATACCACCAAAAGAAAGCTCTTTTTCTTAAATTTTGTTTGGGCACAGCGTCGCACAACCACGCAATTGTCCGTTTAAGTATAGCAGTGCCGAATCGCAAAATAGGGCCCGGTCATTAAGGGAGCAAATCCTTCCGGGCCTTAAAGTGGTTAATATCATCCGTGGATCCCACACTCAATGGTAGTTTCAGGAGATGTGACTCATGGGGTAAAGGAATACTCTAGAGGTGGATGACCGGAACTCCCAGGAATGTTATCCATAGATTATAACACAGACATAGTGTAATACAGCTTGATACCACTCAATCTGCTGGGGCAGCTCTCTGGGCAGTGTGGGTTCATCTGTCCTCCCTTCTCCCTGGTTTAAGGACAGGGAAACAACACATGATGCTTCAACCAGGGCTGGCCCTACCATGGGTCCGGCTGGGTTCAATGGACCGAGGCGGCAATTTGAGAGGGGCTGGGGGGAGGGAGCGTTCTGAGACCCTCAGTGTTCGCCCACCACCTGTAGCACAGAGCCAATAAGGTTTTGGAGCATGTCCTTTGGCTCTGGCCCTTCTGCGATAGGTGTCTGATAGGTGGTGGGCGTGCACAGAAGTCCTCCGATGGCCACTGCATCCTTCTGATTATCCCTTGTGTCAGTGTGCGGGCAGCAGGTGACAGCCGACTCGGTGGAGCTGTCCTAGGAGGGGAGAATCTGCACACTGCTCTGTCCAGCAAGCCTGAGCTCTCTCTACCTGTGTGAAGGGGATGTGGGGGCTGAAAGATTAAACAAGCAGCCGACAGCCACATTAAAGCCGCTGACTGTGAGCTCCCATAGACCATACAAGTGAGTGAACTGAGAACTGTCACTAACCAGACTGACCTCCCCCACCCAGCACCCCCTCGCTCTGGCGGCAGGCGATGTTGGCAAGTAACACGCTGCATCTGGTGGCAAGTGACACACAGCATCTGGTAGCAGGCGATGGTGGCAAGTGACACACTGCATCTGGTAGCAGGCGATGGTGGAAAGTGACACACTGCATCTGGTAGCAGGCCATGGTGGAAAGTGACAAGCTGCATCTGGTGGCAGGCCATGGTGGAAAGTGACACACTGCATCTGGTAGCAGGCCATGGTGGAAAGTGACAAGCCGCATCTGGTGGCAGGCAACAGTGGCAAATGACAAGCTGCATCTGGTGGCAGGCGATGGTGGCATGCTGCATCTTGTGGTAGGCAGCAGTGACAAGTTACACCCTGCATCTGGCGGCAGTGGACAGTGGCAAGTAACACACTGTATCTAGTGGCCGTCGACGGTGGTAAGTGACACGCTGTAACTGGTGGCAGGTGCCGGTAGCAAGTGACATGCTGCAGCTGGTGGCAGGTAACGGTGGCACGCTGCATCTGGTGGCAAGTGACAAGCTCAGGGTTCCCACCGATTCTGCATTATGGTGAGTTTATCCATTTCATTATATAGAATGCTGTACTAATAGAAATGCGGCTTGATCATCCTGACACCATATCAAGCATGGTGTTGGGATTATTTAAGTGATAGCACCAACCATTCACCCGACAAATCATCCCACCGCTGAATTCCAGTCAACCCCCAAGACTACATCCTCCCCCTCCCTCCCCCAGTCCTTGGAGAAATTGTCCCTGAATGGCAGTTTGGAAGTGTGGTCACCCTACCGGGGGGGGGGGGGCAAGGTGCCAATTTCCCCCTGGGCCACTCTGATGCCTCATACAAAGGCTGCACGGCTTCCCTCAGGCTGTGCACGCCCTCCTTCCCCTCCCCCACTCAGCCAATGGCAGGCAGGCGTCAGTAGCTGAGTGGGCTGCTTATTTTTAATTTTTGGGGGGGGGGGGCAGAATTTTATTCTTGATCCCAGGCAGCGCAATGTCTCGGGCCAGCCCTGTATAGATATGTCAGTGTGCACCTGAAAACACTTTGTTGTAAAGGGTAAGTACAATTCAATAGGGTGTTTATGGACAAACAACACTTAGACATCTGTCAGTTAGATGGAAGGGTGGGAAGTTCTACATCAATTAACATTCATACTCAGCATGCAGGGGCCATAAACTCAAATCGCTAAACGTTTATCACATTTCAGCCCATAGGCCAAGAGTCTTCATAACATTCAGATGAATATATCTATTCTGGCTGGAATCACGTGAAACCAACCACGAGCATTGTATCCACAGGCTTCAAAAATACCCGACCAAATGGCTACACTGTGTAACCGCTGCTGCTTCTACAAGGTATGATTGTGGATATGCAATATCTCAAACTGATCTACAGCTCTATTTGCAAGATATAAAATGGATGACACAGAAGAGTGATGGACATGAAGACCGAATCACTGTGACATTTACAACTTGATCATGAATGCAAAAGATCTCCTCTGGTAACCAATGCTGCAGAATCACATATCAAAAAGGAAGCCTAAAGCAGCAGCTGCAAAGGAAAGCAAGCAATTTCCAGCCCAGGTCACATCAACTGTTTAAGCTTGATATAAGCAAAAAAGATGGTTGTCTGTATCAAAGTTAGTAAAGCAATTCTAAAGCCTAAACATTTTTTACATTAACCACCTCAGCTCCGGGAGGATTTACCCCCTTTTTGACCAGGGCATGTTTTGCTATTCAGCACTACGCGCTACTTTAACTGGGAATTGCATAGTCATGCAGTACCGTACATAAATAAAATTAAATGACATTTTTATAATTTTTCCCACAAATAGAGCTTTTATTGTTTGTGATATAAATAAAAAAATGAAAAAACTTTGAAAAAAAAAAAAAACTACTACTTTCTTCATAAATCTACAAAGAGTCTACAAAATAAGGTATATATATATATTAGAAAACTCAAATTCGGATGCGCTGATGGCCTATCTTAAAGGCCCTTAAAAAGGCAGGACAGGACAGCCCAGATACCACCCAAATGATCACTTTATGAAAAGTAGACAGTCCAAGATATTTAGTAAGAAGCACGGCAAGGTTTTTGAAGCTGTAATTTTTTATCACAATTTTGAAAATATAGAAACTTTCTTTTTTTTACATATTGTCACCAGTGCAGTACAGCGTCATCATATGACTGGTGTGGCAATGATCACGGACACTGACAAATGACAGTATGTTTAAGAAAAAAAAAAATTAATGATATATTTTTCAAATTTTTTTTTTTCCTTTAACTTTGTTATTGCTAACTATAATATATAACAAAATACTTTCATCAGAATAATTTGGTGGGGATATTTTTTTTTTTTTTTTTAATATTGCACTTTGTTTGCGGTTACAACGGATAATCATTGTAACAGCAACATTTTCAACTGTCATAAATGGGTTACATTCTTAACAGCTGTAATTACTAGCGGTCATCTATGATTGCTTCAGCTAATCACTTGGTACAGGGTGCTGTGATTGATAGCTGTGGGCCAATCATAGCAAAGACGACACAGCTATTCTGATATACAAAACCAAGAAGAAAAAAAAGATGGGGCTTTTCAGTTACAACAGTTTTAAATAAAATAATATTTATTAATACTGTACAGGACACCGGGAATGTGTCCTGGATGGCAGGTACATTTCCCAGATATTTGAGCTGTGGTCCCTTTAATGGGGTCAGTTGCAGAGCTTTTGTGGTACTCAGGGGTTAAGTCCCAGGTAAGGGAGGCTTGAAAGGCAGCAGAGGGAAATCAGCACCTGTGTCAAGGAAGTGAATTGGAGAGAGACAGAGACTCACAAGCTGTGTAGTTAGTGGAAGCTCTCAGACAAGCTGAGCCATGGGCTGCTAACTTTCCCCCTGTGGCCTGCCTGGAACCCTGACTTTGGAGGAGCCTGACCCCTGTATGGGACCAAAGACTAGCGGTGAGCCTGCTGCTTTATTACCAATACCAGGATTTGGACTGTTTATTTACTTTGGTTGAAGTAAGCTGCCTTTTGTTTTGCTGGGATTCAAATAAATGAACTGTTTTGCTTTCACCAAACTGGCTGGCGGTCATTCCAGAGCTACCCCAGGTAACATTTGGTGGAGGTTGCGGGGCAGAGTGTAGCCGTAAAAGCCAATTGGAAGCATTTAAAGCGCCAGTACCAGGACCCACAGTTGCATGTCCTGGGTCAGTAGAGCACAAGCTCTGAAAACCTCACAGGGTGACATGGAGGAGATGATAAAAAGCCCTGGCTCAGAGCATGATAGCCCAGCAGCAGGCCACTACAGATGCCAACCGTCACCATGAGGAGGCAATAGCTGCGTTAACAGAAACGATGCGGCATTTCGCACAGGGACGAGAACACACGGTAGTTGCTCCATGCAACCAGGTAGCCATAAGGGCCAGTCACTACCTACAAAAGTTGACGCCTAGTGATGATGTGGAGGCATTTATGTCTATATTTGAGAGAACAGCAGAAAGAGAGGGATGGCCCCCAGAGCAGTGGGCTGGTATTATTGCTCCATTCCTCACTGGAGATTCCCAGAAGGCCTATTTCTAACTGTCATCTGCTGATGCCAAGGATTACAAAAGACTGAAGGCAGAAATCCTGGCCCGCCTTGGGGTGACTACTGCTATGTGGGCCCAAAGGGTACACCGTTGGAGGTACCGCCTGGACTGTTCACCAAGGGCTCAGATGCATGACCTGAGTCAGCTGGTAAAAAAATGGCTGCAGCCCGAGGTGTTAACGGGTCCCCAGACGGTGGAGCGGGTTGTGTTAGACTGATATCTGAGGTCGCTGCCACATGACCTTCAGCGCTGGGTGAGTCATGGGGACCCCAAGACAGAAGATGAGCTAGTGGAAATGGTTGAGAGACACGCTGTGATGGAGGATCTACTGGGACCTGTCAAGCCTTGAGGACCCTTGTATCCCCGAGCTCTGCTCTGGCACGCAGGAATGAGGGCGTGCTGTGCTTGCGGTGTCACTACCTGGGCCATATCCAGACCCACTGTCCCCTGCTGGAGGAACCCATGGAGTGTGGCGCTCTACGAAGGATGTCGTTTGTATGCCCAGATGGTCTGTGCTGCCCACCTGGACCTGAGGTGCGGTTTGAATGTGACATTTGGGTGAACCAGCTTCATGCCCGAGCGCTGTTAGACTCCAGAAGTATGGTAAACACTTGTGGATAACGGGGTAGCTGGGGGATTGAGTCCAGGAGCAAGAATGCTGAAGGTGGTATTCACACACGGGGACACCAAGGAATACCCAGTGGTGTCAGTGACAATCGCCACGGCCTGTGGCACAATTGTTCAGGAGGTTGGGGTGGTACCTGACCTCATCCATGATGTTATCATAGGGAGGGACTGCCCATTATTTGTTGAACTTTGGGACTACGTGAGCCAAGGACTACAGGAACAGCTGGACTGCTCTGTTCCCTTTAAGGGATTGGACAACCCTGATAGCATTGCATCTAGAGCAAATAGTTCCCCAGCTAAAGGGAATCTTGAGGGGGGGGAACCCAATCTTATGCAGGTCATGGCTGGGGAGAACATAGAGGAAGCCTACCCTCTGCCGTTTATGTCAGAGGAGGATGAGAGAGAAAGCTCCTCTAGTCTTGCCCATCCTGATCTTGAGGTGTCACGGGGGGCATTTTCTTCTGCCCAAAAGAGGGATCCCACACTGAAAAATGCCTGGGAACAGGTTACAGTAGTTAATGGGGTGTCCCAAGTACCTGAGGCTGAAAAACAATTTCCCCGCTTTGTGGTCATTGGTGAGCTGCTTTACCGGGTTACCGAGGTTAGGTGAGAAGTGGTCGACCAGTTACTGGTTCCCCAGCCTTTCAGACGCACTGTGCCTGACCTAGCTCACAATGACACGTTGGGGGGTCACCTGGGGGCTGACAAGACAGAGACACTAATAACGGACCGATTCTACTGGCCAGGAGTGACAGTGGACCTGAGACGTTATTGCAGTTCATATCCCACCTGCCAGCTGACCGCGCCAATGCCCCACTTGAGGAACCAGTTGGTGCCGTTGCCCATTATTGAAATACTATTTGAGCGCATTGCGATGGACTTGGTGGGCCCTTTGGTGAAATTGGCTTGGGGCCACCAATACATCCTCGTTGTACTTGATTATGCCACCAGGTATCCAGAGGCAGTTCCCCTAAGGCAGACTACTTCAAAAGCAATTGCCAGGGAATTGTTTAATATGTTCTCTAGGACAGGATTCCCAAAGGAAATCTTGACAGACCAGGGCACCCCATTCTGTCTCGGGTGATGGCAGCTCTGTGCAAGTTGTTCCAAATCAAACAGCTGCGCACGTCTGTCTATCATTCACAGACAGATGGACTGGTAAAGCGGTTCAATAAAACTCTCAAGTCAATGCTTAAAAGGGTTGTGCAACAAGATGGTAAAGACTGGGACTGTCTATTCCCAGCATTGATGTTTGCTATTAGGGAAGTGCCCAAAGTGTCCACAGGTTTTTCCCCGTTTGAATTGGTGTATGGGCAAAGGCCAAGGGGACTACTTGACTTAGTGAAGGAAACGTGGGAAAGTGAGTCTTCTCCTCATAAGACAGTTGTAGAACATGAACAGTTGTAGAACATGAACTCTGTGCTTATACCTACGGTGGAAAGTAAGTTCCTAGCCAGGTGGCAGGGGCCCTTTGAGGTGGTAGAAAAGGTTGGGGAGGTTAATTATAAGATACACCAACCTAGGAAGAGGAAGCCCTATCAGATATACCATGTAAATCTCCTAAAGCCTTGGAAGGACCATGACAAGGAAGTTGCCCTGGCTGAGGTTAGTCCTATGCCCCTGGTAGGGGAGAACTCGGTCCCAGTTTCCACCTCCCTAACCAAGCCGCAAATGCAGCAGGTGAAGGAGTTCTTACAGAGGAATAGGGAGAAGTTCTCGGGACTGCCAGGTCTTACCACGGTTATTAAACATGAGATTGTCACGGAAACTAATGTGAAGGTTCGAGTGAAACCCTATCGCATCCCCAAGGCACATAGGAAAGCGGTGTCAGAGGAAGTCCGGAAAATGCTCGAACACGATATCATTGAGGAATCGCAGAGCGAGTGGTCGAGCCCGATTGTGTTGGTACCGAAGCCCAACGTTTTTTTAATGATTTCAGGAAACTCAATGAAGTATCAAAGTTCGACGCATATCCGATGCCCCAAGTGGATGAACTGATAGAAAGGTTGGGACCAGCCCGATACATCACTACCTTAGACCTTACCAAAGGCTACTGGCAAATACCTTTAACTAAGGAAGCCAGAGAAAAGACTGCCTTTTCTACCCCAGATGGCCATCTCCAGTATAAAAGAATGCAATTCGGCTTGCATTCCGCTCCAGCTACCTTCCAGAGAGCTATGGATAGAACCTTACGCCCATATCAGAAATACACTTCAGTGCATTTAGATGACATTGTCATCTTTTCTACTGACTGGGAATGCCATTTTCCGCGAGTGCAGGCAGTCTTAGACTCTCTAAAGAAAGAAGGATTTACTATGAACCCGTAAAAGTGTGCCATTGCTATGGAGGAAACCAAGTACTTGGGGTACATTGTAGGTAAAGGGCTGGTGAAGCCACAGATGAACAAAGTAGAGGCTATGCAGGTCTGGCCCCGCCAAGTCACGCCAAGTAAGTGCAGAGGAGGGGTTTGGGGTCTGGCTTGCTGGGACCCCTAGACTGTGTCATCTGAGACTTGCTACAGTATTTGTAGCTGCTGACTTTAATTTTTTCATTGGGGCGGAACTCCACTTTAAGGCTCATTCACACCCCTCCCTTTGCATCAAAACAGGTGGACCTTCTTTTGCAAGAATGAGCAATACACTATGAATGGATAATGAACCAGCTTTAAACACAGAAAAAAATATACCTACACAGCTTTTAGTAATGGACACAGCATTGTATTTCTTCTTGGTCTTTTTTACTGTATATGTGCACTGGGGCACCATTCAAAAAGAATGGAAATGCAAACATCACATGGGGCTGATTTACTAAGACGGGTGAGTGCAAAATCTGGTACAGATGTGCATAAAAACTAACTCCCATGTGTTTTGTCAAAGCTTAATTCAACAAGCTGAAGTCAGAAGCTGATTGGTTTCTATGCAGAGCTGCACCAAATTTTGCACTCTCCAGTCTTTAGCCTGGTTCAGACCTATGCGTTTTTAGAGGCTGTTTGCAGAAACACACTACAGCCCATTTAATATAGTATCCAGTGGGATACGTTCACATCTATACTTTTTTCATCCGCTGTGTTTTTGGAAAGGGTTCTGGACTTTTTTTTTTTTTTTTTTTAAAAACACAAAATAGTGTGCTTTTTGTTCAATAGACTTCATCGGATATGCTGCAGAAAAGCATGTAGTGCATTTTTTATGCGTTTTTGATGCGTTTAGCATTTTACGTTTTATAATCTCCCCAAAAACAAATTGGCCAAAAAAAAAGCATAAACGCAAAACGCATTAAAAATTTGTGCGAAAAAAAAACGCAAAAAGCACTGCAGAAACGGATCATAAGCAAACAGCATAGGTGAACCAGGCCTTAATAAAGTATGCTGTGTTAACATAGGTTTTAATTAGGGATTGACCGATTATCGGCACCACCGATATATCGGGGGGCCGATATGCACTTTCCCCTATATATCGGAATCGACCCCTGAGGTTACCGATATTGCGGGAAAGTGCTGTACCAGAGTGATGCCTGCAGCTAGAGGCATCACCCCTGTACCAGCATCCATAGCCGACGGTCGGCTGTCTTGTAATGACAACCAATGCGGCTGAGAAGCCGCTCGGCTGTCATTGCAAGGAGCGGGAGGGGACGTGTGTCCCCCCCTCCCGCCGCCTTCCACGGCTCGTCCGGGTCTCCCTTCCCATCGGGAGACCCGGGCATCCTACCTGCACGGCTGCCGAAGACCCAATCAAAGCCGCATTCGGCTCTGATCGGGTCTCCATGTAAAAAAAACAGGAAGTGATGTCATGACATCACTTCCGGGTACTTGGCGCCAAATTATAAAAAAACTGACAGCATTCAAAACAGCTAAACTTTGCGTTTTGAATGCTTTTCAGTGCCGAGGAGGGGTTTGGGGGTCTTTTAGACCCCCAGATCCCTCCCCACAAGGAGTACCTGTGAAAAAAAAAAAATAATTTTTTTACATGTCCGAAAATATCGGCCGATATCGATAGCCGATGACCAAAAGATCGGTATCGGCATTAAAAAAAACGATATCGGTCGATCACTAGTTTTAATGTATGTTTACAAACATGGAGAGCGGCGAATGATACCACAAGAAAATTAGGGTCATTTTTACTAAACTAGAGCATATCATAAAAGTCACAAAAAGTGTTGGAACCATTCAGTGTAGTGTAGGTTAAATACAATGCTTTCATACATCACAGTCAGAATATAGCTACAATACAAAATGTGATGAGCAATCATTTTTGACCAGGGCTTGACAAATTTTCCTGAAATCTAGGAGCCAGCTAAAAAAGTTAGGAGCCAGTTTTTTTTTTTTTTTTAAATAACAGCCAAGCTTTATTTAATAAAATGGATACTAAATTTACATTTTTAGAACCCCACTCTCCTCTAGCGCAATTGGATGAAAACAGACTGTCTGTCTCTTTCCATCCGATGCCATCTGATCCGATCCACGGGATGGATAGAAAATAGAACCACCATCCGTCTGCTTTTGGCGGACAGGATCAGATGGCGGCAGATTACTGCTCCATAGAGGAGAATGAAGGGTCCGATCAGGTCTGCCTGAAAAACTGACAGGCGGACCTGATCAGACAGCCCGTGTGAAAGGGGCCTTCGGCTGTGGCATGACGATGAGGAAAAAAAAAAAAGATTATATATATATATATATATATATATATATATATATATATATATATTTTTTTTTTTTTTTTAATAATAATAATAATTGGAAAAAAATATATATTTTTTTTATTTTTTTTAATAATTAAAAAAAAAAGAAAATATTATTTAGTTTTTACATTTCAAAAATAAATTAAATTAATAATAAATAACCACACTCCCTGTCAAAGGTAACTGGACAGGGAGATGGCATTGTGAACAAAGAGGCAGTGGAAACGGTAATTACAACAGTCATTACTCCTGGCTACCACAAGAGGGCGCCAGTTCCCCATTGGAAGCCTCTCATCTCAAGTAGGCCGAAAAGCCGGGCCTCAATTTTCAGACGGCCCGGAAGTCCGTGCGCGGAAGTCCGTGCAAAAATGACAGGACACCTTCTGCAGGGCACCCCAGGCGCCAGGTCGCCAATTCTAGTCGCAAATGCGACCTGGCGCCCGGGTTTTGTCGAGGCCTGATTTTTGACCATTTATATACAGGCTACAACTGTATATAAATGGTCAAATGCGAAGAGCCTTTTTACTAGCAATGCATAAACATTGGTGCTATGCTCACATATACAGTTTATATTGCACAGCTTTACTAGGACATATTTTCTCCATTTCACCATCCTCTTCTAATCCTCTGAATATTCTAGCAATTCACTTTGCTGAAGTTGATTTATCTAACAAAATGCATTTAGTGAAAAATTTGTGAAATCATTGTCATCCCTGCAATCATATAAATTAAGTTATTTCTTTCTAGCCTTTCTTTAAAACAATTCCTATGGCATACAGCCAAGATCCTAAAAGTCTTACAAGAAATGGAGAAAAACAAATGATTTACTAAAATGTTAGACTTTATTTGCACTTGGGGATTGCTGAACCAGGAGTGTGCAAGTCTGACAACTGTTGTCCATGTTCTTGTGGTATACCAGACACAGGCTAGCTATTTGAGACATCCAGGACTGCAGGATTCCAAGACGGAAGCCAGATCAAAACTCCCACGTCAAATGACTAATACCACCCTCAGATCGGATGTAATCTCCTATGGCTTCAGCCATCTACAAGAGAAAACACTGTGCAACCTTTATGCACAGAAATATGAAAATGTTATGTAGTTTTGGCCAACAAGGGATAACACTTGAGAGTTTATAATAGGGGTCATCATGGTGATGCTCAAAAAGCTTTGCATGTGAACATTTTGCTGGACATACATATTATCTATATAAAACGAGTGGCATGTTCACTCCTAGTGATTCTGAAGCATTTTTTTTTCTCTCCAGTGTCTTTCCAAGCTTTGTGCAAGGGTTTTCACACATGTATCAAGCTTTGGGGGTTTTGTTTCCTGGGCTGGGAAAGGGGAGGAGAGGAGCATTTTAAGCCCTGTACACAGGCTGAATGCCGCCTTACATCGGACAGTTAAAAAAAATTAAAAATGGCCGGCATTAGGCCAGTGTCTATGGTACCCTGTCCAGAGCTGACCGTTAACCACTTAGGGACCAAGCCTATTTCTGACATGCTGTTTACAAGTTAAAAATCTGTATTTTTTGCTAGAAAATTACTTAGAACCCCCAAACATTATATATATTTTTATAGTAGAGACACTGGGGAATACAATGGCGGTCATTGCAATATTTTTTGTCACGCGGTATTCGCACAGCGGTCTTTCAAACGCAATTTTTTGGGAAAAAATAAATTTCACTGAATTAAAAAAAACTAAACAGTAAAGTTAGCCCAGTTTTTATGTATATTGTGAGCGATTATGTCATGCCGATAGATACAAAACATGTTACGATTTACAATTATGCACACTTTGGAATGGCGAAAAACTACGTTACTTAAAAATCTCCATAGGCGATGCTTTAAAAATTTTTAACGGTTACCAGTTTAGAGTTACAGAGGAGGAGGTCTTGCTAGAACTTTTGCTCTTGCTATCATGTCGATACCGCACATGTGCGATTTGAACACAGTTTAAATTTGCGGGCGTGACTTACATTCCTTCATACTTACTCAGTGTTTGATTCTTCAAACACTGGGTCTCACCAGAAGCTGGGCCACAGCTCTGAACCTGGAGAGTGCTCTGCATCTAACAGTACACAAAGAACTAAAAAGCACCACAATGCCGAACCCAGTGCCCAAAGATCCCATTCCAGGCAAACAGGGTCTTAATGTAACTTTTAACAGATAGATCAACTTCAGGTCAGGCCAGATGGCCTTACCCACTGAGTCTTCAGAGAGTGGGTAACATCAGAGGCTGTGCCACAACTCTGGTAATGTCGATACCTCTTTGGCGAACGCACACAGTACACACACAGGTCTGGAAAGCTCAAAAATGAGTCCAGTTCCCAAGGGTCACATTCCAGACTAACCCCATGACCTCCAGTCCAGTGGGGTCCAGGTATGGCCTTCAAAAACACACAGCTAATCTCTATACAGGAACTGTTTTTGTTGTTGACAGCAGCTTTGAAGTCTTGATTGAAGGCACCAAAGAAAAAAGTTAGCAATTGAGTTTTTCAGAGCTGAGGAAAAAGCCTGCAACCTCCTAGAACACTAGCGGTCCAGCGGAAAAAGAAAAAGGAGGCTTGGAAGAGAAGGTCAGGGTTATAGGTGCCTGGCCTAACATTGGTTTGTCACTGTGCAAACCTCCTGAAGGAAGCAGAATAACCCAAATGTCTAAGAATTACTGTTGTCCTGTGTCCTCTTTGTTGATGAAGTTGTGTACATCTGCAGCACTGCATTTGTAAGCTATGTCCTTTATATACAAGTTGTATATATATATATATATATATATATATATATATATATATATACTTTATATATTTAATGTGTGTGTGTGTATGTGTGTGTGTGTGTGTATGTAGGTGTGTGTGTGTATGTAGGTGTGTGTGTATGTATGTAGCTTATGCCCATTCCTCATTTGAAAAGGATATATTTACTTAAACCATATATACAGGTGCATCTCAAAAAATTAGATAATCAAAATCTAATTTATTACAGTAATTCAATTCAAAGAATGAAGCTCATATTATATAGATTCATTACACGCACACAGTGATACATTTCAAGCATTTCTTTCTGTTGATTTTGAGGATTATGGCTCACATCTAGTAAAAACCCAAAATTCAGTATCTCAGAAATTTAGATTACATAAGACTAAAAAAAATACAGAAATGTTGGCTTACCGAAAAGTATGTCAATGTACAGTGTAGTATGCACTCAATACTTGGTCGGGGCTACTTTTGAACAAATTACTGCATCAATGTTGCATGGCATGGAGGTGATCAGCCTGTGGCACTGCTGATGTGTTATGAAAGCCCAGGTTGCTTTCAGCTCACCTGCATTGTAGGGTCTGGTGTGTCTTATCTTCCTCTTGACAATACCCCACAGATTCTCTATGGGGTTTAGGTCAGGTGAGTTTTCTGGCCAATCAAGCACAGTGATACTATGATCATTAAACCAGGTATTGATACTTTTGGCAGGGTGGACAAGTGGCAAGTCCTGCTGGAAATGAAATCTCCATAAAGCTGGTCAGCAGAGGGAAGCATTAAGCGCCCTAGAACCTCCTGGTAGAGGGCTGTGCTGACTTTGGACTTGATAAAACATAGTGGACCAACACCAGCAGATGACATAGCTCCCCATATCATCACTGGCTGTGGAAACTTCACCCTGGACCCTAATGCCACTTGGATTCTGTGCCTCTCCATTCTCCCTCCAGACTCTAGGACCTTGATTTCCAACTGAAATGCAAAATCTACTTTCATTCAAAAATAGGACTTTGGACCACTGAGCAACAGTCCTTTTTCTCCTTAGCCCAGGTAAGATGCTGCCAACGTTGTCTCTGGTTCAGGAGTGGCTTGACACAAAGGAATCAACAGTTGTAGCTCATGTCCTGGATACGTCTGTGTGTGGTCCCTCTTGAAGCACTGACACCAGTCGTAATCCACTTCTTTTGAATCTCCCCCAAATTCTTGAATGTCCTTTGCTTCTCATTCCTCTCACGGCTGTGGCTATCCCTGTTGCATGTGCACTTTTTTCTATCACACTTTTTCCTTCCACTCAACTTTCCATTAATATGCTTGGGTACAATACTCTGTGAACAGCCAGCTCTTTTAGCAATGACCTTTTGTGACTTACCCTCCTTGTGGAGGATCTCAATGACTTACTGCTGGACAACTGTCAAGTCAGAAATCTTCTCCATGATTGTGTAACCTACTAAACCACAGAGAGACCATTTAAAGGCTCAGGAAATCTTAACTGGTGTTTTAAGTTAACTAATTAAAGTGTAACACCTTGAGTCTAGAACTTTATCACACTGTTCTAATATTCTGAGATACTGAATTTAGGGTTTTTACTAGCCGTAAGCCATCATAATCCTCAAAATTAAAAAAAAAAAGAAATGCATGGAATGTATCATTCTGTGTGTAATAAATCTATATAATAATACAGGAGTTTCACTTTTTTAATTTAATTAAATTACCCTTTTGATGATATTAAAATTATTTGTTTTCCTTGAATAAAAAAAAAGTAAAAATACATATAATAAGGCACAACCTGATCATGAATCTCACCATGTCGGTGAGCCGGACTAACAGAGAAAACGATCTAGGTATAAAAGACATAACATTCCATAAAGTGCATAAAATAGCCAAAAAAACTATTAGCCCTATCAGCTAAACACAACATTATTACTGAGCATTAATTACATGGAAGTAGTAAGTATCCCTTAGCCCATATGAGAAAAATATATCATAGCTACTACCTTACAGCTCAACCAAGGGTGTCAGTGGCTGAAAGCCAACACTGACATACTTTTTCAAACTTTCTGGGGCAGCCCCTATGATGATGGAGCCTCTGGTTTCTTTCAAAATAACATTATCGTCTTGCAAGCATAAAAGAGAGTAAGTGAGATAAGTGAGTCCTTTGTGCCCGAGAAAGTTAAGGTAAAGCAAATCTTGTAGAGTGGGGGTGATCCCAGGTCCAGAACTCCTGTATCGGCTGACAGTGCCAAAAAAACGTGATCAGAATCGGCCGGAGAGGTGTCACTGCGCCAACACACAGACGAGCCAGTGCCATAAATGGTGGCTGATCTTGCAGGAGTATAATAAGCTCTATGGAGCTATTTAAATTTAATTTACACCCAGTCTGGTCTATAGACCAAACTACAGATGAACAGTGATAATCTAGTGGTTAGTATCTTGGTCAAGATCTTAAGATCTTGATTCAGAAGTGAAATGGGTCTATAGGATGTGCATTCCAGAGGATCCTTGCCCAGCTTAGGTAAAAGAACAACCTGTGCCTCCATAGGGGAGTCGGGAAGAACCCTATTCTCTATACAAAAATGTAATAGTGATTTAAGTCTCGGAACAAGAACCTCCATGTTCAGCCTTTACCATTCAGCACAAAAGTCATCCGGTCCAGTCGATTTGTGAGGAGGAAAGGCCTGAATAACTAACTCTACCTCAGTGATATCTGCCTCAAGGTTGTCCATATCTTAATCCGACAGGATGGCAATAGCTAGAGAGGGGAGAAATAACTCCAGTTCTTGTACATTGTAAGTTGGGATAGGCGCATAGAGTGTTTTGTAATATTCCTCAAAAGTATCTAAGATATCAGCAAGATCCGTAAGCACAGATCCCTGCAGATTTTTTCAATGCAAGGGACATTCCTCTGCACTCTCTGTCGTTCTTGTCACCTTGCTCAAATAAGGACTCAGCCCTTGTGACCCAGGATCAGTCTACCTGTTTTAAAAGCCCTACTCGGCCATCACGTGACTCCCGCCTCTCCTCCTTTCCCAGCTGACATCAAAGGAAGTTCTTGGCCCGCCCCCTGGAGATTACAGACTGGAAGAGAAGAGAAAGCTGGAAGTCACATAATCGCCACTAGGAGCTGTGAAATCCGGCCCAAATCTGCTTTTTTTTTTTTTTTTTTTTTTTTAAATAAAGCACGGGCACTAGGATGCAGTTTGTAATCCAACTGAGGGGATGATGTAAAAAGATCACATATAGTGGCTTAAACACTTTAAAGGTGTCCCACACAACAGGAAGAGATGCTGAGAAGAGGTTGTCCTCCCAGTAGCAAGAAAAAACAGGCACCACTTGGGAGGATACCCTCTCCACCTCCATGCACCACCTCCTAATCCTTGATGGCAGACCAATATGAATGGACATAAGGGTATGATCCGAGAGGCCCTCTGGTAAGTAATTGGCTCCCCTCATCAATTGCAGCATGTGATCATTAGCAAAAGCGAAGTCTATCCTCGATGAGGACTTATGTGTCTTCGATAAATAGGAAAAGCTTTGAGTAGTAGGGTTCCTTCAACGTCACCACTCAGTCAGAGATGCCGTTCTTGCCCATGAGGACAAATCCACAGAAGAAATCCTGGTTGGATTAGAGGAGTCTAAGACGGCATTTAATATGGTGTTAAAGTCCCCAGCCACAAGAAGAGGAAGGTGCATGAAAGGAGCCATTAACTCCTACAACACAAGACCTCAGTAAATCCATTTTTCTTTAAATAGCCTAGGTCAGGAATGAAACATTGCAAAACATCAAAAATAGTTCCCAGTCTGATTTAACTACCTGCTGCTGTGTAAAAAAAAACAGGAATAACTTATACACACAGCTTTCTACCAAAAACGTATCCCAAAAAGCAGAAAAGCATGACCTCAAAAAACAAAACAGAGAAAAAAAATGAAAGATGCAATCCGTTGGTCCACAAAGAAAACAAAAGAAAAACACTTTTTCACAAGGCATCGGAGACTCCGTGCCACATAGCGAGGATAGAATAGGCTGATGCCAGAGCCTTGGTCTTCCTGCTCCTTGATATGTAAATAGATTTTAAGTGTAGAAGCATAGGTATGTATCCATAGACATCTCACGCACCCCAAAGAGTAAGAAAACCATGAAATCAGAGAGTGCAAAGTCCATCTCGGAGTACCCGCTGACGTCCCTCAGAATAAAAATTTTAAACACAGACTTCATACTGGAACATCAGCATTAGAGACCCCTCACTCCTGGCCAGCCAACCAGGAAATCAAAGATTATCGATCCAGTCATTAGCCTCCAGGGGGGTATCAAAGAATCTGACAGTACCCTGACGTGGAACCCTCAGAAACATAGAAACATAGAATGTGTCGGCAGATAAGAACCATTTGGCCCATCTAGTCTGCCCAATATATCTGAATCCTATGAATAGTCCCTGGCCCTATCTTATATGAAGGATAGCCTTATGCCTATCCCATGCATGCCTAAACCTTCACTGTGTTTGCAGCTACCACTTCTGCAGGAAGGTTATTCCATGCATCCACTACTCTCTCAGTAAAGTAATACTTCCTCATATTACTTTTAAACCTTTGCCCCTCCAATTTAAAACTGTGTCCTCTTGTGGTAGTTTTTCTTCTTTTAAGTATGCTCTCCTCCTTTACCGAGTTAATTCCCTTTATGTATTTAAAAGTTTCTATCATATCCCCTCTGTCTCTTCTTTCTTCCAAGCTATACATGTTAAGGTCCTTTAACCTTTCCTGGTAAGTTTTTTCCTGCAATCCATGTACTAGTTTAGTAGCTCTTCTCTGAACTCTCTCTAGAGTATCTATATCCTTCTGGAGATATGGCCTCCAGTACTGCGCACAATACTCCAAGTGAGGTCTCACCAGTGTTCTGTACAGAGGCATAAGCACTTCTCTCTTTCTACTGCTTATACCTCTCCCTATACATCCAAGCATTCTGCTGGCATTTCGTGCTGCTCTATTACATTGTCTTCCCACCTTTAAGTCTTCTGAAATAATTACTCCTAAATCCCTTTCCTCAGACGACTGGGATAGAGCATACTGTACTCAATGTTTTTCTCGCGTAGTGAAGGACAGACAACGTTTCTGTACCTCAGCAGAAAAATCTGGAAATCGCATCACCCTGGTGGAATTCAGGATGCTTCCTTGCTTCAGCCAATATGTCCTGGTCCCTGAAATTCAAGAAACGTACAAGGAATGGTCTGGGTGGTGCGCCAGATTGGAGATTGCCCGTAGGGACCCTATGTGCCCTCTCTACACTGAGTGGGTGGCATGTCAGGTAAATTCAACTGCTTTGTAAAGAGATTCTGCAAAGATGGCAGAGTGGGTGCCTTTAGCCCCTTCAGGTAGGCCCACCACATGAATATTATCGTGCTTCAAGCTGTTCTCTGCATCATCCACTTTATGAACCAGGAAGCTCACCAGCGTTTTCAGATCTGCCAACTGTGATGCATTGGGAGCCTTGCTGACCCTCCACCGAACCAATGCGGTTCTCAGCTTCTGCAAGTCGTCCTCTAATTTTCTCCAGATCATGGCGGATCAGTGTACATTCAGAGGCCAAGTGATCTATGTGCACCATTAGGACAGCCGTACACCCCTCTATGGCCTCCAGAATAGGTTTAGTAATGGCATCCGGAGCTGCCTCTGATTGTGGAGAAGGACTAGAGGTTACCTCAGCTGGAAGAGGGGATGCCATTGCTAGAGGGGTTTTGGCTGCGCTCAGCTCTGTCCTCTGGCCACACTGTGCTCCAGATGAAGAAGGCATGATGGCACCAGGAGAGCACGTGACCCACCCCTTCCCAGAAGACTGGGGCTTCGGGCCTCGGAACGGCTTACCCCGGCCTTTTGCGAACCTTATCGCTGTCACCAAGGGCTCCAGCAGGTAGGGAGAGGAAGGTGGAGATTCCAAGTAAAAAGAAATGGGGCCGATTTCAGAAGAATCAGACGAATCTGCATGGAGCTCAGAGTCCACACGTCCGTTTTGGCTCACATCCTGGCCATGCCCGATAGTCAAGTTTTTTGAGATGCACCCGTACATGGTACTTCCGGTCTAATTTACAAATCTCATAAACTTATATTTTATTCACAATATAATATAGATAACATATCAAATGTTGAAAGTGAGACATTTTGAAATGTCATGCCAAATATTGGCTCATTTTGGATTTCATGAGAGCTACACATTCCAAAAAAGTTGGGACAGGTAGCAATAAGAGGCCGGAAAAGTTAAATGTACATATAAGGAACAGTTGGAGGGTCAATTTGCAACTTATAAAGGCCAATTGGCAACATGATTGAGTATAAAAAGAGCCTCTCAGAGTGGCAGTGTCTCTCAGAAATCAAGATGGGCAGATGATCACCAATTCCCCCAATGCTGCAGCAAAAAATAGTGCAATATCAGAAAGAGTTGGATAATACATAATATCATCCAAAGATTCAGAGAATCTGGAAAAATCTCTGTGCATAAGGGTCAAGGCCGGAAAACCATACTGGATGCCCGGGATCTTCGGGCCCTTAGACGGCACTGCATCACATACAGGAATGCTACTTTAATGGAAATCACAACATGGGCTCAGGAATACTTCCAGAAAACATTGTCAGTGAATACAATCCACCGAGCTGCCATTCTCTGTTGCCGGCTAAAACTCTATAGGCCAAAAAAAAAAGCCATATCTAAACATGATCCAGAAGTGCAGGCGTTTTCTCTGGGCCAAGGCTCATTTAAAATGTACTGCGGCAAAGTGGAAAACTGTTCTGTGGTCAGACGGATCAAAATTTGAAGTTCTTTTTGGAAAACTGGGACGCCATGTCATGCGGACTAAAGAGGACAAGGACAACCCAAGTTATCAGCGCTCAGTTCAGAAGCCTGCATCTCTGATGGTATGGGGTTTGCATGAGTGCGTGTGGCATGGGCAGCTTACACATCTGGAAAGGCACCATCAATGCTGAAAGGTATATCCAAGTTCTAGAACAACATATGCTCCCATCCAGGCATCGTCTCTTTCAGGGAAGACCTTGCATTTTCCAACAAGACAAAGCCAGACCACATACTGCATCAATTACAACATCATGGCTGCGTAGAAGAAGGATCCGGGTACTGAAATGGCCAGCCTGCAGTCCAGATCTTTCACCCATAGAAAACATTTGGCGCATCATAAAGGGGAAGATGCGACAAAGAAGACCTAAGACAGTTGAGCAACTAGAAGCCTGTATTAGACAAGAATGGGACAACATTCCTATTCCTAAACTTGAGCAACTTGTCTCCTCAGTCCCCAGACAGACATTTGCAGACTGTTACAAAAAGAAGAGGGGATGCCACACAGTGGTAAACATGGCCTTGTCCCAACTTTGAGATGTGTTGAAGCCATGAAATTTAAAAACAACTTATGTTTCCCTTAAAATTATACATTTTCTCAGTTTAAACATTTGATATGTCATCTATGTTGTATTCTGAATAAAATATTACAATTTGAAACTTCCACATCATTCTGTTTTTATTCACAATTTGTACAATGTCCCAACTTTTTTGAAATCGGGTTTTGTATTTCTTCTAGTGACAACTAAGAAAGATTTCTCCTTACTTTGGATTGATCTCACTTTCTGTGGCGTTTCAGGGACTAGAGGCACAGGAAAATCTCTCCCAGAGAAAAAGCATAAATAAAACCCACAGGGGATATAACCACTATACTATCCTAAGCTAATAAAACAAAAAAATAAAAAACAATTCTTAGCATAACTCCACAGGTAACAGTACGGCTGTAATACAAATATCAAATGATTTGATAAAATAAATTAAAGATACAAAATATGTATTCATAAGTATTTTCCAAACAATCGTTTTAATATTTGCAATACAGCTGTGTGGCTATCTATAGGATGATTTTGTCTTTTGTTGTATACGCATTGTAGCCTACAGCTAACATACCAGTGGTAGTAAAGCCCTTAACATTTTTTAGTTGTACATAAATGTTCCTTAGCATTTCAGTAATTTGGTGATATTGCAACATCCAAAAATGGGCAAGTCAATAGTCTATCGTAGTTGAGAATAACTTCATTACAAGTCAAAAGTAATGCAACATTTTTTTTCCCCATTCTGATTTCCTCATCAAGTTGTATATATTTTAAGATTGCGAGAAAACTGCTGCCCTTGGGTGGTCTGCGACCAAGCATTACTAGAAGAGAAATTGTGTATTTAAATTGACCACTAATAAACACATCTGCAGATGGTGTTAGTACTACCTACATAATGCTAGAGCCAACAAAAGCTTCATGTGAAGATAACCACATAAAAAAAATTAAAAAAACCAAACCGGAACCATGGACTAATGGATTCAGATAGACTTTATACAGTATAAATGACTAACACATTTAAACCTAACTCAAGCAAACTCTAAGCAATTTCAGAAACCCTTTTTCTCCTCCACTTAAGACAAACAACCCCAACTCCAAAAATTTGAGAGACTGTAAAATCTACATAAAACCAGAATGCAATGATTTTCAAATCTCAAAAACCCATATTTTATTCCCAATGGAGAAAATATATTCAATGTTTTAACCTAAGACTACGCCATTTTAAGAAACAAATAAGGTCATTTTGAAATTGATGGCAGCAACAAGTCACCAAAAAAGTTGGGAAAGGGCAAGAAAAAGCTGGCAAAGTACAACCCAATTCCAAAAAAGTTGGGACAGGGCCTTGTTTTCCATTGTGTAGCACCCCCTCTTCTTTTAATAACACTCTGTAAGCATCTGAGAACTGAGGGGACCAGTTGCTGGAGTTTTGAGAGAGTACTATTGTCCCTTATCTGAACATATGCTGCCCTAAAACCTAGCTATATCTTTCAGCATTGATGGTGCCTTTCCAGATGTGAGAGTTGACCATTCCATACACACTAATGCACTGCCATACCATCAGAGATGCAAGCTTTTAAACTGAGCACCTCTCCACTTTAGTCTGGAGGATGCAAGTGCCAATGGCTGCCAAAAAGAATGTCAAATTTTGATTCGTCTAACCACAGAAACGTTTTCTACTTTGCAACAGACCAGTTTTAATGAGCTGTGGCCCAGAGAAGACAGCAGTGTTTCTGGCTCATGTTCAGATATGGTAGCTGCATGATAGAGCTTTACCTTGTATTTTTAGACTGCGGTCACAGTGATTTTTTTAAAGTATTCCTGAGCCCATTAAGTGATGGCCTTCACAGAATCATGCCCGTTTTTAACGCAATGCTGTCTGAGGTGCCCATGGGCATCCAATATTGCATTTCGGCCTTGTCCCTTGTACACAGAGATTTCTCCAGATTCTAAGAATCTTTTCATCTATGCGCTTTAGATGATATATATATTTTTTTCCATAAAGATGATGTATTTAAAGTCTTTGCAATTTGATGTTGAGGAACATTATTCTGAAATTGTTCCTTAATTTTTTTGATGCAGATTTACAGATTGGTGAACCTCTCCCAATCTTTACTTCTGAGACACTGACTCTCTATTTTTATACCCAATCAATAACGTGTTGCCAATTAATCAATAAAAAAAAAAAAAAAGAAAAACCCGATATTTTATATATATATATATATATATATATATATATATATATATATATATATATATATATATATATATATATATACACACACATATATACATATATACATATACATACATACACACACACACACACACACACATATTGTGGTTCCACTAGATTTTAGAGGTATCGAAGTAAAGGGGGCTGAAAAATGCACGCCACATTTTTCAGATATTTGTAAAAAGTTATGAAAACCATTTATCATTTTTCATTCCACTTCACAATTGTGCCACTTTCTTTTGGTCTATCACATAAAATCCCAATAAAATATATTTACGTTATTGGTTATAACATGACAAAATGTGGGAAATTTAAAAGGGGTATGAATACTTTTTCAAGGCACTGTAATAGGTCGGAATTAGTGGCAATTTGGACAGATTTTGCAAAGATTGATACATGAAAGAAGGATTAAAAAAAGTTAATGTGTTGGACCATGAATAAGGGCCAATAAAAAATAAATAAAGGAATATAAAAACAGGACTCTTTCACAATGTGATCAAAGCTTTCTAGTTTGAGCATTGACAGTTGACGCACATCGTTCATCCTTATTTTTGCCATTATATATTGCCCCATTAAAGACATGTTTGGAAAATCAAGTAGAAAACACACACTTACCCTTGAAGATTCATAAGATGGGCTCATCTGATTGCTGGTTCCCCAGGATGAAGTACCAGATCTTTCATCTATACCTACAAATTATGAAAAACAAATTTGTTTTTTGTAGGCAATGCATTAAAAAAAAAAAAACAGTTACCCCTGTAAACTAAATATGAAAACAGCTTTAACCAGTATCAACATGCAGACCATTTAAGGTGGTTGGTGGGTTTAGTGAAAGTTTAATTCAAGCAGTGCAGCAAAAGCAACAGGCTTAACCACTTTCCGCCTATTGCAAAATGATGGCCTGGCAGGACTTACATTTTTCTGGGTGGACATCATATGTCGCCCTATCAGAAAATGCTGTGCTGCAGGTGCGATCTGTCAGTTGTATCGGGTAATCGCTGTGACCAATCACAGTAGATCACATGACAGTTATAAACAATGGATGGCTTCCTTTCATGCTGTGATTGGTCAGTGATGTCAGTGATGACACGGCACAGACAGGGCCAATCACAGCCCATCTGTACCATGTGATTAGTAATTAGTGATTAGTAATGTAAAAATGCTTGCTTATACCAATAAAATTAATTGGTATAAGCAATCATGTGTGACAAAAAAAAAAAAAAATCCTGATCACTTCTCCAGAGTACTATATTACGTGTATATTACTAAATTAACTTACTATGGTAACACATTATTAATTTGGTCACATTGTAAAAAAAATAAGTCACCTTTTTTTTTTAAACACATTCTGTCACGAGTCAGTTAAACATTATGTCTTTATTTTTCAAACAATTGTGAAAAAAATTACAACTTCGAAAAAGTTGAAATGCCTCTTACTAAATACCTTGGCTTATCTACTTCCCAAAAAGTCATTTGGGAATATCTTTACAGTCTTTGCATTTTCAGGCCTTAGGAAATGATAGGCAATCAGTACATGAGGATTGATCAATTTTCAGATAAAAAAAAAAATATAATATATATATATATAATATCTATATCTCATTAGTTTGGACTTTGGTTTGTTCCTACAAACTAAATAATAAAACACTGATTTAGGTTTTTTTTACCAAATAAATGTAGCAGAATACATTTTGGCTTAAATTTTTGAAGATTATTTATTTGCAAATTATTATAACAGAAACTAAAAAAAAAAAACGTGGGATTTTTTTGTTGGCCTTTTTTCTATAGAATTAGCCAAAAAATAAAAATAAAATAAATAAAACAGTGATGATTACCAACCAACAAAAGAATGCTCTATTTGTGTAAAAAAAAAAAAAAAATTCATATGGGTACAGTGTTGCATAACCGCGCAATTGTGTGACAGCGCTAAAAACTGAAAACTGGTTTGGGCAGGTAGGGGTTGAAAGTGCCCGGTATTGAAGGGGTTAACAAAAAAAAAAAAAAACACACACTTCCATGCACAATTTTTGTATTTTGATCAGAGCACCAGAAATGCTGTACTGTTGCCAAAGGTTATTAAGCATGTCTCATGGAAAAGATAATATGAGAATTCAACAAGAATATCATCTTAAATCTGTCGAATCAATGCATTTAGAATCCACTTAAGATTTTTTTTTAACCCTTCTACTGCCATTTTACCGCATACAGCGGAACAGAACCGCTTCCAAACCGGCCAGGTCAGTAGTATGCCTTACTGTGGCTGCATTTCCCCTGCTTTAACCACTTACCGACCAGCCACCGCAGTTATACGGCGGCAGGTTCCCACGAATCGCAGTAGAAAGAAGCCGATCCATGGGGACGGTGGCTACGTTTGCCGCTGGGCACCCGCGAGCGCTCCCCGTGCAATCAATACAGAGCTCCTGTGATCCTCCTATTTAGGAACACAGGTCTCTGTATTGATTTCACAAGCCCACCCTCCCCAGTTAGAAAACACCCCCTAGGCTCACACTTAACCATTTGATCGCCCCTGGGTTAACCCCCTTGTAGCTGGCCAGCTAGAACCGGTCCTAGGTTGCAAATATGACCTACATGCATATACAGCTAGACCTGTTAATAACCTCAATACAGTGCATATGTTTATATGTGAGAGACAAAAGCAGAGTTCTTTACTGTGATTTCATGTTTGGATGTCACATAACAGTTGTATAGAATGTAAGGGGCTTGCGCTTAGGATACCTCGGTTCGGTGGATATAAGTGATACCAATATAAATAAATAAATATGTCTAAACTCAATAATTAATCAATAAATTAAATAAATAAGCTGCTGCTGGTATAAAAGGTGATACCTTTCAAATAATTCTAAAAAACTAAGTACCTGCGCTGCTTAAACCAAAACCATTAACATCAATTATACTAATTAATAAATATCATCATAAAGTGCTCGTGCAGATAAATAACTGTGAAACTGTGCATACAAATATAGTGTCACACTAAATATAAATAACAACATAAATAAATATATTCCAAAAATAATCTCATATGTGTAACATATCACATATCAAAATAAATATAAAATTAAAAGTTCATAGCAATTATAATCTTCCAAACTGAATAAAGTGCAAGTCTCTTTTGCTCATATAAGTGCTTCGTGCTCAATAAATATATGAATAAAGTGCCGGTGCTCAGTCTTAGTGAGTTGGTGCTCCCCTCTCGGTTCCCCACTCACCAGAAGCTGAGAGAAATATCGCCTTAAAACTGGTTTTATGAGGTGAACACCTCTATGGATCGCCAACAGATACAAGCTGTAGATCTCCTGTGCCTCTATATCCAGGTAATTATCCAGGTAATGCTCCCCAATATCATAAAAAGAAAAGGGCCATCATCGTGCAGTATGTTCCAAAAGTTTATTATACACACAACATAAAGATACACTTACAATATGTGGAAAGTCAATCCGCCTTTAGCAAACCCACGGGACGCCAAACGAATGGCCGTGCGTTCCACCCGTGTAACCGGAAGCCGGAAGAGGTTGCAGCCGGAAATGACGTACTACGTGTTCGGACGGCTTGACGCGTTTCGCTCCGCCAATCAGAGCGTTCTCAAATTTATTAATTAGTATAATTGATGTTAATGGCTTCGGTTTAAGCAGCGCAGGTACTTCGTTTTTTAGAATTATTTTATAACAGTTGTAGGTTGTGTTCACAGAAGCAAAAGGAAATTTGCCTGTAAGATTCATTTATATGCCTGTAAGGTAAGCTCAGACACAGCAGAATTTAAACCAGAAAGCACAGAGTTAAACTTTATTACCCATAAGGAGTTTGTGGCCAATCACAGCCAATCTCACACTCAGCAACAGTCTTGGCCAATCACAGCCAGCCTTACACCCATTTTTTTTCTCTGAAGCCTCATGCTTTCAGCCAACCTTCTCATTCCACTACAGAGCAAGAGAACTGAATAGACACACAGATCCACAGAGCAGTTTTATGGAAGCAAGTGGCCAAAAATAGGTAATTAACAGTTATACATGTTCCTATTGTTAGTAATGTGATTAGAGCTGTATACTGAACTAGTTATGTGTTCACTTGTAGTTCCACCAAACTCGAACACGAAATCAAACTATCAAACTTCAAAAGTTATATTGAATTCAAACTATCGAACAAACCCAAACAACTCTAACAACTCAAAACCAAACCCAAGCAAACAAACTTAAACAGCAATAGAGAGAGAGAAATATATCCACCATTTGTTATACTGTATTCAGCACATGTTGTACATGGACTGTCTGCTGCAAAAGTGTCACTGTTATCTATGAAGAAAAGTTGAAGTTAATAAAGAAGATATCTTAAGCGTTTGGTGTGCTCTTTAAACCTACTGCTTTCCATAGAACGGTATTAGAGGAATTTATAGAGTAACAGACAGTCTGGTTAGACTGAAGTCAGAGACATCCAATTCTTCTAATGCCACAGCGCATAAGGCACTTTGTAGTGCTGCGCCTGCCACACCCCTTCCCTGCCAGTGTCATTATTATAACATTAACAGTGCATATTTTTAGCTGATTATTGTAGTAATGTCACTGGTCCCCCCAAAAGTGTCCAAAATGTCAGTTAGGGGTCCGATCTGTCCATGGCAATGTCGCAGTCCCGCTAAAAATCGCTGATCGCCGCCATTACTGGTAAAAATAATAAAAATGACAAATCTTTCCCCTAGTTTGTAGATGTGATAACTTTGTGCAAACCAATCAAAATATGCTTATTGGGATTTTTTTTACCAAAAATATGTAGCACAATACATAAAAATGCCTAAAAATGATGAAAAAATTGGATTTTTAAGGTTTTTTTGGGGGGGAATGTTAAATAGCAGAAAGTGAAAAATTTATTTTTTTCAGAATTGTCGCTCTTTTTTTGTTTCTAGCACAAAAAAAAAAAAAAAACGCACAGGTGATCAAATACCACCAAAAAAAAGAAAAGAAAAAAGGGCACCAATTTCATTTGGGTACAGTGTCGCACGACCGCACAATTGTCCATTAAAGTAACGCAGTGCCAAATCGCAAAAGATGGCCTGGTCATTAAGGGAGAAAATCTTCTGGTCTGGAAGTGGTTAAGCTCATGGCCACTCCGTTGAATGCTCCAATAGCTGTAATCAGCAGCTGAGAAGTATAAAAAAAAGAAAGACAGAAAAGGTCTCATTCAACTCCCTGGACGCGTAGTAGAGCGTAATGCATCAAATAAGGATAAAACCAAAAGAATGCATTTTCCTTAGATGATAGGTTGTAAAGGCTCTGGTTTTGGTTTACAGATAACAAGGGCCTCAGACACACAGACAGCTGAAGTTCTGGTAAGGCCAGAAATAGATTGGGTCATCCAGAGCTTCCGCTAGCAGACTGCTCCATTAAACGTAAATATTAAACTTCAGAATGGGGTGCCTCGAGATTGGAATTTTAAAGGGTGCCTTGACTGTAAAAAGGTTGAGAAACACGAACATAGACAAATAGTAATTGGGCATAGGATGCCTGACGGAACATGCAAGCAAGCCTTTAGATGATTATTTGAGACCTTTCGTCTCTTCTCTACCATCCTATATACAAGACACTAGAGATCTACTACGCATTCTGGAGGACCTTTCTGTCCCCCAAAATATGTGGTTGGTCACCATTTATATTGAGGCTCTATACCCCACAAGAGGGGTCTCTCTGTCACTGGTGACTTTTTAAAAGGAGAAGCAGAGAGATCTCTGTGGCCATACAATTCATTTGTCCTCCGACTTTTGGAATATACTTTGTTCCATAATGTATTCGTTTTGCGGGGTTCCCATTTCCTCCAGGTGCAGGGGGGAGCGCTGGGGACATGTTGTGCCTCATCAAATGCCATCCTTTACCTGGGGGGGTGGGAACGCAAGTTATTTTACAGTGAGGACCCATCAATGGGCAAGTGCCATGTTAAATCGTGCATCGACGATGTCTTCATAATCTGGGATGGCACAAGATCAGACTTGAACACCTTTATGGATCATACAGGCTGTAATCATTTTAATCTCAAGTTTACTATGCAATGCAGACGAGGAAAAGGTCATGTTCCTGGATGTACAGATAGGGGTGGATGAAGATGGTGCTCTCTTCTCCGATCTGTACAGGAAACCATCATCTGTCAATAAAATTCTGCACTCTACCCGTGCCAACCCAAAATCTCTGGTACATAGTATCCCATATGGACAGTATCTTCAACTCAAGGAGGAACTGTACCAGAGAAGAAGATTTTTTGATACTGGCCAAAGAACTACAAACCACACTTCTTAAAAGACGATACACAAAGACTTGTTTGAAAAAAGCCTTTAAGAGAGCTAGGCAGAAAGATAGACAATTCAAAAAGACAGGACAACTTTTCTCAACCCACAAGATTAATAACTAAATTTTCCAAACACTCACAAATATATATACTATCCTAGCACAACATTGGCATCTGCTCACTGACGATGCCATTGTGGCCAAATATGTAAGTCCAAAACCTTCAATCGCCTACAAAAAAGCTAATTCCCTTAAGGATCGCCTGACAAAAAGTCATCTTACAAAGAGTCATGTATTATCTAATACTGGAAGCAAAAGGAGGGGGACTTTCCCATGTGGGAAGTGTGAGTTTTGTGAATGGGTGAAGCCCAATATAGTAATATAACCCTACCTAATGGTTGTTCCTGGACGACTCCACTCGCTATAGACTGTGAAACAATAGGAGTGGTATATATCATTACTTGCAGTTGCAAGGCTTTCTATATTGGCAAAACCCAGAGACCATTCTGGAAGCGTATACGAGATCATGTCTATTTGATCGGGAATGGCAGGATGGAGTCAGCCATAAGCAGGCATAAGGGGCTTTATCACAATTTTGATCCATCTGTGATGGAATTTTTTGCCTTCAAGCACGTCCCTACATCTGAAAGGGGGGGGGGGTGACGTCAACCCCCAATTGTTGAGAATTGAAACTAAATAGATAGTGATCTTGCAGGCTACCCAATTCCCAGGGCTAAATTAATTTATTAGCTATAAATCTTTTTTATAATAATTTGCTAATAGGAAAGTCAAGTTTTAAATTATTATATTCATTTTTGCCCTGCATGTGTTGCAGGAAACTCAAATAATGTATCTAATAAAAGTCTGGCATTATAACAACTCTCCTCTCCCTGGCCTTCTCTTGGTTTCATATCTTGGGGATAGGCAAATCCATATATCAAAAATCTTGATTATCGTGCCAACCATTTTTGAACTAAATCACAATTTAGGTTTTAATCCATTAAGGGTACTATCCTCCCATGGGGGACATGAAGCACACTTGGGACACCTGGGGGACCCATGTGACATTCCAGCGCATCGGCCTTGATCGATTAATACCACACACCAATTCCATCTTCCCCTTCCCCTTTTTTTTCTCTCTAGGTCATGTCTCAAAAGGGTATGAGGATCATATGTCTCCACAGAAGCTTTTTTTTTTTTTCTCCAACAGGTTCGTTAGCGGGGGTGCCCTGTGTTCCCTGGCGGGGCGAGGCCATATTGCTTTAATGCATTTATCCTCAATTGGAGGTTTTTAGGCGCATCCCGGCACACACTACTTCCGGGATCGGCTGATCCTCCCCGGAAGCAGGGCATAAAGCGGCTTTCTTGTTTGCCCCTCCATTTGCAATCATTAGCTGGCGCTTCAGGTTACCCACCCACGTTACCGCCGCCAGGCAGAAAGCGCAGCGGGCATGGGGGTGGAATTTTGTCAATCAGAGCCATCTTTCTCCTATAATGCAGTAAGGGATCAGCATTTTCCAACAGGTCAGTTGTAATATTATAATTATGGATTTTGGAGAATATTTTTCTTATTCACCACTTGGAACTCACTGTACGTTTTTGGCTGTCACTCCCAGAAAGAAGCACTTTGGAGGGATAACCATATCATCACCCACTGCATGTGTAATCAAAATCGGCTTATTCCAAGCTTACCACTATTGAAAAGTGAGTCCCATGTCCTATTTCATATATTTTTTTCTATATAGAAATGCATTGAACAGTTCCAAAATATACTATATGGGGTTTGGATACTGGCCTATTGCATTCAAATGTATGTGGTGAACTCACAACAAATCTAACCCCTCCCTGTCTCTGTATGTGGTACCAGACACTTGGGATGATGATTGACTATGCTTTTTAAGATACACACACTGATCCACACCGATATCATCTTTGATAGGTGTTACTGGCTCCTGAATGACACTCCTGTAGTGGTGATCTTACAGAGATATTTGTGGTGTGTGTGCGTTCTCTTAACTCAAGTCTTTAATATTACTGTATATTTAACCACTTCAGCCCCAGAAAGTTTTACCACCTTAATGACCAGGCCATTTTTTGTGATTCGGCATGGAAAATTGCGCGGAAATGCGACACTGTACCCAAATACAATCAATGTCCTTTTTTCCCCACAAATAGATCTTTCTTTTGGTGGTATTTGATCACCTCTACAGATTTTCGATTTTGCGCTATAAAGAAAAAAAGTACAGTTTTGAAAAAAACGCCATATTTTTTACTGCTATAAAACACTCCCTAAAAAAAAAATGTTTAATTTTTTTTTATATCAGTTTAGGCGAATTTGTATTCTGCTACATATTTTTGGTAAAAAAATTCCCAAAAAGCGTATTTTAATTGGTTTGCGCAAAAGTTATATCGTTTACAAACTACGGGATAGATTTTTGGACTTGTTTATTTTATTAGTAATGGCGGCGATCTGCAATTTTTAGCAGGACTGCGACATTGCAGCAGACAGACCGGACCCCTGACATTTTTGGGGACCAGTGACACTAATACAGTAATCAGTGCTAAACAATGACAACACAGTAACAACACCGTTACTGTATAAATGACGCTGGCAGGGAAGGGGTTAATACTGGGGGTGATCAAAGGGGTTAAATGTATGCCAGCTTAGCTGAAACTGCTGATCTTTCCCTGCTTGTCTGACAGAAGATCCGCCTGCTTTGTTTACGTAAGCAGGCGGGTCTTCTCTCAGGTTTCTCGGATGATCGTGGGAGAGCAGCGGCCATCACCGCCACCGTTCCTCCCGCGGCCTGCCTCCCGCTGTGTCTAAATGTGTCGCCGAAACCACATGCACTCCAGTCACATAGTACTACGTGACTGGACGCAGCTAAGCCGCCCTGCCTCAGTAAAAAGGCGGCGGGCGGTCGGCAAGTGGTTAACTAATACTGGAAATGCAAAATGTTAAAATGTGATATGTGGTAAATATTGTATGAAACTTTATACTATATGTCCCAGCAATAACAGGAATCCCTGATGAAGCTACAAGCAAAACATGTAGCGATCCTGTGATTCTTTGACATACCCGTGAGACCCAGATACCTTTCAAAACCTATTGCAAGATTTGCGCTCATATTTAGAACGGGTATTTTCATAGGTCTCCCTGTTGTATTTGTATCTAAACTGGGAGAGATTTTGTCTCACAATGGGTAGATATTGTTCTGTATTTTTCATGTATGTATTTTCATGAATTGATTTTAAAATATATTTTTAATGGTGTTCCAATAAACTGATTTTTATTTATTTAGTACTTGAGTTCTTTAATGGGGTTATCAGTGGCTACCTCTAATGTTCCACCACCTCTTTTTTTCTTCTTTGTAAAACACCAACAGGCTATATCAGTCTAAGCAAGAGGATTTGCAGACACATTGTGGGTCTCTGGCCCACTCAGCAGTGCTATAGAAGCTACTAATGAAGAGGATCCTATAGAAATAGGGGTCCAGGATCCAGGCATCGGTTCCTTTTGGGTATACCGGTGAATCGTGTCAAACAGTAGGCAAGCGAGGGAAAATGTGACCCTGTCAAAGTAGGACTGTCTTTGGGGAGCCTCTGAAAAGACATGTTATACCACTTAGTAGAACATCTACTAGGCCCAAAGTGAAGCAAGGCCTTGCATACTCACAGACCCAAGCAGTTAATGTAGAACTATAGGCAAAATATTTTTTTCTTCATTTAGGATACAGCAAGAGAGGATTATAACCCATCATTTTTTTTACGCCATCTGTGTCCCATTGCGAAGATTTTTCTTCACTTCCTGTCCTGTAGCCAAACAGGTTGAGAGGAAATCCATGCAATTTAAAGATCATTTTTTGGGGTTCACCAGAATTAGTGTCCTCATTGAAAGATTTCCCCTCTATTACTTTTCTAGGGACAACCCAAAATTTGGGATTTTCTTTTACTTTTAATGAGAATGGTAAACAGGACAAATATCGGGAGCACAGAGAGCAATAAAAACTGACAGGAGTTCTAATGCCTCTCTGCTCTGTCCAAAACTAAAAAAGACATGTTTTTCCTTTAATTTTACTTTAATACTGGTGACCAGGTTCAAGGTGGGCAGAGGGGACTAAAACATTGTAGGTGGGCAGTGGAACAAAACCAGAGATTGGATGATCTACAGTTCACTTCTTGCAAGAGCATCAGTAAAAAGGTGCTTCATCTAAGCAGAATAGTAGGACAAAAAAAAAAAAAAAATGTGTGCAGCTCTCGGAAGTTCAATGCTTGCTTTGGCAGATGACATCAGTACTCAGTTCCCGCATCTTTATGCCTTACCTCAGCAAAACTACATTAACAGGTAAGTTAAAAAATGGCACCCAACGGTCCTTCAATTGTAAGTTAACTTCTTGCTTGTGTCTGACCAGCCTAACTTAATAAGTCACCAGAGACTGAGCCACACCAATAGGCTGTGCCAAGCTTCTGGACACAGACAGTGCCCTGTGATTAACACACACACAGCACACAGGGGTTTAGAAAGCGTTGCAATGCAGAGCCCAGCAACTGAAGGTCACATACCAGTATATATATCACCATTTCCAATAGGGTTAGTCACAGAGTCGGTGTCTTCAGAGACTGGGTCACACCAGAGGCTGTGCCCATGGCTCTGGACCTGGAGAGCACGCTGTGGCTAATTAACACAATACACAATACTCAGTGTGAACCGGCTCTAAATGTATGGTACTTAAAAAGCTTTAAAACATGAAATCCAACAGTTCTTTCCACCCAGAAAAACATGGATCTCACACACACACACACACACACACACACACACGATATAAACACATACAATTGAATTTTATGGGAAAAAAACCCTCAGCACCTCAGACAAGAAAAAAAAAAAAAAAAGTCGACAATATACAAAATATATTTACCAGCTGTTACATGTGAATTGAATAAGTATTTCCAACCAAACAAAATCTAATTTTCTGTTACACCAGCTATTGTAGGTAGGAATTTCCATCTTCTCCTCTGCTTTTCTTTATTAGATTTGTTTCAGGAATAAGTATATTGCTTTATGATTAAAAAAAAAGTTTGTGCTGCAAAGATGGGCTTGTGAACACGTCCAAATTTCACATTCTTTTATTTCAATCTTGCAATATGTAACAAATACTTGCATTTATGGACAGTATACAATATGGTAGAATGTTAAAACCGAAAGAACGCCTCCTGCCCTTGAGTGTGGTATTCAGATATTATAGACGCTTGCTTCTTACTGTTCCATTCTAGAACCGAATAAAAGCTCCATGCTTTGCTGCCCTCCTAAGACTAGCATAGTCAGTATGCTGAAACGGTGAACAAAAAGTGGCCACACCAGCCTATTGAATTATCTTTATATAACATTTATTAGCAAAATAAGAGTACATATTATTCTCATAATCCAACGTGTGTATAAGCTCCTCTGGACACATCTAGGATCAGAACGCTAGAACTCCTGCATATCATCTCTTTACAAGATGAAGCTGCATGTCCGAACTAGCTAGAAGTGGCAGGACTCTTGGCTCCAAAGAAGAAAGTATGTCCTCGAAACGTGTCAGCCATCCAGACCTGTGCAGCTCCATCTTGTGATGTGATGATGATATGAGATGATATGCAGGAGTTCTACCATTCTGTTTTTGGCTGTGTCCAGATGAGCTTGAATACACGTTGGTTAGTATAATATGTAATCTTATTTTACAAATAAATGTTATATAAAGGATAATGCATGAGGCTGGTGTGCCCTCTTTTTTGGCAGAATGTTACTTGGCATACACTTTATAGAAAAGGTCACAATAAGCCAAATTTACATAATTTCCCCATATTTCTGAAAACAAGTATTTTGTAAAGGAGTGTAATGATAGGAAAAATATAACATTTCTCATAAACAATATCATGTTACAGCATTAACATAACTGACAAATGTTAACTACCTTAAAAAATGTTTTTTTCAAGGGGGTGGGGGGGGGGTGATAGCATCAAGTACATTAGTTATGTGTGATGGGGTGTATCCCATGTCTTGCAGGTTGCTGCTTCTTGTAAAAATTCTTCCTTCTGAGCATTCTTTACAAATTAGATCCCTTTTGCATCACCATTGTCTGTGCACCCTTGTCATATATATGATGATGTTAAAAAAAAAAAAAAAAAAGGTAACAGGTGCAGGATAAAAGGTAAGTAAAAAACACTATAAAAACTTGACAGGGGCTTTAACAAGTCTCTACAAAACACTTAAAATAGAAGTGCGAGATTTAAAATAAATACAAAGACAAACATTCAAATTCATCTAGGTAGATGCAGCATGAGACCAATGCTACACCTGTTCCCTGCCGCTTCTAAGACCGAGAAATGAGCGATTAAAGACCACCGATTGTTCAGTTCTCAGGTTCACTTTGAGCACAGAGTGGTGACTGGAAGTCACTACTCTCTGCATCTCCAGTACTCACTGGAGCGCCGGGCTGAGGAGGGGGCGGGAGCAGATGGCTCAGACTCTCAGCAGCTCATTGAAAGAATGAGCCAGCTGCAGGTAAGCCATTTGGGTGACTCCCGACGTTAAAGTCAGGGGCCCTCCAGAGTCTGCGTTGGTGATGTCAGCCAACAGCGGAATATGGGCCACAGGAGTGCAGAAATAAGTGCACTCTTGACCCAGAGAAGAAGTAAATAAAGGGCCAACAGTTCAAGGAGTATATGTACTCCACTAACACCCTTAGCTCCTCACCATATACAGTATGTTTATAATATAATATATATATGAACAGTAACATTCTACCAAACAGGATAGGCTGTGAAAACCATAGAAGAACATATATGTTTATAGAATTTATTGATTAAACAATTATAGCAGTGTTAACTTTTTTACTATCAGTGCTTGCTAGCTGAAGAAAGTGCAACGCTTCTAGCATTAGATTACCTATGATAGAGGTCTCAGTACTCCCCTATTAATGCCTTCATTGATGCTTTTTATTTTCTAAAAGGATAGAGTAATCTTTGTTTAGGCACTATTTAGGCCTCATGCACAATGGACATTATAAAAATGATCGTAGCATTAGCTGTAGAAAGCTGCAGTCTCTTAGCTTGTGATTTGCAGAAGAAATATTTAATCCTGCATGCAGCAGGAGGGTCATCCATAGGTCCCTTTTATAGATACACTTTGCTGCAAATTAATAGCATACAACCGCTTTTTAATATAGATTCATACAAATACAAGGTGGTATCAAAGTGTCCATACTAGCTGTTTATAAGAAAGTACTTTATCTACGTTTACACACTATCACCTTCAAAATAGTCCCCTTGCACAGCAATCCAGCACCCCTGCCACTTCTGTAATGCATCCTGGAAGTCTTCTTTTCAAAACATGTCAAGCACCTTGTGTTATTCTCGCTGGATCTCCGCAATGGTGTCACAACGGCCACCTTTGAGCTGGATCTTCAACTCATTGCAGCATCGCCGTAGACTTGCAGAATCATGTCAAACGTGTCTGTGGCAGATTTGCTAATTTTCATGCAGAATTTCACATTTGCGCTTTGTTTTACTTGCTGTCTATGATGAAATAGCAGAAGTGGTAATGCACATAGTCAGAATAGCACCAGTTGCACAGCTCCCAATGTACACAGAATGTTGTCTTTTGGCACACTGACCTCTGAAGGTCGGCGCTCCCTGTGACTGTGCATGCAGCCTTGTATTGCCATCTGTTGGCGTGTTACAAAACAAATCTTAAAACGTTTTGGTACCACCTCGCACATAGATTAAAAAAATAAATAAATAATTACATAATTACATAGTAGTGGAGGTTGAATAAAGACAATAGTCCATCCAGTTCAACCTGTGTAGGTGTGTGTGGCCGTAATCATTTCTCATACCCCTTAATGTTCTGATCCTTGAGATGTATGTCCAAGAGTCTTCTGAAAGTAGCCATACTTCCCGCAGAAACTACCTCTTGTGGTAGAGAATTCCACAATCTTGTAGTCCTAACAGTAAACTACCCCCTGCGTTGCCTGAGGTTAAAACGCTTCTCCTCTAATCGCATTGTATGTCCTTGCGTCCTCATATTGAGACTGAATTGCCTTTTTTTCTTTGCTGAGATCACCATTGAGGTATTTGTAAATCGCTATCATGTCCCCTCTCAGGCGTCTTCTCCAGGGAGAATAAAATTAAGCGATTGTAGATGCTCTTCATAATTAAGGTCCTCCAATCGACGAATTCGTTTAGTTGCCCTTCTTTGGACTCTCTTCAGCTCCAACACATCGCTCCTGAGGACTGGCGACCAGAACTGGACAGAATACTCCAGATGCGGTCGGACCAGAGTTTTATAAAGTGATAGGATTATAGTTTTATCTCTGGAACACACCCCCTTCTTTATGCATGCTAATATTCTGCCGGCTTTGGCAGCTGCCGCTTGACATTGCATGCTATTGCCTAGTCTATTTTCTACCAAGACTCCCAGATCTTTCTCCATTTTTGATTCCCCCAAAGGTTCCCCCCCTAAAGTGAATTGTGCGTTTATGTTTTTTAGTCCCTAAGTGCAAAATCTTACACTTCTCCACATTAAACCTCATTTGCCATGTCGTTGCCCACTCTGAAAGCACGTTGCCTGCTATACAGATTTGAAATGAACACACTCCTGGTTGGTTAAAAAAATAAAAATACAGATGCTGATTACATTATTACTTGCTCTTTTCTGACATCTTCAAGACTGGAAAAATCCTACTGGTTTCTCCCATTTTTATGTAACGTTTATGAAGGGACTGGTGTTTGCCATAACTAACCCTGTCTGCACTGGTCTGGCAGATCTCATTATCTGTTTTACACTATATTTTCAAGACTGTACATGCTAACAGGTGGTTAAAATATCTCAAGGCTTGAGTGTTTCAAAAGGTCTCATTCTGTCCTTCCAGGATGGTCAGTGTCACTGAGAGAACTCCAGGACGCTGCATTGTGGGAGGGAAGTCAAGTATGGCAAACATTGGTTCCACTTCAGGAGGCAGACTGTAGAACGAATGTTCGTGTCGGTGCTTGTATCATCTCAAACCGATGACCTTTTTATTTTAGAGAAAATGGACCACAGCAACAGTAGACTATGGCTGGTTCTGCTCTGCCATTCTAAGAACAAGACAATAAAGCCATAAGAACAAACTTATAAAAATTAAAACTAGAAAAATGTTGCCCAAGTGGGGACTCTTGACTTGGCCAGTATAAAGCATCTTAATATAATTATAGCATTGGGGCCTATTCACACTTGCCCCATTTTCATGTAGAAAACTCCTACAGTAAAAATCGTCTTCTTTCCTATATGCCTGGTTTACAGCCAAGTGCTGCAATTCATTGTAAAAAGGAAACTCCATGGGGCTCATGCATGATGCCAACACACGAGTGAATTCAGCCTAATTTCCTACCATACCAGAGCATTGCTGATGATCATGTGCCCCTCTTATCCCACAGGGCACAAAGATCAAGTAGAACTTTGTCATTAATTTCTAGGTGGTGTAAATACTGCTATGGCATGGTTAACGGTGCACGATCATCCCACACAGCCAGCAAGGAGAGGAACACTAAATGACCCTTGATTGACATTGCTGGTCTCAGGCACCATGCGCTTGCCTGAGACAAGTGCCCTCACTATGAATGCAGAGGAAGAGAGCATGTCAATTAACTCCCTTCTAACACTTCACAGCAGAGTGCTGCCTGTGCTCCATCTGGGTGAATGCCAGCTGTGTTAACATCAGGTGCACTCTGTAAACAAGGGTGTGGTGGCAGGGCCAGCCTTAGGTATTCAGGCTCCCTGTGCAAGCTAATCCTGTGGCACCCTCCCCCCCCCCCCCAAGCGCCCTGCACATTTTCTTGCATTTTTTGCATTTCATTTGACTTGCCTTTTTTATGATCACTAATAACTTGGCCCCCCTTACATTAGAAATCCCCCTTACTTTAGAGACCCCCCCACGGAGCCCTCCTTACTTCAGAGACCCCCCCCCCCCACGGAGCCCTCCTTACATCAGAATTCCCCCACAGAGGCCCCCCTTACATCAAAGACCCCCCATGGAGCCCCCCTTACATCAGAGACCCCCCACAGAGCCCCCTTTACAGAGACCCCCCCACAGAGGTCCCCTCTCATCAGAGACCCCCAACACAGAGCCACATTATATCAGCGACCCCCCACACAGAGCCCCCCCACACAAAGCCCCCCTTACATCAGCAACCCCTACACAAAGCTCCCCTTACATCAGAGACCCCCCCACAGAGCTCCCCTTACATCAGAGACCCCCACATAAAGCTCCCCTTACATCAGAGCCCCCCCACAGAGCTCCCCTTACATCAGAGACCTCCCACAGAGCCCCCTTACATCAGAGCCCCTCCACACCGAGCTCCCCTTACATCAAAGACCCCCCACAGAGCCCCAACACACAGAGCCCCCCTTACATCAGAGACCCCCCCACACAGAGCCCCCTTTACATCAGAGCCCCCCTTGCATCAGAGACCCCCCCCCACACAGAGCCCCCTTTAATCAGAGACCCCCACACAGAGCCCCCTTACATCCAAGACCCCCTACACAGAGCCCCCTTACATCAAATACCCCTCACACAAAGCCCCCTTTACATCAGAGACCACCCACACAGAGTCCCCCTTACATGAGACCTCCCACACAGAGCCCCCCCTTACATGAGACCCCCCCCACACAGAGCCCCCCCCCCCTTACATTTGATGCAGGAGAGAGCTTACTTACCTTAGTATGGAGGCTCACCACTAGAAGGGCGGAGGGGGAGGAGGAGGAGAAGGGGGGAGGAGGAGGAGAAGGGGGGAGGAGGAGCTGGCATCTCTGGAGAGGAGGGAACTGTCAGTGGCGGCGGATCGGAGGCTGAGCTGTGTGAGACATACACACAGCTCAGCCCTGGAGCAATAGGAGACCGAGGCACAGTCGCACAGCGGGAGGTAAGCGGCGGCCGCAGCCTGTGTTATCCCTCTTCAGGACGCGGTCGCCGCTTACCTCCTGCTATGCGGCCTGATCATGTGCGAGCTGTGATGGCCACACGGCACCTCTGTTGCCCATGGCGCCCTGTGCAGCCGCACAGCTCGCACACCCCAAAGGCCGGCCCTGGGTGGTGGCAACCAAGTTCTGCTGAGTTAAAACCCAGTAGTCCGGCCTCTATGAGCAGAGAAGCTGGAAGGCACTAAATAAAGTTAGGATTTTCTTCTAAAATATGCCATTGCAGAATCAAAGTGAGGTATCTGAACATGCAGTCATCAACTATTTTGTTTTAATAATCATGAGCGTAATTTCATTTGCTTTCTGCTGTCTACTATTAGAAGGCTAAAACTCTGTCACAAAGCATGTGCCAGCCACCCTTAAAAAGAAGTACAGCTGAAGCTCATATGGCTGTACTCCTCCTGTGGATAACAGGAGTGCAGTTCATTCTTGTGCTCATGTGATCCATTTTAAGCATACAGAGGGCTGAAGCCCACTGCTGGCTGACATCAATGAGCCAGAGAAAGAGCAAGACAATGTGGTCAGGATTCCCCCATAACCCTGGACCAGCACCTTGCTCAGCCTCTTAGAGAGCCACAGAGAGTCTGAGCACGCCGCTCCTGCCCCCTCCACCAGCTCTCTGCTCACAGAGCTCTGAGAACTGAGCGATAAGCAGTGTTTGATCACTTGGTTCTCAGTTTTGGAGCCAGCGGGGGATTGATGCCGCATCCACCTATGCAAGTAGGATTCTTAAAAAAAAAAAAATAATAAAAAAAAAAAAAAAAAAAAAAAACACACCTAAAACTGAGTGCTTTCTGTGCCACCATTTGGGTGATTCAAACACTCTATTTGCCTGTACACTGTGTATTGACACCTTATGTTTCTACTTTGATTATGTTTCTCTTTTTTATTGCCAAAATTTCAATACATTTCAGTGAAAAAAAAGAAAATATAAATAAAAATCCCAAATTTTGGGTTGTCCCCAGAAAAGTAATAGAAGGGAAATTTTCCAATAGGGACACAAGTTCTGGTGATCCCAAGAGAGTCTCTAAACCCACATCAAAAAACTATCAATAAATAAAGGTGTATTACATGCTGTTCATATTCACTCAGTCACAATGAGAAAACTTTTCTGTATTCTGCAAAAAATCTGGCTGATCCTGCTGTTCTCTATCTTCACCTTCTGTCCATGTCCCCAATTCAGCTAAGGATTTTGAAGAGCAGTGTTGGCAGCTCTGCACATGCTCTGTTTTCAATGAGTTTCTATGCTGAGCATTTCCTCCCCATCACATCTGAGCAGCCCAGGGTTTCACAACTAGGGTTCCTCCTGAGGTTGCTAGGGGTTCCTTGAGCAATGGGCAATTTCTGCCTCTCAGATAAGTTTCCAATGACAACCTTGTTCCTTTTAGCTATCTGCAAGGGGGTAATTCTTCCCAATGATGACAAAGGTAAGGAGCATTCATTCTTCCCACTGACTGTCACACTAATTGCAGGGATCCTCAAACTACGGGCCTCCAGCTGTTGTGGAACTACACATCCCATGAGGCATTGTAAAACTGACATTCACAGACATGACTAGGCATGATGGGAATTGTAGTTCCTGAACAACTGGAGGGCCATAGTTTGAATACCCCTGCACTAAAGTGTCATGAGTTGTAGATTTTAAATTTTTTAGCAGGGGTTCAGTGAGACCAGCATTTCAAGGGTTCCTCCGTGTTGAAAAGGTTGAGAAAGGCTGGGGTAAAGTGTCTTCCGGGAGTCAAGTGGGTAAATATTGTGGGTTTAGTTTCACTTTATTTGCAGGGATTTCCTTTCCCTTCCTATTAGGCTATGGGACAGGAAGTAAAGGTAAATCTTTCTAATTGGAGAAAGATAGCAAAAAAAAAAAAACTCATAGGGGTTATAAATATCCCCTATACTATCCAAAATGTAAAAGGGAAGAAAAAAAAAAAAAAGTTTTGCTTATTAGTTCTACATTAAAATATATGGAACGGTCATAACAGTGGCAACTCAATAAATTGTGTGAATATTCACTCCAATTTTCCAATAACATAAAAAGCACAGGAACAGAATTTTGCTTTTTACCTGATGGATAATTTAAAGAGGTTTTAAACCCGCTTTTTTTTTTTCTTTTTGACCCTGCAAGAGAAACACATAATGAGCTAGTATGCATCGCATACTAGCTCATTATGAAATACTTCCCTTAGAACGAGCCCCCGCCGTGCCGCCGCTTAGCTGGATGACGGGCGACATGTACAGTCGCACGTCTTCCGGGATCGCGGCATCCGGCCATCTGATTGGCCGGAGCCGCAGTGACGTCACTCCCGCGCGCGGGAGCCGACAGTCACGGCACGGGACTCTGAAGAAACGGCACCGGTGGCCGTTTCTTCAGAGCGCATGCGCCAGTGACGTCACTGGATGCATCTAAGGTAAATATCTCCTAAACGGTGCATGTTTAGGAGATATTTACAGTACCTATAGGTAAGCCTTATCATAAGCTTACCTATAGGTACAAGTGTCAGAGGAGGGTTTACTTCCTCTTTAAGTAAATATCTTCTGACAATTTACTGAGAAAATTCCTCACTACTTTAGTAAACCAGCCCCACAAACTCTAGGAGAAGTATAAAGTTAAACAGTGTAAACACAAAAAACTAATAAATCTAGCTGTGACAGAAGTTATATCTTTCAGTACTCGCCCACAATAACCACTTTTTAAAGGACAATGCTGTATAGAAAAACCAGTATATCACTCACATCTTCTACCATTGAGTGAACACTAGTGAGATTAAAATGTTTGACGCAGGCACACCACGCATCAACTATGCTCTGTTGTTCAACAAACATTAGTCTGAGTGTTCTGAAAAGGTTAAAAATAGAAAAATCATTAAAAGACCTCTGGCCTGGGGTTCTGGTCAAACAGAGAGTGAAGCCTCACACAAGTGTGAAACACTGTATTGTTCAAAAATAAAGCTCAATTATTTTTGCTTGAAAAAGGGAGTGACCTTTTTTAGTGTTTTTATTAGACGTTGCCAAAATTAGCTCATTTACATGCAACTCTTGTAAGAACTTTTCATCAGCATTCTTCTGGCTTAGGCAGTACATTTTGTTATTTTAGGATTGAATATAACCACAAAAATGAAACTAAATCAGTTTAATTTAAGCTGCTGTTCTGCAGCACCAAAAATTATAACTCAGAACACATCGCATAGAACATGAAAGAAAAATTTGAACATGAATCAGAACACACAAATAAAATACAAAATCAATTTTTTGTGTTTAGGGAACGGTAACGGAATGTTTGATACATCACTACAGTCTACAGATTTCAAATTTTATTTTATTTTTAATCCCTGCTGAATTGGCTGAAATTTAGGCCATGGGTGGCCCTGCAAGCACCACCAAAGCTCAATAGAAGTCGGTTTAAAAATCATCTGAGCGAGGAGGAAAATTGGCTGAAAAATGATTGAATCCCATCAAATGCAGTCCTTGGCAGTTACGCTGTATTCAGGCAGCCTTTTACTGGTGCCGTGGCTGCAAGATTTCAATAGCCGGCAGTGCAACAATAACTTATCCATCACGAGAGGGCTAAGAACTAGTTGTGAGCAAGAAAACTACGGCCACAAAGCAAGAGCTGCTTGGCATTTATGAAATGTTTATTTGTAAAACAAGGCTCGACTATACAGTGATGGTAAAAAAGGTATAAACATTTGTAAAAATTTAAAAAAAAAAATGTATAAAAAGTCAAACTTAAAAGTAAAAAAAACTAAAAAAAAAAAAAAAAAAAACTAAAAAAAAAAAAAAAAAAGGACAGTTACCATTTAAGCATGACACGCCATGCAATGGAGCAATGAACACAGAAATAGTAAAAACTATGTAAAGACAGGAAAAACACAAATTTCAACGCCTGCACTACACAGGTGAAAATTATATTTAAAGTGGTCCTTTCCGCACTTTTACTAATACACACCTTTTTGTCCACTTTCCCGGTTTCCCTGAAGGAACTGATGATGTAGCCCCTGCTGCACTGGTATCATCATCAGTGCCTACAGTGAGAAGAAGAAGAAGAAAAAAAAAAAAAAAAAAAAAAAAAAAAAAAAGCCTCCCCCCAAGAGAAACAAACTAAAATAATGTTATATAACACATGAGCACATGCACACTAGGACCATATTACGAGCTAGAGTACTCCTGCTAGAGTAAATAGGTAAACCCAGCAAAGAAAGGGGAGAGTTTAAAATGATTGTAAAGTCTCTTTTTTTTTTTTTTTAAATAAACTGTTTACAATTACCTGCTCTGTGCAGTTGGTTTTGCAGAGAGCAGCTCGGATCCTCCTCTTCTCGGATCCCTCTTCTATTCTCCTGGCCCCTCCCAGCAAGCAGCTTGCTATAGGGGCACCCAAGCAGAGTCACAGCTCAGTGTGTCCATTCAGACACGGAGTTGCGACCCGGCCCCACCCCCTCGCTCTCCCTATTGGCTGACTGACTTTGACAGTAGCGGAAGCCCCTCACGCCACGCTGCTGTCTCAACCAATGAGGGGGGGAATCCCAGGCAGCTGAGGAACTCCTGCAATATCACTGGATAAAGACGAGCTCAGGTAAGTATTAGGGGGGCTGCTGCACACAGAATTGTTTTCATCTTCATGCATACAATGCATGAAGATAAAAAAAAAAAAAAAAAACCCTCTGACATTACAATCCCTTTCACCTCTACTGGCATATTGCCTGACAGATACAGTAGCTTTTGTAAGAAAATGCCACATACACAGTAGCCATTAGCCTGCCAGCTGACAGCAGAACCAAGGCAGAGAGAACACCAGTAGAGTTAATGAGGTAATGAACTGGGTAAAGATACAGTTGTTGGCTAACTTAGGAGAATTTCAGGATTTTATATACAGTATACGGTATGAATCTACCAGTGACCATTGATAGATTACTCCTCTATTGAATTGTAGCGGCACTGTCTGCAGTCACACTGTAAAGCGATAAATAGTTGAAAAACCTCTGCTGAATTCAAGACAAAAATATAGCAGATAGAATGGAAAAAGGCATTCTGCTGAGGAAACTAAACGCAACTGAACAGGTTTGAGAGGTTATAGCCGGGGGGGGGGGGTCAGGCCGTCATTTTTTTAATGCACTAGTCATTTTCATCTTGTTTCTGGCTAGGGTTTTGCTTTTAAATTAATCATCTAAACATTATATCATTGTTATTGCTACAGTACTGTATTGACTTTAAATGATATTGTTGCACAATTGTACTTTAACAATCTCTATGGTATTCTAGTACGTACAGAGAAGGAGCAAGAAGGTGGTATATGACCCATAAAATACCAGTTTAACAAACCTTTAGTGGAAGAGGGATGGATAAGCCTGTTTACAGCATGGCGAGTTTCATTAAAGCGAATGCCGCAACACACTTTGTGCATTACTGCAGCCTATTCATTTTAAATGGGTCCACAAAATAAAAATAAAAAATTGCTCAGGACTCAATATTTTAATAACACAGAGATACATTCTGAAGAAACATTAGGCTTGGTGAACTACAGAGATGAGATAAACTATGAGTCACACAAAGTGCATTCTTTTCATGGCAGTGTTCTAAAATTTCGTCGGACCCATGAAAATTCCGGACCCTCGTCCCTTCCGGTGATGCTACGTCATGACCCAGCTGATGGGAGCCCCGGTGCGCATGCGCACAAGGCATTTTCAAGGTCCGATGAAATTGTAAGACTTATGAACAGCTGACTGAGAGGAGTAGGGGCTGAGGTGGGACGCACACAGCGCTGCGGGATAATGTTACAACACCGCCGCGTCATCGAGCAAGGAACATGTTGCAGAGCTGACTTAGAGGAGGCGGGAAGGAAGTGAATACTCATACTAAATAGTAATGATAAAAAAAAATAAGAAATACTAAACATTCTTGCATGCATTCATGCCAATGTCGGGACATGCTCTCCTTTTTAGATGGATGGTGTCCTGGGGTATTTCCTCCCAGATCTGGATCAGGGAATCACGGAGCTCCTAAACAGACTGAGGTGCCAACTGGTGGCATCAGATGGACCAAAACATAATGTCCCAGTGGTGTTCTATTGGATTTAGGTCAAGCAAGCGTGGGGGATATTCAATACTATCAATTCCTTCATCCACCAGGAACTGGCTGCGTACTCTCACCACAGGACGATGGGCATTGTCGTGCACCAGGAGGAACCCAGGACCCAATGCACCAGTTTAGGGTCTGACAACGGGTCCAAAGCTTTCATTCCAAAACCTAATGGCAGTCAGGGTGCAATTGTCTAGCCTGTAGAGGTCTGTGTCCCTCCATGGATATGCCTCCCGAGACCATCACTGACCCACCACCAAACCGGTCATGCTAAACAATGTTACAGCTAGCAAAACATTCTCCAAGGCTTCTCCAGACCCTTTCACGTCTGTCACATGTGCTCAGGGTGAACCTGCTCTCATCTGCAAAAGCACAGGGCCCCAGTGATGGACCTGCCAATTCTGGTGTTCAATTGCAAATGCCAATCAAGCTTCACGGTGGCAGGCAGTGACCACAGAGCCCACTAGAAGATGTTGGGCCCTCAGGCCAAACTCAAAGTCCGTTTCTAATTATTTGGTCAGGGACAATCACACCAGTGGCTTGCTGGAGGTCATTATGTAGGGCTCTGGCAGTGCTCATCCTGTTCCTCCTTGCACAAAGGAGCAGATACAGGTCCTGCAGATGGGTTAAGGACCTTCTTTGGCCCTGTCCAGCTCTCCTAGAGTAACTGTCTCCTCGAATCTCCTTCATGCTCTTAATAAACTGTGGGGGGAGACACAGCAAACCTGGCAGTGGCACGCATTGATGTGCCATGCTGGAGGAGTTGGAATGCCTGTGCAACCTCTATAGGGTCCAGGTATCGCCTCATGCTACCAGTAGTGACACTGATCCTAGCCAAATGCAAAACTTGTCAAAAACAGTCAGAAAAGATGAGTTGGGAAAACAATTTCAGTGGCCTCCACCTGTAAAACCATTTCTGTTTTTGGCGTCATCTCATTGTTGCCCATCTAGTGTCCCTGTTAATTTCATTAACACCAAAGCAGCTGAAACTGATTAACAACCCCCTCTGCTACTTAACTGACCAGATCAATATTCCTGGAGTTTAATTGACTTGATGCTATACTCTGATTAAAAAGCGTTCCTTAAATTTGTTTGAGCAGTGTATATAAATTATATATAATTTTATGTGCCCTGAATTGGGCTTTATCAAATACTGGTGAGATTACCAAGATGGTCATTTTTATGAATGTACATGTGTGGCTGCAATACCTTTCAGAAGAGGTCCCCACACAATCACTCCAATTTAAAAGAAGAAAAAAAGGTGCATGTGGCTTAATTATTTCTACAAAGAAGGGCAAGTGGATTTTATAAGCAAGCCCATTTTGAGTGTTTTCCAAAAACTTGTCCTTAAAAAAATCTAAAAATAGGCAACACAAAAACCTGTATAAATACAACAGCCTTTCAAGCTGCAGAACAAAAACCATATGATCTGTCAGTCTATGAATCATAGCATTATTGATTGTGAAACACTTCATAAATTGTTTGAATATTTGAGGTACACAATTACTGGGTCAACAATTTAAACAAAAAACATGATTTAAAACTGTATATGGTACAGACTGTTTATTGCTCAATACCCAAAACTATCAGTTACAATCATCAAAACAGCAAGCAGAACCCCTAGGGACAAACTTGTTTTCTGCAGAAATTTGCCATGTGATCTGATCATCTAAGGCTGGCCATACATTTTCTTGCTCAATTTTCTTTGGATTTACCTTCAACTATGCAATGCAGGGGCAAGCCTGGTTGCATACAACTTGAAAGTGTTTAGGTTTGACCTCATTATGTGGTTTTGTTAAATCTAAAGGCAAATTGTACAAGAGTATTTTATAATGTATGTGCCAATAGACAAACACAATGAGGTTAATAAACTAAGACTGGAGAGTGCAAAATCTGGTGCAGCACTGCATAGAAACCAATTAGCTTTCTTTTTTTTTTTTTGTCAAAGCTTAACGTGGTTGTTAAGCCATTGTCATATCTTTCTATAATCCTGTTGGTTTCCTAATCCTGTGTGCCCCTGCGTCTGTTTTATAATAAAAATGACGACTATACGTGATTTCAGAGTGCCGCGCACGTGACCAGCCGGGTCTCCCAATCTCTAGAGCGGGAGGGGCCGAAAATCCCCCCGTTGATGTCAGGATTGTATAAAGCATTAACAGTAATTTCAGCGGGGGGAGGGGGGGCTGACACAGAGCTGACAGGCAAGGAGAGGAGGGTGGGGCCACAGGAGACGCAAAAGAGAAGAACTGCAGATGACGGAGGCACGTAAACTGACTACGGTGCCAGGGTTTAGCAGTCATGATATACCGTGTCAGGTTACAGGGGCAGGACAGAGACAGGCAGGATCAGACAAGTATTGCAGGTGATAGAAGGGGCCAAATGACACAGCAAAAGCACTGTTCACACTTTAAAGGAGCAGGATCCTGTTTTTTTTTTTTTTTTTGAGGGTAACAAACGCTTTAATTGAACAAGCTGAAGTGAGAAGCTGATTGGCTGCCATGCACAGCTGTGCCAGATTTTGCACTCTCCAGTTTTAGTAAAGGAACCTCTATGTGCTTAAGGGGATAACACAAACAATTCTAATTTCTCATGTTTTATTGAGCACACCCACTAAACATTCTCAGTGTCATGGGCAAAAGTAAGTGCACCCTTGGGGTTAATAGCTGGTTGAACCTCATTTGGCAGCAATGACTTCAAGTAAGCACTATCCGCTGCTCTGGATCAGACCTACACAATGTTTAGGAGAAACCTTTGACCATTCCTCTTTCATGAACTTCTTTAGCTCTTTCCAAAACTTTTTTTAGACACATTTGTGGGATGTCTGGTTTGAACGTCTCTCTTGGGGTCATTCCACAGCTTCTCTATGGGGCTAAGCTCTGGGCTCTGACTGAGCAACTCATAAAAGGCACATTCTTTGTTTTTGTTTTTTAAGCCAATGTGTGGTGTGTGTACTATAATATATAGGGTCATTGCCCTGCTGCATCACCCATCTTCTAATAAGGTTCAGCTGCCGGACAGCCACCCTGCCATATTTTGGTAAACTTGGGAAGTAATTTTCCCCTCAATGATGGCAAATGGTCAAGGGCCTAATGCAACAAAGCAAGCCCAAATCATGATGTTCCCTCCACCATACTTCACCGTTGGGACAATGTTTAGATGCTGTAAGCAGTGGCTTCTGTAGTTTTCTGCCATGGACACCCTGCCTGTTCAGACATCCATATGGTAGACTCATGACCAGGGGTATTTTGCCAGTTCCAGTGAGGTCCTCAAGCCTTTAGCTGTTACTTGTGGGTTTTTCTTTACGTCATTGAGGATTCTCTGTTGTGCCTTGGGAGTCACCTTGGCTGGGCACCTACTTCTAGGAAGAGTAGCCACAGTACTAAAACGGTCTCCATTTATAGATAATTTGTCAACTGATGGATGCCTAAAACATTTTAAGATTGCTTTTCAACCCTTTCCAGCCTTATACAGATCAACTACTCTTGACTGTATGTCTTCAGAGAGCTCCTTTTTGCAAGGCATGGTTCACATCAGCTAATGCTTTTTGTGAACAGCAATCTTAATACGTTTGTGTATCCTTTATCAAAGTAGCTCCAAACCACATCTCCAAACTAAATTTCACAATTAGTCTAGCACAATTTTTAATGGGTATGTTCAATAAAGACATGAGAATTGATTGTGTTAATCAGATTAAACACATTGTGTTTGTCTATTGCTGTGATTTAGATGTTGGTCAGATCACATTTTACAGAAAATTATCAGAATACCAAGGGGTTCACATACTTTTTCTTGTCTCTGACTACTATTTTAGCTGTAGTGCATGTAAAGGTCCCAATATGTGGTATTATAAAATGTTGTTACTACACTGATTTCTCATACTCCATTTATATTTTATTTAAAAAAAAAAAATGTTAGTGGTCTTTTTGCATATGGGGTTGGTGCCTCAGGTCAAAATTGGGACTTTATGGGCTTAGTATATATATTGATGAAAAGTATCAATTTTTCATAAAAGATAATTATATGTATTGCCACATATAATATTTACATAAACATTTCAATATCAGTAACGTATTTCAAAAACCATAATGGTTTTTGAAATACGTTACTGATATTGAAATGTTATAATAAATTATCTTTTATGAAAAATTGATACTTTCCATCAATATATATACTAAGCCCATAAAGTCCCAATTTTGACCTGAGGCACCAACCCCATATGCAAAATTTCACACGGGATGATGGCTAAACCGAACTGAAAAGTTCTTTAGGAATCACACACCTACACAATGTTAGTGGTCTTTAAAATTTAAAAAATAAATAAATTGAACAAAATCAGAAAATATATCTAAACACACATTACTTGTACATATTTTTATTTTTTTTTAAACCGTGGACATCTTTACATAACATTTGCTATTCCATAAAACCAGTATGGTGATGTACTGTATATACTGTGAAAATTTATAAAAAAAACACTAACATTTGAAAAATTCATAGCTTATATATGGCAAAAAAAAATGTGACTCAAAGCAAATTACAATGCGCACACATCCTAATATGCCAAGTATGCACAGTAGTTACTGTTGTGTTACCTCTGGCTACATCTGAAGCCTTCTAATTATAAGATGCAATTAAATCCTTGCTCATAAAGGCACTTCTTAAAGCCATGTGGCATATATTAAACATGTTCTGTCTCAGCATATACAACTACTGTAACAATATTAAAAAGAACTAATGAAGGACACACTGCGTGTAAACCCTCTGCCAATAAACAGTAAGGAAGAACATCGGTTTTACAGATCTCTAAAAACAAGGAAAGGTGATTTTCTGGAATAAAATGTCCCCACCTGGCTGCTCGCTGTCTTTTTTGGTGCTGTAAACTGAGCAGTGCGGTGCCAGGATGACTGGCTTCTGCCTATGTGCAGGAGTGGTGTCACCCCACACTGGTAAATGACAAGGCTCAAAGACCAGCATTCAGAAGAAGATGCCGGCGAGGTACTGTTAGAATGGGCGAGTATTCATACTTTTAGTTCCACTTTAACAGTTTAGGATGCTTCCTAAAACATTCAGAATTGTTTACAGATGCATTTACATGCAGTTGACCTCCATTTGACCTTTTCAAGCTGCTTTTCCAGAAGCAGAGAGAGAAGCCGTTCTGACAGAAACAAAAGCCCATCAACACCAGGCCTTACCCTTCATTTCAAATTATAGATATATTTGTAAATACAGTGAAGCTCCGCAGCAAGCATGCCTGTTTTCCTAGCAAAGCACTCCACAGGACTTAAGGCCCCAGCAAAATACCCACTGGTGCGTACAGATCTGCCAACCAATTCTGGCATCAGTGTGCCAAATGTAGTCGTCATTAGCTGGCAAACTTCGCACCCAAAAACATTGGCTCCGGGAAACAGAGGTAAAAGTGATGCACATAAAGCATAGCTATACTATAAATTTAGATTGCAGCTTTCCAGGCTTTTAAGCTCCATGCACACTATAAGCTAAAAAAAGCCAGAAAATGCTGAGTGAAAAACAATTGTAATAGTGTTTTTGTTTTTTCTGCTGGTAAATTTTTCCAAAGATTGCTCCTAGAAGCTGAAGCTTCTAGACTAAAATAGAGTGCATGGACACATAGGATAGCTTCATTTACTTCTATAAGCAGAAAAATACTCAAGCTGCTGCTAGGAGTGTTTTGTTTAACCACTTGCCAACCACCTAACTGGGAACGTAGGTCATTACTAGCTGTCATAACCCAGATATCTTTTTTTTTTTCTCTTAGGGGGCTGGCTTTCAAATTTAAGTGATCCCAACAGGAGGTTCACCACAGGATCCTTTTATATTCATCAGCCAATCCAGTAGGGGGTTTAGGCTACTGTTTTTTTCTGGGGGAATATAAATATTTGTGACATGCCATGTGCTTGCTCTCTCCCTGGGCTGGGGCCTATGGATGTGCTGCTAGATGGAGCTCTGCGGTTAGACCCAATACCCTGGTATAGGGCCTAACATGTGGTTAAAGTGGTCCTGAAGCTGTTCTGCCTGGTCTGGAGGAAGCTGTGCCAAGGAGGACAAAGTGAGGCCCATTGCTGAAGAGAGACAGAAAAGTCTGTTGACTCAGATGGAGGACACACTAGAATTTAGGAACACGCTTACAGTGTTGCCAGGTCAGGTTCAAGGTTCAGACACTGAAGCTGGACACTGATCTGGAGAGTCTAAGTGATCTGCAACGGAATCTGGTACCCCTCACCCCCTTAACTGTTCTGCAATAAAACTAAAACCTACAAGTGTCTGATGTCCAGTATCTTCTCTCGATCCCCTCCATTTTAGCAATGAACTCAGCCATGGGGTGAAGAGAGGTGCTATCCTGCCTTTGGAGTGTCAGAGGGGTGCTCCAACAGAAAATACTTGTTGATTTTGCAATGAATGCAGTATTCTTTCCCGTTCCTGTGAGCCAGGGGTCTTCAAAACAGTGGCCCTCCAGTTGTTCAGGAACTACAATTCCCATCATGCCTAGTCATGTCTGTGAATGTCAGGAGTTTTACAATGCCTCATGGGATGTGTAGTTCTGCAACAGCTGGAGGGCCGTAGTTTGGGGATCCCTGCGAAAAATCACCAATGTTGCTATCTTTCTCATGTAAACTGATGATCCTTTTAATCCACCATGTAACAGAGATGAACTAAGGCAGACCTGTAGCACCTTTGGGAAAAAATGTGTGTAAAAACAAAGTAGAGAAATGTGTGTAGACACAAATGCATAGGAAATGTATTATTTGCAGGTTTACCAGGTTTAAAAAAAAAAAAAAAAAAAAAGAATGAAATGCCTGAAATAAAATAAATTTTTGTTGTTGGATTTAGATACATTTTAATTTTACTTCAACCCCATCTTAAAATGGAACTTTATGCAAGAAAAATTAGGCAAACTGGCAGGATTTTAATGCAGAAGAGACGTGCTATGTCTTTCCTGCATTAACGTTCCATTACTTGTCTGCATGCCCTGTACACGGAGCTCAGTGTATAAATTTCCACAATGCCAAGATGAACTCCAGCATGGGAGTGACGTCATCTTGGCATGGCAAACATAAACAGCCAAAGATTGGTACCCAGAAGCCAAAGGAGACAGCTGACTGCGAGGAGCTCTGGGAGACTACAGCGCTGGGGAGAAGGAGAGTATACTTCTTCCACTTTATTGCAAGCCTGTGCTTTGCCCATGTAAGGCATAGCAATGCATTCAATTTAATGCCACTTTCCTGAGCGCCATATACCCATTTTCCTTTACCCCCCCCCCCCCCCTCCCTCTGCACCATTTAGCTGTTAGAAGCTAAAAAATCCCTGCATATGCTCCAATTCAATTCAACTCGAGTTTGCAAGGGGCTGAGAACTCTCTCCTCTCCATGCAACATTGCTAGAGCAACAACCAAGCAGTGTGGTTTGCAAGAAGGGGAGTGAGACACACACCCGAAGTACTGGGAATTTTTTCTTTTCCCTAGCTAAACAGAATAGCAAGGGAGCAAAAGGGAAACTTGGCAGTAAAGTGAACTTGTTGCTTGGCACTGTAAGGCCATAGGATATTTGTTTTGAAGCAGGATTCAAGCATTGTCCAAATCGCATTGCTGGGAATCCTTTAACAAGGGAGAAAACAATGCTGTACCAAAAAGTGGTATGTTTGCAGTGGACAATGATGAAGAGTACTGCTGAAAAAGACACTTTTTTTTTTACCATACGGGGCAACTTTTTTTGCGACACATGGTTGAGCTGTGGATGTGTAAAAAGCAGCTGCTAATAGCCACAAAGACCTGGAGCACAGAGTGATCTGCAATTTATGGTGTGCATGGGCCCTAAAGCCCCATTCAGTTGCATTGCATTCTGTACATTACTTTTGGCACAGAGCAATCACACTGTTTTTTTTTTTTTGTTGTTGGTTCGTTTTCCTTAGGGCCCTTTCACACGGGCGCTCCATATGTCCGCAAATCATCCTATTTTTTTGCGAATGATTTACGGACATAATGTAAAATGGCATTGCGGATGTCAGCGGAATACCATCCGCTGACATCCAACCCTATTTTTCCTCCGTTCAAAAACCGGAAAGGAAGGAAAATCGGATGTCAGCGGTGTCATCCGCTGACATCCGCAATCCCCATAGACTTACATTATGTCCGCATATCATCCGCAAACGGATGGGATGATATGCAGACATACGGAGCGGATGACACAAATGTCATCCGCTCCGTGAAAAAAAAAAAAGTCCCGCAGCGGAGCAAAACACCGGAGCGGCCGTGTGAAAGAGGCCTTACTGTCTGACCTGGGGTAGCATTCAAAGACTTCACCGTATGTTGTATTAAATCATTACATGGTACATGTCATAACACAGAGGTGTGACCAGCTAAAGACCTGACAGTGCTTTACATCTTCGCTCTTCCCCTACAATAATAAAAGGTCACTGCATTTAGTTCGATAGTGACGTACAAAAATGAAAATCCAGGTTATCTGCAAACAATACAAAGATGCCGCAACATTTACATTGTAATATACATGGCAGAGTATATCTAAAGTCTAATTTAAAGACAAAATTGCACTACTGTATGCAGGGTGGGGCTTTTACCATAATGTGCACAGCATACTTGTACATTACGACGCAACTTACCTTACAAGTGTGCTGATCGCCAGGGCTGTGTGCAGTCTATGTCCCATCAGCTCTACTACCACCACAATACCAGATTCCCAGGCATTCTCTGATGATTTACTTACTGCACAGGAGTTGCATCATTCCTGATGCCTGGCCCATTCTGAGCACTTTACAGATGCTGGGATTGAGCCAAGAGTGTACACTGCACTGCGACTGAGCCAAGAATGTACACAGAAAAAAAAAAATCTACAGGAAAAATGAAGACTTGTTTGGCAGAAGAGATTTGGCAAAAAAAAAAAAAATTGTAAGACTGCCAAAAATTCCTACTTTCTATCATTTTTAGAGTTTAATTCTGCTTTATCTACTTCCGCTAAATTATCAGTGTTCGGGAACAACAGGCAATACACAACATTGATTTTCAAAATGTGCTCCAGGGTACATTATTAGGCAAATGTATGACTACAGCTTTTTTAAAAACCTTTTTATTGAACATTTTTGCATATAACAACTATAAATACACACACTGATTGACAGAGTCACATAAAATGTAGTAATGTATACACTAGTATGTAGTGGTGTTTGCATTAGACTTCAAAGATCTTGGAAAGCATGGAAATATAGTCAATATGTAACTATTTTCAGTTACAGAGAGACACAATACATCCTACATAACACAGGTGGTGATTTTGCTGTCTGGCCTTTAACATGGCAGTAGTCAACTGATCAATAGACAATAAAAACAAAAACATTTTCATACTTCATAAGGTTGCTTTCATGTGGCTGTTGCAAAAATGCAGATGCGTTTCTGGTGCATTATTTGGATGTCTATTACCCCGCATGCACCTGTGAAACTTGGACATGTGACTCAAAAAAACGCATCAAAGACCACGCAGGTGCCTTTGACAAGTTTTCCATTCATTTCAATTGGGAACTGGGGTTTTGGTGCATTTTTGAAAAATACATTTGCATTTTTGTTGCGCTTTTAGCACAGTAAAAACTAGGCAAAAACACATCAATGTGAAAGCAGCCTAAATGCAATGCCTGCTTAGAGAATGCACTGGAGAAACTTTGGGTGACCTGTCCTACATACAGTGGGCCCTCACAGCCAGAGAGATCCTCTGGGGATATGGATCCTGTGGCGTGCTGAAGTGGGGTCATGGTGGGCAAACAACAACATAGTATGAGTAGTAGATGGAACGTAATTCTATTTTTCCAGTGAGTACATTACCAGGTGGGCTGCAATCACAGGGTTGGGGGTTAATTTAAGGACATATTTCACTTGTCTGCAACAATTTTTTTTTTTTGAAGAGCTGAGAAGAGTGGGGGGTTGTGGGAGAGTGTAAGGGCCTTCACACATTGGAACAAACATGTTCCATCCTGAATGGCACCCCAAAACTTTCACAGCACACTTGGTGCACAGCCAAAAAAGCTTCATGCACAATTTCCCATTCAAACAAATGAGCAGCAATAATGCAAAGGATGTTAATGCACCACAGCAGACCAGGCTGGTGTGAATGGGGTTTAAGCAAAGGGAAATCTCTCTGAGCCCTGGATAGCAAGTACAACGTGATAGAACAACAAACTCCTGCGCACGAGTGAATGGACCATGTAGTGGTTATGATGTCAATGATGCCCAACCATACTGTGGATAATTCTTAGGTAGCCTTGCTTCCCTCTAGGACTGGGGCTGTCCTGACCCTACTATAGAAAGAGAAAAGAGGGCGCACTGGCCTAGTGCATTATCGAATGTATTTATTAGAAAAATCGTGATATAGAAGTTTACTCCCAAAACAGCGCAATTGCAAAAGTTCATCATGCCACCTATGTAGCTATACACCCGTGAATGACCACGACCTCTAACCAAGGGAAAAAGCCCTGTCCAGGACCCAACAGGCTAACGTGTTTCAAAGTCAACTAGGCTTTGATGAAGGTCGTTCATTCGAAATGCATAAGCCGGCTGGGCAGATAGAAGTCGCGGTCATTGACGGGTGTATAGCTACATAGATGCCCTGATGAGCTTTTATTATTGCGTGGTTTGTGAGTAGATATCTATATGTTTTTATCCCTATTTCTCTAATAAATACATGGGATAATGCACTAGGCCAGTGCGCCCTCTTTTCTCTTTTTTCTACAGCAAGCAAAACCTGACAGGGGTTCTGATCCTTTCCCACTATGAGTAAAAAAGATAAAATCATAAAAAATATAGACACGCACCAATATTAACACTCCATCAAGAAACAACCTAAGATAATTTCCTCCACAGGAACTAGAAGTATAGAACAACATTTTAACAGTTAAAAAAAAAAATACAGCATTAAATGGGAAGGAAATGAGGCATCGTTGAACTGGAACGGAGAAGGAGAAATACCCAATGGACGAAATATTAAAGCTGGAAAAACAGGAAGATTGTGTGAGCTGGGCAAAAGCAAGCACAACAAAACAAAACAGTATTTTACCATTAAGAATAAAATCTTTAGTATTCCTCATTTTCATTAAGGAGGGAAAAAAATGTTAGCAAAATCAACATATGACAAAAAGTAACAATCTCCATATCTGGTATAATCGGAGAGATTGCTAAAATTTAGATACTGGTAGCGTTACTTTCCCAAAATCAGAAAGATGGTTAGCCAGTAACGGTGACTGTCTGAGACACCATTTATAAATAAAACCCAATGTACATGCATGATTCTACAGTTTTGCTCCAATTCTCTGGCAGGGAGGCTAGAAATAAATGGTTCAATAAAAGTATGTGACTATTAGTTTGATTCTAAAAAAGGGGGATGATTAAAAAATAAATAAATAAATAAATAAAAAAACTCAAAGCCGTCATCTGCAGATTTAAACTTATTGGGCAACTTCCATTTGAGTCCTGATCTCTCACTCTTCTAACTGAGGGAAAACATGACCCAGTCCCAGTGCTCACAATGTCATGTGCCTCTTTATGAGCCATTACATCTGCCAATCTATAGTCAGCCATAAAGTCCAATGTTGTTTCTCCAAACAAAAGAGCACGACCCGAAGTAGGCAAACCAGTTGTTAGAAGAAGCAACCTTAGCAGAAGCACTTTCCCAATATCCTTTATGTCCTTCAATGTTAAATTCACTGGTTGCAAATAACACACATGTAAATTTGAAGCGTATGTCTAAAAGTTCTACATCTTTGAAACACATTTCCTCTACAAGATTTAACCTTGCTGCAAGTACAGTTATTTACCACTAGCAGTCAGCAGATGGCACACAAGGCTTCTCTGCATTTTTACATTAAACTGACATTCTGCTACGCTGTACACAGATATATAGCTTGTGTTAAATAGCACTAAAAAGCAGGAGAATAAATTACATTAACAAAAAGGACACAAACATTTTTAGCAAATATGAACTTGTATGGGGTTTTTAGAGACAGCCAACAATTAAAAGGGCAATTACTTATTAGAAAATGACATAGAAACAACCTGGGTTAGGATCATTAAAACTATATATTTAGGAAGGTTCCTGGATGATATATTAGTTCTACCCTTATTTCAAACTTCTGATACACAGAACAGGAGGCAATAAGTGTTTTTTTTTTTTTTTAAATCACACAGTCCCAAGCACAGTAGGGAAGTAGGCATTTTAAACAAGAACTATAAGCAAAAAACTTTTTTTTTTTTTTTTCATTTTGGAAAGAATAAGGCAAGGTTATATAACCCGTCAAAATTTTTTTCTTTTTTATTGTCGCCACAGGGTTATGCTGCCCGCTACAGGAGTAGGACACTAGGCAGAAAGACTTCTGGCTACACCCATGGGCAGTCCCAGGGGGTATACGCCCTCCTCCTGCTATAGCCACTCAGTTTTGTTACAAGCAGTGTCTGGAGAATTATAACTCCACAGAGGGGTGGGTGCTGTGTCCGTCAATGAACATCAGAGAAATGGATTTTACGGTAAGATAAAAATCCCATTCTCTTTTGTTCATTGACTGACACAGCTCCTGTGATTCTTGACAATTGGGACGTCCCAAAGCAGTGATAAACATGAGGGGTGGGAAACCGCAAAAAATATCCCTAGGCTAAACCGTAGTCAACCAGGCAATGGGCTCAACCCAAACAACTGGAGCCCACCTCAAAAAAACAACACACCCTCAAAGATGGTCAGGTGCTCTCAACAGCCTGAAAAACCTTTGTGGCCAAAGTAAGCATCCGCAGATGCCAACACATCCACTTTATAAGGCTTTGTAAAAGCCTTGCAAACCTGCGTCACTGACGCCTGAAAGTCCAGGAGGCACTAATGGCGCTTTTCCACTGCATGGAACCAAACGGTTCGGCTTGCTTTTGTGCTTTTCCACTGCTGGTACCGCATAGTATGGTGTAGGAATGGTACGGTACGGCGGCGCTTTTCCACTGCACGGAACCGAACGGTATGGCTCACTTTCGCGCTTTTCCACTGCTGGTACCGCATGGCATGGTGTAGGATTGGTTCGGTATGGTACGGTATGGCGGCGCTTTTCCACTGCATGATACCGAACGGTACGGCTCTCAAAAACAGTACCACCTCGATTGTGGTTCCAAGAGGTACCATACCCGGTACCATATCCCACAATCCTTTGCATGCAGTCACTACTAGCCACTGATTGGTCAGAGAATCCCACCCACCCTGTTGTTATCCCACCCACTTAACTTTAGTACTACTTTAGTGGAAAAGCAAACCATACCGTACCGTACAGAACCGTTCCAACACCGTACCATGCGGTACCAGCAGTGGAAAAGCCAAGCAGGGCCGAGTAGAGCCGAGACGGTACTTGCAGTGGAAAAGTGCCATAAGTGCCCAAGTAGAGTGCCCCTTGACAGGGAAAGGAGGAACCTAACCCCTTTTGGAATAGGCCTGAACTACCATCTGTCTGATCCATCTGGAATTGGTCAAAGAGAAAGCGGACAACCCTTTGCGAGGTCCATGTGTGAGCACAAATAGAGAGTCTGACTTACTGAAAGACTCGGTAGCTGCCAGGTACACCCTAACTACCCAGACCACATCCAAGGCATGCAAAGCAATTTCCTTTAATTATTATTTTTTATAGACATGGATCATACACCTACTCTGAAGAAGTGGCGAATCTAGTCCACAAAACGCATCAGTCTATGGATGTCATTCAATTACCTTGTTACTAGGGTAATATTGCTATGCTGGTTTTCTTGAATCTGGTCTGGGGGTCATATCTGCTTTTACCATTCCAGTTTCATATAATTTACTCATTATGTTTGTATTTTACATCATGTTTACTCCTTTTTGCATGTATCAATAAATGTGGTATTTCTGCCCTACCAGCCTTGTCATGTCATGTCTCTCATTAAAGTCTCAACCTCTTTTTTTTTCTAATTTCGTTCGTATGTTTAGGCCTGGGACACAGGGAAGGCAACACAATGTCTTCAGTCAAATGAAAGTCAGAGACCACCTTAGGAAGGAATGACGGACAGGGGTGAAGCACCACCTTATCCCTGTGAATCATCAGATAAAGTGAATGACAGGATAAGACCGCCAGTTCCGACACCATGCACGCAGAGGTAATAGCCACCAAAAAGGCCCCCTTCTGGGACAGCGTAAGCAGGGGAATCTCCCAAATATTTTCCAAGGGAGGCTTCTGTAGAGCTGAAACCACCAAATTAAGATCCCAAGGCAGCAACGGAGCACGCACTGGAGGAACCAAATGTCAGACACCCTACAGAAAAGTATGCAACAGGGAGTGTGTGGCCAAAGGTCTTTGGAAAAAGACCGCCAAGGCCGATACCTGGCCCTTGATGGTACTCAAAGCCAATTTTGTTCAACCCCCTGTTGAAGGAAGGTTAAGATCTGAGCCACCGAGAAAGAGTGAGGATGAACCCTAAGAGACTCACACCACGCAATATACGTCTTCCAAGTACGAAGGTAGATCTACCTAGAAGTTGATTTCGTAACTTATAACAATGTAGGAATCACCAACTCAGACAAACCGCCATCCTTTAGCACCTGGCGTTCAACAGCCAAGCCGTTAAAGCCAGAGACTGTAAAGCAGGATGGAAGATCGGTCCTTGGGACAACAGATCCTCCCTGAGAGGAAGCTTCCAAGGAAGGTCGGCGACCAAGCGCACTAGATCAGTGTACCAAGCCCAGCTAGGCCAGCCTGGAGCCCGCAATCTATTCTGCCTCGATTCTGCGTAGAAGTCTGGGCAGAAGCTTGAGAGAAGGGAAGGCGTAGATCAGAGGATACTGACTCCACGGGGCCACCAGCCCGTCTGTTGCGTCCGCCAGTGTATCCCTTGACTGAGCCACAAACCTCTGCATCATTCAATTGAGCCGAGACGCGAACAGATCTCCCTGGGGGGTGCCCCACCAGAGACACAGCTGATGAAACACCTCCAGATGAAGGGGCCACTCCTGTTGGTCCAACGCCTGGCGACTGAGGTAATCTGCCTGCCAATTTTCCACCCCGGGAATATGTACAGTGGAGAGGGCTGGAATGAACCGTTCTACCCCCATTAGAATACCGATTACCTCCAGAGCCCCCAGGACACTTCATGTGCCCCCTTGGTGATTGACATAAGCCACATCGGTGGCATTGTCTGACTGAATGCGCACTGGGTATCCCTGAAGACAATCCTTCCAATAATGCAGACACAGTCTGATCGCTCAGAGCTCCAAGACATTGATCGGTCTTTCGGTGTTCAGATCCCCTGAGCAGAATGTTTGCCGGGGACGCCTTCCCAGCCGGACATGCTGGCATCCGTGGTGACCACTGTCCAATAAAAGGGGAGGAAGGATTTTTCCAGCCGAAGCGCCAGAGAGCGAAGCCACCATATCAGGGACTCCTTCATTCCCTGGATCTGATTGTCCAGAGACTGCGTAGTCTTGTCCCACTTGGTCAGAATCTCCCTTTGCAGGGATCTCGTTTGGAACTGTGCAAACGGAACCGCCTCGAAGGTAGATACCATCAGGCCCAGCACCCGCATGCAAGTCCGGAGGGATGACCACTTGTTGGACAGCAGGAGGCGAATTGCTGTCTGCAATTTTTGGAATTTGTCCAGAGCAAGGAGCACTCTAGCTACAGCCGAGTCCAGAGTCAGGCCCAAACAGTCCAGCTTTGTGGACGGAACCAGGGCAGACTTCTGAAAATCCAGAAGCCAGCGTAATTCCGGCAGAGTTCGTATTGTGATCTCCAGGTTCTCCACCAGAGCAGAGGGAGATTCCGCTCGCAGGAGATCGTCCAAGTAACCCAGTACCGCGATCCCCCATTGGCGTAGCAAGGCTAGCACTGGAACCAACACGTTTGTGAAGACCCGAGGAGCGGAGGCGAGGCCAAAGGGTAATGCCACAACTGATAAGGCTCCTTTCCTACAGCAAAGCAACGAAAACCCTGGTGACTGGCACATATTGGAATGTGAAGATAGGCATCCTTGATATCTAGAGGCGAGGAAATCCCCCTGACGCAGGGATGCCACCACCTTTAAAATGGACTCCATTCCAAACTTCTGTACCCGCACAAAGCAGTTTAGGGCCTTGAGGTCCAGGATTGGACGTGCTTTGCCTGGGGGGCTGGTAACAGGTTTGAGTAAAAACCTGTAAAAAGGTTTCAAAGTCAGAACAATCACCCCTGGAAGGAACAGGTCTTGTACCCCCTAAAAACTGACCCTGTAACCGGTCTGGGGACAGGCGCAGGTTGGGAGAAAAAAACCTTGCCGGGGGATAAGAGTGAAACTCAATCATGTAGCCGGACCAGATTACTTTGTGGACCCATTTGTCTCGTTCCAGGGAAGTCCACGGGTCCTGAAACCAGCGAAGACGTCCCTACACCTTCACGCAGAAGGAGCCTTGTCCGCAGGTCTGGAGATCCTTAGGATCCACCAGGAGGTGGCCCTGAAAGGCTTCCAGCCCTTGTCAGTCGACCCTGAGGGACAAAAAACAAGCTGAGAAGGTCCACGTCTACGAAAGAAGTCCCTAGCCCTTAGTAGCCTGCAGAAGAAAGGTACTCTACCCCCTGAGACCTTTAATGAGGTCATCCAGAGTAGCTCCAAACAGGTGATCTCCTTGAAACAGAAGATCAGTCAAGGCCTTTTTAGAAGCCTGGTCCGCAGACCAGCATTTGAGCCAAAAGACACACTGAAGCACCACCGCCAAAACAGAGGCGAGCCATCAGGGGAGCCGCATTCAAAGAGGCATCACAGATAAACTGCAGCCCCTTGACCAGCTGGTCCATCAGCTCAGCAAAGGTGGGGGGGGGGGAGCGGAGCGGTTCTCCCTCCAGGTCACAGCGTAGGAGCTTAGCCCACTTGGTCATAGTTTGCGACACCAGGGTAATGGTAAATACCAGCCTCATTGCCGAACCAGCTAATGTGTACATAATGCAGGCCACCGCCTCCGCCTTGCTGTCACCTGGGTCCCCCATATGAGGAAAATTAAAAAAAAAAAAAAAAAGCAGTCTTTTTTTGCCTTTAGTAAATCAACCTCTGTGACACATCACAAGGAGCATGCCTTGAATGTAATGGTTTTGAAAAACTTAAATGGTCAACTTTAGTTCCCCTTTAAAAACATTACTCCACCTTTAGGAGCAGGTTTCCGGTTAGACCCATATTTAAGGTGTAACATGAAACGTGGTCACACATTCCTCAACCCCCCCCCCCCCCCCCCCCACTGACTACTTCCCTCCAGCCTTATAGCCAAGTATGTACCTCCATACAAGCCTGGGGAAGAGATTGCGCAAATGAACCATTAACACACAGGTGGGGATTGATTACATTGTTCTTCAGGCTCGATGCAAAATTCAAATACTTGCGCAATTTTTGCTTTATTATTGTGGATGCATTTGATACATTTTTGCAAAAGATGTATAGTTTATAATGGATATCTAAGCCTATAGAGAACACCCAACAACCACTGCAGCCAGATGCAAATATTTAACTATGTTAATTAGTTCTGACCATATACCAGACACCAAGGCACGTGTCCTACAATTGCTGATATTTGCTTCTTGTATCTGCACAGATCCTTCTTTTAATTTCTCAGGCATTTACAAAGACATACAGCTGTGAATTGAGAAGCTTATGCACCTACCAGTAGATTTCTATTTTAGGGATCTAATAAATACCAGGGTTTAAGCTGAGCTGCTTTTTTGACTTAAGATTTTTTACACAGTCAGCAACTTACAACAGGGCACGCTGTAATACCAAAATGGAAACTACTTAATCAACACTTCACTCCTGAAAACAGCAGATCATACATAGTAGACGGACAACCATGTTAATTCAGCCTAGAGGTAACACTTCCACAATAAACAAGCGTTGCATAGACGATTTCAATTTTTTAATAAACACAGCAGCTTGGCAAAATTAGATTGTATGGTACATTTATTGAACTGCTGATTTCATTTCACATCCTACACTGAAGGGCATAAATATAAATCGAGCATTGAATCGGACATTCAGCAAATAGTCTCTGCAGAAGAATCTACCAGATCTATACATTTTAAATAACAGCAACTGATTCTCCATCAGAGAATATTTGGTGAAAGTTACATTCACAGCTTTATAATTAGACCCCTTCTAATAATTGCAGTGCAAGGTCTACAAAGCTACCACAAGCACAAAAGTAGTAGAGAAATCTCTCAAAAGGAAAAATCTATTGAGTTACAATTTGCTACAAAATACACCTTTCTGCTAAATTATACATTTGCCTGCCATGTGTCATTTTTCCTGGAGTGCTCCGACTTACACATTATATTTCTCATCTCTGAACAGAAAACGTACGGGGAAGCATCAGTGATCATGCCAATAAGAACTGAAAGGACTAGCTCAGCTGTAGTTAAATAGGAGTAGTTGATGCTAGGAATAGACTTCCAGCAGAGGTAGTAAGTCAACAGTAATTGGATTCAAACCTGCTTGGGACGAACATAGATCTATATTCGGACGATAAATTGAAAAAAAAAAAAAAAAAAGAAGGAACAAAATACAAATAGATATTTTTAAAAATGGGGTAGACCAGAGGGACCACTTTTTTCTGCGGTCGTTTTTCTATGTTTATAAGGATAAGACCAATTAAAGTGATTGTAAAGTCCCTTTTTTTCTATTAAAATAACAAGCCTGTTAAACTTACCTGCTCTGTGTAGTGGCAGAGCAGCCCAGATCCTCCTCTTCTTGGGTCCCTGGCTGGAGCTTCTGACCCCTCCCTCCTGTTGAATGCCCCCACAGCAAGCAGCTTGCTATGGGGGCACCAGAGCCGAGCCACAGTTCCATGTATTCATTCAGACATGGAGCCGCAGTTTGGCCCCACCCCCTCTCTCAACATTGGCCAACTGTGTTTGATTGACAGCAACGGGAGCCAATGACACCATTGCTGAGTCTCAGCCAATCGGTAGGAAGAGTCCCGGACGACAGGTATTCGTGGACATCATTGGATCAAGAGGGGCTCAGGGGGACTGCTGCAAAACAGAAGACTTTTAATTTTAATGCATAGAATGCATGAAGATAAAAAAATATTCTGCCTTTACAACCACTTTAAAGGTCCCATTCACATCTGAGCGTTTGTAGCTTAATGCTCCAAAATTCTCAATATCCAACAGCTCATGCATTACAGTGGTAGTCGTTCATATACAGTATGAGCACAGATGCAGGCAGAACTGGATGTTTTTGGCCCCATAGAGTTAAATACAGTAATGTGTGAAAATGGACAAAGCGTTGAAGCATTTTTTTTTTTTTTTTTAAGTAGTTGTTTATCCGGTTAGAACCGGTTTACTCCCACGAGCGATTTTTATTGGCTAAAGCAAAAATGTCCAAAGCTTGAACACACGTAAAACGCTTAAAAAAACGCTTCTACAATGCTCGCACACGTACACTGGAAAAACAATCAAATACATCTCTGAAAATCCCTCTGTTTAAGTATAAATGCAGCCTAAAGCACATTAGCTCATTCTTTTTGTAGAACCTTGAAGACTCTCACTGCAATACAGTAACACAATAGTTCAGCATATCCAGTCCAGAAGATAGTCTTTAGCAGGCTGTACATACATGTACTGTTTCAGGCTGTGGAAGTTTTGCATTTTTACTTTCAACTATCCTATTTTCCCTCCAATTTTAATGCTGCAACAAAAAAGTTCTAGTCAGGATAGTAACTTTTCACCCAAATATTCGTATAATCTGTACTCTGTATTTAAGGAATAAAGAGAAGAAAAAAATAAATAAAAACGGCTGAAAAAAATAGTACCAGGAACAAAAAAAAGAATAAAGATTACTGGGGTTCCGCACTTTTTTTTCACAGCAAGGCCTAAATAAATAGTAAGCAAAATTATAAAAATATAAAATGTCACTGTAAAAATATTAACAGTAAAAGTGGACAGTCGGTAGGGCAGTAGATGGTGTCATTAGCACAGAGGTTGGTGTCAGAGCAGTGAACTGGGTCAGTAGTTTATTTTGATTATTTTTTACATTTTTTTTAGCAGCCCCATTGGGGGGCTTTGTTGAAATATCATATCCATATAATGTCTAATTTTTGAGACAGAAAAGAGAATGAGGACACAGTCTTCAATTTACATCATTGCAGTCTCAGCTGCATAGAATTAATAGGAAGACCTCTGCACAGTCACCCTGTTCATTCACAAATTGAAGCATAGTAAACAGTTTACGAAGCTTCAGTTATGAATGAACACAGAGTGTAGCTGACGTACAGCCAGTAAGGTCTGAAAAATATTAACTCCTATGATATAAACATTTGTTCTAGGTCAAGACTCGCTAGGCAGGAATAAAAAAAAAAAAAAAAACAGCCGTAAAGCTAGCCTTCTAAAAAGAGGCAATTGCAGCTCACAGCTCTCTGTCCTTAACACGTAAACCCACTTTGGTGGATCTCTGTACATTGCAAAGATTTAACAAACATTGTTGCAGATTCCTACCTTTTGTTATTCTGAAGAAATCCCTGTATGCGCCTTTGTGCCCCTGTGCTAAGTGAGTCTGAGAGTGGTTTCATATTGATCAACCAGCTGTGCCTGCATCCCTTAAGACGTTATTTCTTATTGGGAGTATCATACCAAAAATGACATTTTTGTTGCAGGGTATACCTGAAATCTGACTTGTATCTTAGTGCAGACTTCTGGTGAATATCAGTGAGCCAATCAAACCAGCAAGAAATTATGTTTCTGGGGGGCATGCTGTACACATTCTGTGTACAGAACACTTCCAGGTAGCCGTATCGCATTGCATTTAACAGAAAGTTACAGAGCTGCAGATTAAAAAGGAGAGGTCATTTTTAATAGCACACAGTTACAATATGACTTGTGTCGCAAATGTGTGTGTGTGTGTGTGTGTGTGTGTATATATATATATATATATATATATATAGTAATTTTTTTCCCCATGAAAGTGGAGTTACTCATTAAGTTGGCCATAGACAGTTCAAATCTCAGCCAGTTTAGCAGGGGCAGCCGAGATTCGGGCCATGTATGGGCAGGCTGATTGCACCAAAGTTGATCAACGATTAACTATGGTACAACCAGCATGTCAGATTTTTCATGCAGATTATTCCCAGCAGCTAGAACTGCTAGCAATAATCATTAAATGTTCTCCCCACCAGGAGAACTCCACAGCTCTGGGGGTTGCAACATGTGGTTGCAGGAAAGAAAGGTCGCTCCATCTATGGCCAGGTTTACTTGAATGGCTGTACAGGCCGCCCCTCTTGGGCTACAATTCCATAAATGCAATTATCTAGTCCATTATGAGGCTACCTCTCAATAGGCCATTTTCTACTATGCCCAGCCACAGCATTAGCAGCTCCCTCATATAGATAAGCCCGCTTGCTTTCCAAGCTCCTCCTATGAAGCAAGTAGGGTTGGGCAGAGTACAAAATTGTGTTGGTTGTTTAGCAACAAGATCCCAGTAGCCCATCTATCTCTGAACAAGTATATTCACAATAACTTGAAAAACAGAGTGGTGTGGGGTTTGTCAGGTCTGTTACAATGGATCAATTCCCCTGCTACAAAAAAAAAGTATGAGAATCTTCTATTGTAAAGCAGGAAAAAAACACAATGGTTATATAAAACTACACTATAAATGTACAATTAGCTAGGAAAACCAAAACAAAGTAATCAGATAAAAGATCATTTCAACCCATTTTAATGGATATGTTGCCTACTGTGCTTTTTCAGCTAGTTAAAAACCAAATTGTTTTTAATTCCTTTTAACTTCTCAGAAGACATTAAAAAAAAGGAGACTGTCTGTTCCGTACAATATAATTGCATTTACTGAAAAACATTTCAACTGCAAAGGGGTGGTTACCAAAAACTAATTGCAGATGATCTCCAAAGATATACAGTAAATGTTGGGCAAACGCATGTTTGGTCCTCGGTAGTCAAGTGGTCTGGGCAACCAACCATATTAGTAGGGATAGCAACCATTCTTGGCGTAAATCTGTGCATACAGAAGCAAATCAAACAAAAAGTGGGGAGCGTGGTGTTTCAGCAAGACACCTGACTGCAACTTAAAGGAAAAGTATAGCCAAAGCTTGTTTGGCTGCACTTCTATTGATCACAGGAGTGCTATTCATTTTGCACTCCTGTGACCCATTTTCAGCAGAGAGCGGACTTCCCTGCTCTGCTTCTTCTGCTCTCTGCTCAAGTCACAGAAGCCAGTCCAGGCACCATCGCGACATTGGAGCCTGGATCCGCCAGGTGCCTGGACGAACACCCAGCTCCGCCTGAGCCGGCCGATTCCCGCTCAGCTCTCCAATGAGCGAGGAGGGAGCAGAGCAGAGAGCTGCTGACTGACAGTCAGCAGCTCTCTGCTCGGGGAAGCTGTCAGAACAGAGTGAACAGCAGAGTTTGATCGCTCAGGTATGAGCATAGAGGCGCCAGGGGAAAAAAAGCAGCATTGGACCGATAATGCATCCACCTAGGTAAGTATTAATCTTAAAAAAAGCCCAAACCTATACTTCTCTTTTAACACACAAAACTAGACGTTATAACCAAGAGTTCAGTTGTCACCCAACCAAGCACTGGGATAGGAAATATGCAGTCTAAAGCTGGGTACACACAGTTTCTATTGCATTCAACCAGGTTAAAAAAAAAAAAAAAATTAAATTAATTGATTCCCCCCCCCCCCCCATTAACACAAAGCTAGGTGATGGAGGGATATCTTTTGCTTAGACATTGTATTCTGACAGGGGAACTCCATCAGATCAAATGCATTTTCCGGCATGACTGTTCGTCAGAAGTCAGTTGTTAGACCGGGTTCTGTTGAAGACCGCTGTACACATGGACCGAGACCCTGCAGGTTCCTGCTGAACTGGCTGATTTTCAGCCCGTGTGTACCAGGCTTAAGTAACTGACTGTGAAAAGCATGTTGGTGTCAGACATTTTAGATGAAGAATCCCAAAGCAACCCTCTCTTATCCTTTTTAACATGAGGAACACTCAAAGAAGTTGTCGGGCTTTGTAGAAACCCTGCTAATAATTATATCTACTTCTTACTCTAATAGAGTGAAAAGTAAACCAAGCCATACGTGGATAAAAATTCAGTTGGTTCAGCAGGAACCGGACAGATTTCATTCCATGTATGGGTAGGGTGGTAGACCTATAGATGGACTTCTGAATCTGTACAACCACCATGATGGATTTTTGCCACTCAATCAGCTCTGCCAGCTATAGCCTGCAGCACTGATCAGTGTGTTCCCTGCTCCTCCCTGTTCCGGACTCCCCACTTTTAGAATACAGTAGCTCAGCAGGGAGGAATCGAGTTTGTTTTTTTGTTAAACCTGCTGGTTGTAGGAAAAAAAAAACGGATTCATGTAGCAGATGCTTAATAATAGATCTAAAAATTAAACAAATACAGGAGATATATACTGAAATTTTCATAACAGGGGCCATTTGTACCACACAGTTATTTTCATTTAGGCTACATTCACACTGAGCCACTGCAAAAATGTGTTTGTGGTGCGTTTTTTTTAAGGACATGTGACTCAAACCGCACCAAAAACACACCACAGGTAGTTTTTGCAGTGTTGCCGTGTTCTTACAGCGGTTTCTCTACATTTTACTGCGTTTTGCATTGCTTTCAATGGGAAGATGCATTTTTGCCGCAACGGAAGCGCACTGCCCCAAGGTGAACACATTTATTGATTTTAAAGGGAAGCATTTTTTCTTGAACTTTTCAGGTGCTTTAACGCAAAAGTGCTTGAAAAACTCTGCAGTCTTAAAGAAGGCTAATAACTTCGAAAAAAAAAAACCACACAGATCGCAAAAAAAAATCATGTTGGTCATAAGAAAAATACCCAATAAAATTGATAGTCAGTGAAATGCCCTTTGACATTGGTCATTTTAATGCCAAAACTATCTTTTTACATGAATGGTCAGGGACAGAAGTTACCCTTTCATGTATTTTTTTTTTTCTTTTATGCCACGGTGGTGTAAACCCTGAAACGAAAAAACCCAAAAAACCCAAAAAACCCAAAAGTGAACAAAAAAAAAAGTGCATGTTAACACACGCAACAAAGTGCACTTTGCTTTGTCCGGCAGCCTCACCTACCTGCTCAGAGCCACAGCAGGAATCAAAAGATTTGCACTGGAAGAAATTGCCAGTGTAACGTAGCCTTAAGGTGGGTATACACTTTAAAGAAATTAGGCGACCGATCGTCCAGATTTCCTCAATGATTCCCAGCAAGTCGGAACCGAGGAAGAAAAATTCTTGTACGACAAAGGCTTTTGTTGTGGTTTATGGTTTCTGATCATGTACACTCTTCTGTATCTGATTTTTCTTATAAGGCCTCTTGTACACTGCAACTTAAAGCTCAGTACAGCTTTTTTTTTCTGAGCTAAAATACAGCCCACTAATTGTAATGTGCCAATGCACACAGGCGCGTAAATGAGCGCCGTGTATTCTTCAGTAGGAACAAAATAGAAAAATCTGCATTTTTGGACAGTAATTTACGCCAAATGCGTGCAATTGCGCACAAATGAAGGCACACGAACATACGGTTGATCTGAAAAATGCTAATTTGCATATTTTACAAAAACACGAGAATAAATTTTCGCGAAAATGCACTCATTTCAATAAGACAAATTTACAGCTAAAAAAGGAGATGCTCAAACAGGAGTATCGTGTGTAAGAGGCCTATGGAAACAATATACAGTAAACAAAAATTTTGGAGTTTGTCCCTTTGGAGAATTTCATTGGAAAAAGTCTGAAACAGATGTCAAAAGCGGTGTACACACGAAAATCGAATGATCGAGCCTCGTACGGAATGTTTCTTCAGGTTTTCTCAGTAGGTACCCAGCATTAGTGTTGTACAAAGCTGCTCTAATCTATTCCACAGCACAGCATGTTGTGCTGAACCAGAACCAGGAAGTCATCCTGCAGCTCCCAGGAGTGGAGGAGCAGTGTCTGGGACTATAGCATAGAGACCGCTGCATAATAAAGTGCAATTTATCAACTGTTTCACAGCATTTGTTCCTCAGAAACAGACTTTATTTATTTTTTCAGGTTACAAATATCACTTAGATGTGGAATAGTTTTTTCACTTAAATGGGAATTGGACTTCTGTTCTTAGAAATCATTTTTTTTTTTTTTTTTTTTTAGCTCCACTCCAAAATAGCTACTTTGTTTAGTTCCCCATTAAGCCAGCCATGGATGGATCGAAATTCAGCTGGTTCAGCAGGAACTGGATGGATTTTGATCCAACTTTGGGCAGGCTGGCTGTCCAGAAGTCAATATCTCGACTTCTGGACAAAGGCTGTTGGCTTTTATCGCTTGATCAGTGCCAATGGCTATAGCTGGCAACACTGGTCAAGGGATTCTAACAGCGAGGGACTCTCCCCGCTGTCAGAATTAGACATATGCCGGTTTTCGGTAATTCGATATATCGCGGTATTGCATAGCCACGGTATTGTTATTGTGGCATTTTTAAAATACCGAGTTTCTCTGTCAAGTCTGCCTGACTTGTGAATTGATACATTTCAGTGAGCTGGATGACTCATTCACTTGCACAGCTAACCCCTTTCAGCATTAAGTCTCCTAACTATAAACAAAAATGATTACATTTGTATCTTTTCCTTCCCTCTGCCAGGGAGAAAGGAAGTTTAACCTCTTAAAGACTGGATCTTTTTCTGACACTTGTTGTTTCAAGTTAAAATCAGTTTTTTTTTTTGCTAGAAAAGTACTCAGAGCCCCCAAACATTTTATATATTTATTTAGCAGAGACCCTACAGAATAAAATGGCGATTGTTGTAATATTTTATGTCACACTGTATTTGCGCAGCAGTCTTTCAAACGCAATGATTAGACTTTAATGAATAAAAAAAAAAAAAAAAAACGTAACAGTAAAGTTATCCCAATTTTTTTTTTTTGTTACACAGAGAATCGTGATCTTTATTCCAAGCTAAAAAATCGTGATTCTCATTTTGGCCAGAATCGTGCAGGTCTAATATATATATATATATATATATATATATATATATATATATACACACACATGCATAGCAGCCCACATTACATTATTATATAGCCATCAAGCAGTGTCTGGCCTACATGGTGATGACTGGTCCTGGCGCTCTGATCCGATGGCCTGGTCTTTAAAGGGGCAAATCCTTGCGATCCAGAAGTGGTTAAACCTGCAGGAGGACCGGTGTTTTTATCTATTAATGACTTTACTATTGCTTTAGGCCTGGTTCACATGTATGCGGGTTGGCGGTTCACATGTATGCGGGTTGGCGGCCCACATTTGCACAGGCATAGCAGCCCATTGATTTGAACGGGCTGCTATGCCCTCATTTTCCGCAGAAAAAAGGTGCATGCAGCATTTTTTTAAAATTCAGTGGCCTTGAAATCCATCCTGCTTTTGCACCATGCGACTAACCTGCAGTTCCTGCTCTGGCAAGCTTTCTGCATTTTTTGTATACGTGGGCACGGCATTTAAAAATAAACAGTTTGCGTGTGCAGCGACGGCAGGTAAGTCGCATGGTGCAAAAGAAGGATGGATTTCATGGCCACTGCATTTTTTTAAATTCTGCATGCACCTTTTTTCAGCTGAAAACGCAGGCATAGCAGCTCAAGCCCATTCACATCAATGGGCTGCTATGCCTGTGCAAATGTGGGCCCCCAACCCGCATACATGTGAACCGCCAACCCGCATACATGTGAACCAGGCCTAAAGCAATAGTAAAGTCATTAATAGATAAAAACACCGGTCCTCCTGCAGGTTTAACCAATTAATGACTTTACTATTGCTTTAGGCCTGGTTCACATGTATGCGGGTTGGGGGCCCACATTTGCACAGGCATAGCAGCCCATTGATGTGAATGGGCTTGAGCTGCTATGCCTGCGTTTTCAGCTGAAAAAAGGTGCATGCAGAATTTAAAAAAATGCAGTGGCCATGAAATCCATCCTTCTTTTGCACCATGCGACTTACCTGCCGTCGCTGCACACGCAAACTGTTTTTAAATGCCGTGCCCACGTATACAAAAAATGCAGAAAGCTTGCCAGAGCAGGAACTGCAGGTTAGTCGCATGGTGCAAAAGCAGGATGGATTTCAAGGCCACTGAATTTAAAAAAAATGCTGCATGCACCTTTTTTCTGCGGAAAATGAGGGCATAGCCAGCCCGTTCAAATCAATGGGCTGCTATGCCTGTGCAAATGTGGGCCGCCAACCCGCATACATGTGAACCACCAACCCGCATACATGTGAACCAGGCCTAAAGCAATAGTAAAGTCATTTATAAACAACACCTCCTTCAGGTTTAACCACTTCTTGACCACAAGGATTTGCCCTCTTAATGACCAGGCCATCGGATCGGAGCCGAGCGCCAGGACCAGTTATCACCAGTTAGGCCAGACACTGCTTGATGACCTATTTTAGGCCTGGTTCACAGAGTCTGTACTGACTGACAATATAATAATGTGCATAAGTGAACCAAATCCCCTAAATTCAGCAATGAAATTGAAGTGAGGTGGAAATTTAATAATTTAAATTTAATAATAGAATACCGTGATAATACCGTATACCGTGGCAAAACCTTAATCAATTAATCGCAGCATGAAAATCTGATACCGTCACAAGCCTAGTCAGAATACAATGGGTCCACAGGGGGAATTCCCCAATCAACACTGAGGGTGTTGATGGGGGAAACTAGTCCTTTTTTTTTTCCTTACTCAAAAACAAATGCATAGTCTATGGCCTGTATTACACACCTCAATGTACCTCTCAGTTATTACCAGCCTGAAGAGAACCAAATGAGAATTCTTACAATAATCTTTGCAAATTAACTTTTGCAGTCATTGAAATAGACATTTTCAACCACACACTAAAGCAAATCTATGGAAATGGAAATGCCACATGCATTAGGCTTTTAAACGGTTTCTCCAGAACCATCAAGCACAACCCCAAATCTAAACTGCAAAGGGATGCTTTACCATGGCTCCTCCCGTCTGATATAACATCCCCTGATTACGTATAGCATGGAAACATCTTCCAAAACAAAACACAAGGTTATTCTGGTAATTTATGTAGATTTTACATCTCACTAAATCACATTTTATACAAGTTTGTTCTCCATTTCCCCATGGAAGCATCCTGCTTAGAATTCATCCACAGCAGTAACAAATATTAGTATTACAGAAGTCCTTTTGAGAGATGCTTCACATAACTATGATTAACTCACTGCCAAAGGCAATCACTGGTACATCCAACCAACTGTCAAGTACAATTTTTTCCTAAGTGTAACAGATTTATACAGAATGGAATCAAATTTATAAACACAATTTATTTTGAACCCACAATGTCCGAAACAGACTCAACTGAATTTATTAACCAATAATACTTTCAAACTTCAGCTTAAAACAAAATGAAAAAAAAAAAAAAAAAAAACACTTGTTTCAACTACCACGCTAATTAGGCCTCATGCACACAGGGAGTTAGGAAAAACAAGCTACAAAGCCACTACCAATGCCAGGATAAAGCGTCGGTAAAACACGCTTTAAGTAGCCTTTTGCATTGGCGTTAAAGTGCGTTTAGCTTTTAGCAGTTTCTCTGCCTCTATTTAAAATCAAATCAATGGTTCCCTATGAGAGCAGTCTTAACTGACCTGACTTTTCAACCCATTGATTTGAATAGAAGTCGCATCCTAGTCGGCTCATGATAATCCCGACTTGTGCTCGAAGGGTTCTTGAAGGGGAACCCGTGCCAAAAATATAAAAGTAAAAAACGGTGTGGGGGCCCCCCCTCCAAAAAAATCAATACCAGAACGTTATCTGAGCATGCAGCCCAGCAGGTCAGACAGGGAGGGGGGCTCGCCCCCTTCCTGAACCAAACCAGGCCACATGCCCTCATCAACATGGATTGAGGGCAGATTTTTATTAAAGGACTTCTCAAAACAGTCTGTCTTTATTTATATTACACTGCCTTTTTTGGGGGGAATGGGTAGGGGTACAATGTACCCCATACGCATTCACATAGGGGGGTCCGGGATCTGGAGGCACCCTTGTTAAAGGGAGCTTCCAGATTCGGATAGGCTTCCTGCCCGCAGACCCCCACCGAGGGTTGTTGGGAACAGGCCCTTGCTCTCCATCAACATTGGGACAAGGTGCTTTAGGGTGGGGGGGGGTGCAGAGCCTCCGCCCCAAAGCATCCACCCCACCAGGTTGAGAGCATGTGGCCTGGTATGGTCCAATACTTTTTTGATACAATAGGTCCTTGTTTAACAAATGTAATTTTGTAATAAAATTTGTCTTATTTTAAATCGGTGTGTTCCTTTTTGTGCCAGTAAAGTCTGGGAAATTTTCTGTTTGTTTTGATGTACAATACAGATGTGGCATGTGAGTGGCCTTAACTGAGTTGCATCTAATCAAAAGCAGGCACTGTTGGGGTATCCGGACAGCTTTCTGAGAATGTGTTCGAACTCGTGTCAGATTTTTACTGCTTTTTGGGACTTAGGGTTTGACCAGACAGCAAGCGAGAGAAAATCTCCAACAGCAACAAAAATAAAAATGTAATGTACATCTTTGGTGGAAGGCTAGAAACTCGGTCAGATTTTTGTTCGTCTGTGCCCCTGCTTCAGATTTTACCTCATTTCCTGTCTGGTAAAACCAATATTATGGGACAAAAAGTGAGTGGAAAATCTCTCTAACCTGAATAGCAGTAAAAACCGCAAGAGGATATCTACTCCTTTACCATCAAAAACTAGAAAACGTTTTTTAGATGCATTCATGCTTGCATATATACCTTGCCCACAATAACATGCAAGAAGAACCCTAGTGGTAGTTTCTGCAATTAGCTGTGAATAGGCAGCCCTTTTCAAAAAGCAAAATGGGAAGCTGTGCATTCTCACAGCTAGTCGCACCCACTTGCATGTAAATGTTCATGCTAAGATCACATGTGAATGATTGGCCCTGGAAGAAGGCACTCTGCATCCAGGGCTAATCACTCGCATGTGATCACAGCATGAACAATTACATGCAAGTGGACGTGATTAGCTGTGAGAGCCAACAGCCTCCTATTGCTTTCAAAGGGGCTGACTAATCGCAGGAACCCCTAGTGAGATTCTTGTAACCACCAGCAGAGTGCATTCACAGGTGTTAATGCACATTTTGGCTCAATATACATTGCAAAGATAAAGTGATAAACACAAGTTATACATTAAATATAACCGATAGAAAGGAGTTGCACAGCTAAAATGTACAATCCGGCATCTGCCAGATGCCAAGGTGAAAAAACCCATATGCTCTGGTGTTGCGGCATTCCAGCCGTAGGGATGCCACCTCATCCCTTTAAACTGAACACAAATACACAGGTTCTGAGACAAATTTAATGCAGATAAGTCACTAAAGCATGGCTCACACTGCTTTTTTTTTTTTTTTCATTCAATCCAGTGGGCTGAACGGAAAAAAAACAGGTCGCACCCGCTGTGTTATTTGGATACAGTAGCACCAATAAAACTAATACAAATGTGATAATGTAAATATACATTCACTATAAAATATATTTTTACTTTAGCATCAACTGTTTGGGTATTTTATGGTTTTTAAATGGTCTATTGGCAGTTGTGTAATGCTTTAAATGGCCTTATCTGTGATGTTTCCATTAAGTGTTCCACAGATAAGGAGTGAAGAAAAAAAATTTACTTTCTAAACCAGCTAGCAAATACTCCAGCTTTAGTTTACACCTTGTCTATGGTTTCCTAATGTTTAGTAGATTACATAATATAATACAAGAAACTTTTTTTTATATAATATATATATATATATATACATACACACATATATATATATATATATATATATATATATATATATATATATATATATATATATATATATATATATATATATATATATATATATCTCTCTCTCATGGTGTATACTGCCACCCCATTTTTGTAAGATTTTAATAGGTTTCTGAAGATCATTCTAGTTGAATTTGATCTACGATATACCCATAACAGGGAATGTGACACAAAAGGAAACACATAGAATATGATTTAACTGTAAAAAAAAAAAAAAAAAAAAAAAAGGTCCCCACTATGACAATTATGTGACATCAATGCAAACATGACTAAGCACCAAAATACCAAACCAGGACACACAGAGGAGTTCTACAGCCTGTAAATTAGCCGGTACCAGAATTTGTGGAGGCTCATGGGAGGAAAGTGCACTTGACTCTAGACAGAATCTCACATGTAAGGCAAAACAGTCTGGTGAGGCTGGAGATGGGCCTTAACTTTACAAAATTCCGTGCTTAAAGTGGTTGTAACCCAAACCTTAGAGCAGGCTAAGAAAAAAAAAAAAAAACCTGGGTGATCCTGCCTGGTTCTGCCCTCCCCCCTGTAAACTGACCACGTTTATCATGGTTGCCGAGCCCCTGATAGCATGGTCAGTTTACGTGCCAAAGTGCATTATGGCTGCATAAAAGAGGAACTGGCAGTGAATGAAAGGTTACAAATACTTTAAGTTCTCAGCAGTGAAACACGTCAAGGAAGCATCAATTATTCTCAATTGGACGATGCTTGCATGTAGGAGAGGGGAGACTCAACTACAGCAACATATATGTACACCTTTATAAAGTAACTACTTTCTAGTTTCTCAGGCACACAAGTCAGCATGACTTTTAGGCCCCTTTCACACTTGTGCGATCTAAAAGTCACACGATTTTGCCTGGACTTGAAGCAATACCTATGTCTATGGACCTCAAAATGCATTAAAATCGTCCCAAAGTAGTGCAAGGACTACTTTGGAGTTTTTGCAACTTGAAGTCGTACAGATATGAACGGTACTCATTGGAAATCATGGAGTACAACCTGTCATGCGACTTTGCAGTCCCAAATCGCAGGACAAGTTGCACAAGTGTGAAAGGGGCCTAAGGCCTCATGCACACTGGATGTTATCAAAAATGACAGTAGAAAGCTGTAGAAGGAGTTTTTCAGCTGTAGCGTTTTTTAGCAAAACTATGCTCCCACAAAAGCCTATGGCTCAAAATTGTTGATAAATGCAGAAAAGCCAAATTTTTAAGCTTTTACAGCCTAAAAACACCTCTCAAAACCCACTAATCCTGGGGGGTTTCCAGCCAGAAAACACTCCTACCAAAAACTTCTGATAACAGCCTATGTGTGCATGGACACATAGGATAACATGCTGGGGAGTTTATTGGCTGAAGAAAAAAAAAAAAATGTCCCCGACGCCAAAAACAGCAGGCGTAAAAATATCCAGGCCTAAAGTGAACCTGTGCCTAGACCGTGTAGTGTTTACATGGACAAGCAGGACTGAGAAGCCGAACAAAAAAAGCACTGAAATCTAGGAGACAGCTAAAAAAAAAAAAAAAAAAAAAAGTTAGGAGCCATTTTTTTTTTCCGGCTGGCTCAGCTGCGGGAATCGCCGTACCCATACATCGCTCCTTGGGAGCGAGCAGGGGGGGGGAATTTGCGATCTGCAGGGAGGCCAGCAACCTTGATTGCTGCCGGAGCCACGATCACTCCTCGGGAAGACAGAACGGCGGCCTGCCGTTGTAAACACGGCAGACCGTTGTTCTGTCATCATCACAGGGCTCTTGTGTTAGTCCTATTTAAGAACACAGGTCTCTGTTTTAATACAAAAAGCCCATCCCTCTCACAGTTAGAACACACCCTCTAGGCGCACATTTACCCTTTGATCGCCCCTGGGTTAACCCTTTCCCTGCCAGTGTCAATATTACAGTAACAGTGCATATTTTTTAGCACCGATTACTGTAGTAATGTCAATGGTCCTCCCAGTGTCAAAATGTCAGTTAGGTTTCTGATCTGTCCGGACACAAGACATAAATCCTTCCCCTAGTTTGTAGACATGATAACTTTTGTGCAAACCAATCAAAATACGCTTTTTTTTTTTTATTATAAAGCACAGGCACTAGGATACAGTCTGTAATCTATAAGAGGGGATGATGTAAAGATCACAGGAAGGAAGGAAGGAAGGAAGGAAGGAAGGAAGGAAGGAAGGAAGGAAGGAAGGAAGGAAGGAAGGAAGGAAGAGAAGAAAAAGACATGCATAAAAACCAACAAAGTCAAAGTACCAAGCTTGACTAACACGCTGTAAAAACAGATAGCAAATCTTACTTTTTGGATAGAATAAAAAAAAAAAAAAAATCACACATTTAAACCATGCCAAGACTTCTGTACTTTGTCATTTTAGGAACTCACAGACTCCCATACAAACTTCTGTCAGGGTCTAGAGTAAAACTGCAACACAAGTAAGCACTTTCCTAGGGCCCCATGCACACTTGGCATTTGACACTTGCACATGAGGCTCTGCCATTTATGGGTGGAGGGTAAGTGTACAAATCCAGTCCCATTGCTGGCCAAAGCCCAGAACACAAGAAGTCTGTGTGCTGAGCACTTGTCATTGGGTGCATACTGCGCTGAATGTTAGTACAGCTGGGTGCACTGAACAGATGCAGCAGCTGATAGCCACTGAAGAGTTTGATATGCTGCACCCGTGTCTTCCACCTGCACCTAAATTATGGAGCCTAATGCACCAGGGCTAAATACCCAGGGTGCCCAAGACCTAATAAGTTTCCAAAAGCCAAATATTTTGTATATGCCTTTATAAAAATAGGGGAAAAAACAAACTGACACTAGTATTAATGTTATTAAAATACATGATTTATATAGCACCAACAGTTTGCAAAGCCCTTTACAATATAAAGGGAGAAAGTACAGTTACAATTGAAGTAGATGCAGTGAAGCGCAACACCTAGAACATATAAAGAATTTAAAGACCCATAAAATAAGTGTCCAACAATTAGTATAAGGCACGATCCAGGTGTGACGTCACAGGCTTAGCTCCTCCCTAGATGCGTTTTATGTCGCAATTGGACTTCCGCAGTAGGCAGGGAGCAACCTGCGGCGCTAAATAGCTACATTCCTCCCCTACACAATAACAACACACAAACAATGAATCACTCAAACAGCCAGAAGTGTCAATGAGCTCCATACCCTTTAGATCTCAAAAGCAAATTAACAGTGCCCATATACAGGGTACACCACAAAATAGGGCTGCACGATATTGGGCAAAAAAGTACATTGCGATATTTTGTTTTCAGCGATATATATCGCAATATTTCTCCAGTCACGTGCTATCACTGGGAGACGCATATCACAGGGGAGGAGACAGGCCGCACTGAGGAAGACGCTGCTTCAGCCAATCAGCGCTCAGCTTACATGATACTGCACAGCTGGAAGGAAGCGATGTGTGTGCGGTGTGCCCGGTGTCAGCTGATCACCTCCATCCCTCCCCCGATCTCACCTGGTGATGGTGCTGTGCCGGAGTGTAGCTGGGGAACACACACACCCGACCCCCCCCCCCCGGACCGAGATCCAAGTTGTGTCAATATCGGTTTCCCCTTGCTTTCGGCTGTGATCGGAACTCCGCCCCTCCAGCCCGATGCAATCCAGCCCTCCCAGCTCTGCCTCTAGTCTCCAGCCGACCATTACTCCGCCCTGCTCCGCCCATTGTCTCTCCATTGAATCCATTTACAAAACATTACAGCCTGATCCCGCCCCCGTGCGTGCCCCCGATGCAGCCAGGAGAGACAATGGGCGGAGTAATGGTCGGCTGGAGACTAGAGGCAGAGCTGGGAGGGCTGGATTGCATCGAGCTGGAGTTCCGATCACAGCCGAAAGCAAAACGGATGTGTCGGCTGCCAACACTGAGTCCTCCTCCTCCCCCGAGTCCCGACTTCTCCCTGTGCTAAATATCGTGTCTTCGGCAATATGAATATCGCCCACGCCCACAGAACGATAGTCGATATCACATCGACTATCGTTCAGCCCTACCACAAAAATGTAAAAAATATTACCCTGCTTTGGATCAAACTAGCTCTGTGGACTCACATACATCAGAGCATATAAAAAATGGAGCAAAATCAATATAGGTTGATCTAGGAGTTGCACTACACTGCAATTGCCTCAATTTAACATTTTGGTGGTGTGAAATCACTGTACAGCGTTTGGCTGCGCAAAACATAATTAATTTGTATTGATCATTCAGTATTTTTGCGCTGATTGTATATTATTAGTACAGTTACAATACAATAAAATACAAAAGGGGTTAAGAGGGCCCTGCTCGTTAGAGCTTACAATCTATTAGGATGGGGCAAGTGGTACAAAAGGTTATAACTGTGCGGGATGAGCTCATGGAAGTGATTAAAGTTTAGTTAGAGGTGCGACGGGCTTCCTTGAAGAGAGGAGTTTTCAGGGATTGCCTTAAGGCAGCCAAAGTAGTATATAGGCGGACAGATTGAAGAAGAGTTCCAGAGGATGGGAGAGGCTCTGGAGAAGTCCTGAGATGAGCATGCGAGGAGAAGACAAGGTACCTTGAGAGATGTCTTGAGAGGAGCAGAGGAAGGGTTGGGTGATATTTGGAGACAAGATTGGTTCTGTAGCTCAGGGCAGAGTTGAGAATACTAGGTAAAATGCATACTTTAATATATTAAAAGGAATTGTTATAAACAAAAGTATCACTGATTTTTTATTCTACACAAGCCAGTGATTAGATGAAGCTGTAAAACCTTACCCTAGACAAAGTATACTAGGGCGTAGGATCTGGTAATTCAAAATAAAAATAAATAAATAAAAAACCCCACACATGCACATTAAGGTCCGGTTCACACTGATGCGATGCGGGAAGGCTGCGAACTCGCAGCCTGTTCCCGCATCGCACACGCACCCCCGGCAGTTCACACTGCCATATGCGATACGCTGGGGGTGTCAATGTAATCTTAACGACACCCCCAGTTTGATCGCATATCGCAGTGCGATCGTGCAGCTCGCACAGGATCGGATCGCACAAGTGTGAACCGCTGTGCGATCCGATCCTGATGCGGCTAGAAAAAAGGGTCCTGTGCGTGTTTGGTGCGGCTGCGGTGCGAATTTAGCCATACAAACTGTATGGCTAAACTCGCACCGCACAGCCGAACGCATGTAATGTCGGAGCAGTGCGCTCCGACATTACATGCGAACCCCGCACACGCACAAGTGTGAACCGGGGCTTAAAAAGCAGCTTTAGGCCCCGTTCACACTGGGGTGATCCGACTTGCCGGGGCGACCTCATAGGTCGCGGCGCGCTGCTCGCACCGCGACCTCGGAGCGGCCGGCACGGACTTCATAACATTGAAGTCTATGCAGGTCGCTCCGGGTCACCCCAATGAAGCTCCGGACCCTTTTTCTAAGTCGGAGCGACTTGTGTCGCTCCTATTAGAACGGGTGCACAGCTTCTCTATGGCGAGCGTCCTACGGCGACCTGTCAGCGACCAGGTCACCTGACAGGTCGCCCCAGTGTGAACAGAGTCTTACAAAGACATGCTATAGATTACACACATTTAGTAGTAACACTTATTCAGTGAAATCAAAGCTACATTATTGTATTTTGCAAACAAAAGTTTCTTTTTACCCCCTTTTACTCTCCCTTGCTATTCAGTGAACATCTTCAGGAGAAAGTATGCCCTTTCTATTTTCACAAGTTATGTTTACAAACACAGCTTTGTTTTATAGATACAGCAATACAAAGCATCTATTCAGAGAGAATACCAATTATCTCATCCTTGTATCACATAATAGAAGACAACCTATCTGCTGAAATACTAGTAAATGATGTATGGAGGGCGCAGACCAACTACAAGGCATGTGAACAGTTTTTTACATTGTAGCAGTATTTCTTAGGGAAAATATACTGTTGGTCCACAATCTCTTACACAAGATTCAATGTTAACAAAGACAGACAGAAAATGTTAAATAAAATAGATGCATAAGGAGGTTATTTGCTCGATAAACTCCTCATTTGCACTTGACTCAAACGCTGACCACATTTTTCAATCAGAATAAGAAATTAATGTTTCAGGCTGTTTGCAGGGAAACAAAGAGGCATTTGTAACACATTCCTAATGCCTGCAGGCAGGTGTTTTAGCTAATGAAAGATACCAATTTTAATCGTGTAGCAAGATCACAAGAAGTGACTGATGCTTTCACACATTTTAGAGTTAAAGACAATCACACTTATCAGCTAAAAGGGATCTCAAATGCCTGAAAAGCAGTATTTCTCACGTGTGTCATCATAGCATCAACTTTATAAACACTGCAGCAGCAAGATTTTTTAGCAACTTTTTTTTTTTTCTTTTAAAGAGGGTAATGCAAGCAAAATTCAGATGAGTCAGAATGCATATTTTTTTTTTTTTACAAAAAAGGGCAGACTCACCAAAAATAGATGTAAAAACATGCACTCAATTGTATTTTTTCACACTGAAAGATTTTACTATAAATAACTTGCACTTGTTCCATGACTGTGTATTAACTGTGTGATCATTACACTAAACCACTTACCGCACTCATTTACCAAGTCATGAATCAAGCATCTTGCTACTCTACACTATTTTCCCCAGCAATAAAAAACACAACACACGCCTACACAAAAGATGTAAGTAATAAAAGGTACTCTGCATTACCTACAAACCTAGCAGCGTGTCCTTGATTTAGTACTCCGTATCTCCAGTCAGAAAGTTATACTTCTCAAAAGCAAGCTAGTTGTAGGATAAGCTCAGATGTGTGGCTAAATGACAAAAGCAATCTGAGTTAGGATTGCTTTTCAGGAGTTTGGCAGGCGATGTGAAGGCGATCAGGAAGCTTTCTCACTGCCCGTTTTAATCCCGCCACACCAATGCATCACAACCGCATGCATTTCATGCTATTGCAGGGCATTTGCAGCACTTCTACAATCACTTGACTGGGTCGATTTCTGCAGCAGTGCTGCCTGCCGAGCACTGCTGGGGTGATCATTTTTTCTGCGGGCACAAAGCATAGTAACATGTGAACTCTCCTGTCCACTGCCTTTGCAAAATAATGGAGAGGGGAGCACTAAAAACAAGTAACTGGACCACCTTTTTTAGACATTCCCCCCAAACGTAAGTCTAAACTTTAGGAGGCTTCCCCCCCCCCCCCCCTCTAATAGAAGTTATACACAGCTGGAGCGGAAAAGCCTGCCTCCTACCAGAATTCTGCAGAGAGGGATGCTTGTCTTTTATGCTGAAGCAGAGGTCTCTCTGCAAAGCTCAGACATGCCCCTTGTTCTCTCAGATCTTTAGCTATCCAATCAGCAAAGCTCATGCTCCCTGTTGATTGGAGAACTTAAGTGCTGACTCAACAGGGGGAGCCGTCACACCTGTGCAGACAGACTAGGGGTGCACCAATCCGACTTTTCTTGTCTTGATATCGATATCTGGCATTGTGTATCTGCTGATACCGAAACCGATCCGGGACTACACACATACACAATATGCATGCGGCTGCAGTACAGAGCAAAGCCGCTGCTTCATGTGTATGCTCCTCCATTCACAGGCAGAGTGCATCTGATATCACTCTGCCTGTGAGCCGGTGTAACGTTAAAAAACCATACCCCGTGAAGAAACCATACCCTCGTCACTTCCTGTGTGAAACAGCTGAGCAGCGCAGCAGTGCACATGCTCAGAGCCCCGAAAACAGTATGGAACAGCTGTGAAGATTAGAAGTGCGCATGCTCGGAGGGAAGGAAATCATAACGGAAGTGTGTATAATCAGATACTTGCGGCGGGTACATAAAAACAGTTCGGCAGCAACATTAATCATCTCCTCTGCTATCCCTGTCACCTCCCTGATGTCGGCTTGTAAATATAAAAGCGGCGGCGGGTGTATGGAATCGATATGACGCACATCTCGTCTCCGTGATGCGCTTTTATATTTATTAGCCGAGAGCAGGAAAGTGAGAGGGGATGGAGCGGAGATGATTCATGTTGCAGAGGAGCGGTTTTCTTCTAACCGCGGCAAGTTTATGTACCGTGAGAAATCCATACCCTCCGGAAGTGACGAGGGTATGGTTTTCTCACGGAACACCGGACCTATACAGGAAGTAGCTGCTCCCATCCCATACTACTACACCAAATAAGGATGGCTGAGCCGGGACTCAGCAAACCGGATCGGCGGCTCCGTGAAAGTAAGGGACGGCAGAGCCTGGACTCAGCAAAACCGGATCGGCCCATGGATCGGTTAATTTTACCGATCCCCCAATCCAGCTATTGTGGCAGCATCGGCGCAGATATCCATTCCCAATAACGGATCGGTGCATCCCTAAGACAGACCAGGATCAGGTGACATTTATATAGTTTTTTTCCAGAACATTTAGCTGAATTTACATCTACAGCAAAGGGGGACAAATAATAAAAAAAAACATATCGCTGTATTCACACTGCGAAAGCACGCAGTTTTGTGCAGGTTTAAGAATTTCCCTTCCATACTTTAAATCCTTGTCTCAGATAAATAAAAAAACAGGGTTTATAAAACATTTTTAGACGACCGCAAAAGCCACACAGTGATGTTTTACAAATTCCTGCAGGATATATTTTCCAGAAAGCACTGCATCACAAGAAGAGAACTGAACCCGAGTAATCCGTACAACAATTCCAGGTTTGCTGCAGTTTCCCTGTGACAATTCTAATGCTGCAAACGGTTGCAACACACACCACAGAGTTCATCTGGAAGCAGCCTATAGGCAGTAAGCACATAGGTATCAGTACTTTAAAGTATATCTGTGTGTAAAGTGTTCTCCCTCTTTGTTGCTAGGCTCATCAAGCACCTTTGTAAGGTCAAGCCCAACTCAGAAAGTTTAGGATGCAAAGTGCATTAATCAAAAGTACTTACCTCTGAGTAATTCTAGGTTTTTAAGACCTCAAAATCCTAGAACAGTGGCAGGTAAGATGCAGACCAGGGATTCTGTGTCCCCGAACTCCAGGGGCCAAAGGCAGAGGAAGCTTTAGGGGTCATGTTAATACTATCACAGTAACAAAACAAAAAAACAACCCTGCACCATTTTTGCCAAAACACCACAATGCACCTGTGCAGTGTTGTAGCGTAGCCAAAATTTGGTCTACTGTAGATGGTGCATTGAGTCAAAGTACTGCTCCAACATTTGTTTGTGATGTGCATTTCCCACCCATGTGCACATTACTGCAAAGGCTAGTTATATATTGGGGTGATTGCCATCTTTTTGTATAACTTGTTTGCTGATTTGGTGTAGGGATATGTTGGTTGCCTTCAGATGCCATAGTGCTATTGCTGGGTGTATTATCCCTCTTCCATTAAGAAACAATAGGCTCCCTCTAGGCAAACCTGTTCTTTATTTATCCAATGCTATATATGCTCCAACTTGGAGACACTCAAAACTATAGTTAGGATCGCAGTTCCGGTATATAGGGGAGTGCTGACGTGGGCACTAAGGCTTCCACATATGTTTTTGCAAATGTGTGCAACAAAACCCTCTTGTTTTTAATGTGAATGGTTGGACAGGATCAGTTTGGTCTGTTTGCCGGCCAGCTGGTAAGTGTGCTGGGAACTTTGTTTGCGATTTACTGTAAATGGTGCATCAAGTCAAAAAACGGCTCCAACCCTCCCAAGCACTCTCCTCATATGCTGGAATCAGGTGCTGGCTTGGTAACAGTCACTCCTCCACACAACTCAGTACAATACAAAGGGAAAAGCCATGCACTAAAAAGGTCGTCACAAGCAAACAACTTTATTCAGCCAATGAACCCACCCCAGAACCACCCCCTACCATGTTTCATCCAATGGGCTGTAGATGGTCCGATATAATAATGTGCAATATAATGTAGGTTTTAATGTGATCTACCACAATTAAATAAAATTTGTACGACAGTCCAAAGACCTCCATATGTACATACCTATACATTATAAACACAGATATACATCAGCACAACACGCTAGGCAACTCCTCAGACACCACAGTTAGAAGAATATTAGGGTCATCATTTAGGTTTCACTCTAAGTTAAGATCTCTAAAATGTTTTAATGTGTCCCCATTCATAGTATTGTAGTTTTTGAGGTTTTGCAAAGTGGGCACAATTTTGGGGATGGATATATTTAGTAATTATTATTTATTAAAGGTTGCACCTTAATAGTTTATCGAAAATGTCTATATTGTGTTTAACACACTAAAAACGTAATCATTTTTATAAAAGGTAAAAGATTTTCTAAACATTTGTACAATGTCTTAAAATTTTAGTAAATTTCCAACTGACCTGCCCAAATGTTTTTCTAATTTTATAACCCTGAGTACATATGGAAATTACAGGAGTCATCAAATGGCTTTACAAAAGTTACCCACCAGATCCGGTGGTTTCGGGGCAGCGTCTTAGTGGTTAGTGGACCTACAGCCCTATCGATGCTGATTGGTATATAGCCGGGATATGCAAACTGTGGCTCGCCAGCTGTTGCAGAACTACAAGTCCCATGAGGCATAGCAAAACTCCGACACCTACAAGCATGACACCCAGAGGCATGATGGGACTTGTAGTTTTGCAAAAGCTGGAAGGCCAGTTTGCATATCCCTGGTGTATAGTTTCCACAATGAGTATAAAATTAGTAAAAAAATAGGGATAGAAAAGACGGGGCTTTGCGGGCCAGTGGGAGTAGAAGGATCAAAGACAAAACTGATTGTAAAACCAAAAATACATTTTATTGATATAAAGAATAAAAAACAAGCATGGACTACCACGCATGTATAATTGCAGCAGACTAGCATACAGAAGTAAAATCAAAAACATATAATGTCACTGTTGGTATAGAAACATATCCCGTAAAGGGATTAAAGCCAAAAACAAAGCCTGTATAGATGGAGGATGGGTCTCAAGCTGGATTCGGTCACGGTAGGTCCCCAGCAAGCCGACGCGTTTCGCTCATGGCTTCCTCAGGGCCTGAGAGACCATAATAGACCGATGTTTCCTTCTTAGCAGTGACTTGTATTAAGCGACAGGGCTGTAGCGATATATATGCCGTTCGAAAAATATTGCTTCCATATTCACCATACAAAATCTAAATAGACATCAAGGATATATTTTTCTTGCACTCAAACCGATATATTGGGTCCTGACTGGGTAAACGTTAAGGCTTCTGGGGATAGTTCCACTGTAGCCTCTTGGGGTAGAGTCACCACTCAGCAGGTGGATGTCCTCTTCCTTATATGTACATTCACTCCCAGATACAATAAATCTAGTATTTATATTGCAGTAATTTTAACCCGGGAGCAGAACACCTTTCTCTGTGCAATTTGCAAGAGGTATACCCCCAGGGTATGGTTAGAAAATGACGGCCACGTTGACCTCTCCTCAGGCTGAAGGGTACTCCAGGCAGGAATTAAGGAAGGACTTATATAAACATATATTCCAGTTATTTGGACCCACGGTCCTGGGCTATCCAAGCCCTCTATATTTCTTGCGCTACGCCTCCTGCATATATAATATAGAGGGCTTGGATAGCCCAGGACCGTGGGTCCAAATAACTGGAATATATGTTTATATAAGTCCTTCCTTAATTCCTGCCTGGAGTACCCTTCAGCCTGAGGAGAGGTCAACGTGGCCGTCATTTTCTAACCATACCCTGGGGGTATACCTCTTGCAAATTGCACAGAGAAAGGTGTTCTGCTCCCGGATAAAATTACTGCAATATAAATACTAGATTTATTGTATCTGGGAGTGAATGTACATATAAGGAAGAGGACATCCACCTGCTGAGTGGTGACTCTACCCCAAGAGGCTACAGTGGAACTATCCCCAGAAGCCTTAACGTTTACCCAGTCAGGACCCAATATATCGGTTTGAGTGCAAGAAAAATATATCCTTGATGTCTATTTAGATTTTGTATGGTGAATATGGAAGCAATATTTTCCGAACGGCATATATATCGCTACAGCCCTGTCGCTTAATACAAGTCACTGCCAAGAAGAAAACATCGGTCTGTTATGGTCTCTCAGGCCCTGAGGAAGCCATGAGCGAAACGCGTCGGCTTGCTGGGGACCTACCGTGACCGAATCCAGCTTGAGACCCATCCTCCATCTATACAGGCTTTGTTTTTGGCTTTAATCCCTTTACGGTATATGTTTCTATACCAACAGTGACATTATATGTTTTTGATTTTACTTCTGTATGCTAGTCTGCTGCAATTATACATGCGTGGTAGTCCATGCTTGTTTTTTATTCTTTATATCAATAAAATGTATTTTTGGTTTTACAATCAGTTTTGTCTTTGATCCTTCTACTCCCACTGGCCCGCAAAGCCCCGTCTTTTCTATCCCTATTTTTTTACTAGTTCTCAACAGGGGTAAGGGCCTACCTTGCACGGCAATTTTGTGTACAGAGTATAAAATTAGGTGGCTGAGGGATGGGATGTTATGCTCCGGCCTTGAAAAAGAGCCAGTTGTTGGCCTCAAACGTCACTCATGGAGGAGCTATTCTTATTGCGGTCAAGCTTTTAATTATTTATCAATAAAAGAGCTATTTTATGTCAAAGACCTGCGTGCAAATCACAATTTGAAAAGGATGCTTGTATAGCTTCACTATCAGACTTATTTATAAATCAGTTAGTGCCGGTTCACATTTCTGCGATCACAGAGATTGAATGTAATTATAGGAGCAGTGCGCTCCGAATTACATGCAATCTCTGTGCGGTGCAAATTCAGACAGTTTGTATGGCTAAATTCGCACCAAAATCGCACCCAACTCGCACAGGACCCTTTTTTTGGTCTGCAGCAGAATGGGATCGTATGGTGATTCACACTAGTGCGAGCCGATTCTGTGTGAACTTTCAGATCGCACTGCGATATGATCTGGGGATGTTGTTAAATTTTAATTGACACCCCCTGCGTATCGCATATGGCAGTGTGAACTGCCAGGGGTGCGGATGCGATGCAGGAACGCTGTATATTCGCAGCGTTCCCACATCGCAGAAATGTGAACCGGCACTTAATGTAAAAGTAACTGCAGGTACTGCAGATGAGTCACTAATTTAAAAGCAGTATGATTTACCTACAGTGAATGTTTTTGCAAATGTAACATTCAAAGCTTTATAAATATGCCACCATTGTTTTTTTAATACATATTTTTTTATTAACAGAAATCCAAATTTGGCTGGCTAGTGTTATTTTTTTAATTAATGCTCAAAGCAAACAAAAGGTCGCTCCAAATGAACACTTTTAGACCCCGTTCACACTGGGGCGACCTGCCATAGAGTAGCTGTGGACCCATTCTAATAGGAGCGACACAAGTCGCTCCGACTTAGAAAAAGGGTCCGGAGCTTCTTTGGGGCAACGATATGAAGTCCGTGCCGGCCGCTCCGAGGTCGCAGTGCGAGCTGCACACCGCGACTTCACAGGTCGCCACCGCAAGTCGGCTCGCCCCAGTGTGAACGGGGTCTTAAATTACTCATGTATAAAAAAAAAAAAAAAGTCCCGGTTCACACTTGTGCAATGCGGGAAGGCTGCGCATTCGCAGCCTGTTCCCGCATCGCAAAACACACATCTGGCAGTTCACACTGCCATATGCGATACGCTGGGGGTGTCAATGAAGTGTTAACAACATCGGGTCCGCCAGTCACACGCGCGGCGGGGGGGGTCCGTGACCGCGCAGCGCTCGCTCCCCAGAGCCTCACAGGCTAGTGACGTACCGATACGTCACTCTTGCGGCCGTCGGCAAGAGGTTAAAGATTTCAATATTTTTAATTGTTATACACAGATTACAGATTAAAGAGGTGGAAAAAAAAAAGTCTTAAGTGATTGATTGTGGTATGATTTTTTTTTTTTTTACAGGGGCATGTAGACTTTTTATAACCACTGTATTATTTGTATTGTTATTACAATGATGATGTTATAAAAATTATATGTTCGAGGGTATGCTGTAACATAAGAACCCCTTTAACGTAAAGAAAAAGGGCTGCATGAGCTGCATCTCTTCCAAAACGCAAGTGACCTGCACTGCTGTACACTATACATGGCTGCCATTTGCTCTAAGTTTAGGGTAAAATGTAGCACCTGACTGCAGATTTAACTTACAGGGGTTGATTTACTAACACTGGAGAGAGCAAAAACTGGTGCAGCTTTGCATGCTAGGCAATCAGCTTCTAAGGCTCGGTTCACACTTATGCGATGCGGGAAGGCTGCGAATTCGCAGCCTGTTCCCGCATCGCAAACGCACCCTTGGCAGTCACGCTGCCAGATGCGATACGCTGGGGGTGTCAATGAAATGTTAACGACACCCCCAGTTTGATCGCATATCGCAGTGCGATCTTTACAGTTAGCACAGGATCGGATCGCACAAGTGTGAACCACTGTGCGATCCGATCCTGATGCGGCTCAAAAAAAGGGTCATGTGCGACTTTACTGCGGGTGCAGTGCGAATTTATCCATACAAAGTGTATGGCTGAATTTGCACCGCACACCCGATCGCATGTAATGAAGGAGCAGTGCGCTCCGATATTATATGCGATGGCCGCAGCCGCACATATGTGAACCGGCACTAACTTCAGCTTGTTCATTCAGCTTTGAATAAAAAAAAAAAAAACATGGAAGCTGATTGGTTTCTCTGCATAGCTGCACCAGATTTTGCAGACCCAGTTTTAGTTAATCAGTCCCATATTCTCCAAGCATCTACAGTATAAGGACTATCAATACAGGGGCTCTATGCATCATATCACCCATAAAATGTTTGTTGCGTTGTCTTCCATAGTGTGTGCTCCAAGTCTTCCCTAATATGAAGCAGCTTCTCTCCTGCTACCTGCCTCACAAGGGGACACATGCAAAGGCTTGTGGGGTGAGTGAGTTGGATACAGTCATCAGAAATGACACGCATTTCTTTAATATGCTTACACTATAAAAAGTGCCTTAGGTATCCTTAAATAACTCTAGAATTTTTTTTTTTAATAATCACACGTGACCACAACAAGCACCCAATAGGCAATGTGTAGCCACAGGAATACCTAATCAACTTCCTGTAGAGATGTCTGCAGCCTGCTCCACCCCCGGCGTACACAGTGCAGAGCAAGCAGAAGGTCAAGTAACCATGGTATACAGCAAATGGAGAAGAAAAAAAAAAAAAAAAAAAAAAAAGGTATTTAGCATCAGGTATTTCAGATGTCCAATACACTGTTTCTTACATTGCAGTCTTTCATAAAATGCTGGAAATGGGTTTAATAACTCAAAAGGAGAAAAAAATAATTTTTAAAAGTATAGCACACTGTATTACATTACTGAAGTGCTGTACAACATATGTTTGATTTATCGACCATCAAATTAAATCACAATATTTATGGCCAACATCAGCAGGCAACACAGGCCCTCCCAAAACACATCAGTTCTTCGCATTCTTATGTGACCATGCACCGCACAGGCGAATATCTCAGAAGGCTGCCAAGTACACAATCATGGCTCTTACTCTCTGAAGCTATATACGCTGATAATTGAAATCAGGAGACAGGAGCGCACACGTTTATACAGACCAAGGTAGCAAGGGAGCATTTGTTTAGGCAATCATCAATAGAAAGGCTTGGTTTATATCAGCGTTTCTCAAAATGTTCAGGTTATGTGGATAGCCAATAAGTCGCTAGTCTACATAGGTATATGCAAGTTTACCTGAAAACTCTGCACTGCAGGTGGGACGTAATCTCACATTGGAAAACTCTTTAATATAGAGAACAGGTAACCACATATAGGCTTCTGCCTACTTCTCAATATCAAGGCAGGATAGACATCATTTGAGAGCATCAACGACTTCCAGACAACAATTCCCATTGCCCCCTGGACAATGAGAGCAGTCAGTACCACCTGGATCACATACATGTGTGTCTATTTTACCATTCCCCACAGGTGGCCAACTTGTCAATAAAGCCCCGTACACACGTTCAGATAAATCAGACTTATCGTTCGCATTTTGTTGCATGATACTAACATCGAATTCAACAATGCGTACAAACCGTATGAATTTTGTCGTACGATTCGGGAAAAGCTTCCTGGTTGCTTAGCTACGTATCAGATGGTGCAAAACAAAAAACAAATGGCAGCCATGCTTTTTCCGTGCTTTTTTAGTGTTTCTCATCATGCGCGGTCTTTGTCGATCGATTTTTAGCGGACGCATACTGTACTGATTAAACGATTGTCGTTCGCGGGGCTATTGTACGACAGAAGTTTTGTCCCTTCGGATTTTGTTGGAGGAACGTCGAAAGCTGTGTACCACGATCAGATTATCGTGCGATCAGGCCGAAAACGAGTTTTATTGTACGATTATCGGAACGTGTGTACGGGGCAAAAGAATGTGAGGAATCTCAGATGACCTTATCTACAGGTGTAAGGGAAGGTCAACATTTGAAAAGATAAGTAATTCAGTAGCCCACTGAAGGACAAGCAGTTTTTTTCTTTTATTTTGTATTTATACAACTGCACCAGTGCAAAATTAGACACTGATTGTATTAGTTAAAAACTAACTGTTGGTTTATCATACCAATCACATTTACAACACAAGCTTTTGCTGACAAACAAATACACACTCCCTTAAATATTTCCACACAAAACACACTTTTTTTATTTATTGAAATTAGTATTTTTTACATTCTGCTACATTTAGCAAATTTAAGACACAGACAGCACAGAGAACTTTCTTTCTAAACTTACATGTTTAAATGTGTATTGTGTGGCCATAATGTCTACAGTTAGCCTTCAAAAAAAAAAAAAAAAAAAAAAAAAGGGCAAGAAGCTAAACGCACTGCCACCATATACAACGTAGGTTTAACTCAGAGAAGAGCTTTTATTAAATGTTAAATTCTACGGATTTCTGCTTTAAAATAAACATTCAATCTTTTTAAAGTTACAAACACACACACATAGAATATCTATATCCATCTACACACACATACCTACATATATCTATATATCTATCCATCTACCTCCCCAAGTCCACAAGCTCTGCATAAAATGTGCACCACCACAAGAACATCATTACTACACTGCAAAATGTAATTCACACACACCTTGGTGAAATCTAAACTATGCTTAACTATTTCTCTAAAGTGCAACATCATTGCCAGTGATCATATTTTATTCATGCGTTTACACATACTCTAGCAGATGGTAATATTCTTTTTCATACTGTTTAAAAATATAAAATGAAGCCATTAACCATAAAATAAATGTTCACAATGATCAATGAAACCCTGATAACATTATCAACCTTATTTAAACATTGGTGGGTTTATTAAAACAAAATAAAATAAATCGCATTAAGACTATTACTCTTGTTAACATTATTTTATTTAATATTGGGACAGCTTTACATCAGCTACAAAGAAAGAAAATGCTTTTAAAATCCAGAGGAGATAAAAATCATTAATACTGTCTGATGCACTCATCACAACATAACCCTAAAACATTACATTTTTAGGATAACGTGATATAAAAAAAAAAAACCCACTGAATACCCTTCAAATTTTAATATTTAAAAAAAAAAATAAAAAAAGTTACTTGAAAACACTTGCTGAAGCTAAACTGATAACAGAATTTAAGTTCTGATACTTACACAGTTTTGCATTTGCTTACAGTACTACTGACAAGCCATTTAAAGTATCTAAGAAAAAAAAAAAACACAACACACGCGTGTGTTTCAAGGAAGACATCATATCACGGCTACTTTATTACTTCAGCTAGCAAAAAACCTCCACGACGTCTTGTGAATGAATGACATGCCAGATGTGTGAATTCTTACAAGGTAACAGATTTTTAATAAGGGAGGAATTTTCAAACAGAGTTGACAATCATGTCATTTGTCATTAACACGGCAAGAAATTAAGTGTGCACACAAATATCTACAAAGTACTGCAATTGCTGCAAGATACTCACCAAATCTATTACCCAAAAACGACATCAAACGAAAGGCACCCTTGTTTTTAAAGCATGATATATACAAGTACTATGATGATTCTCTGGGTTAACCCTTGAAGTAAACTGGGATCAATCTGTATACAGACAATTTTTTTTTAAAAACCTATCACGTTTTGAGTCATCAGTTGTTAAACCAACGGTTGCAATAGTACTTTTATGTATACCCTAAATTTAGACAGCTATATATAATTTAAGAAACAGGCATGTGTAATATACATACTATAGTTTATGGTTCTCGCGGGTAGACATACTGCAGAACAACAACGTTTATGAATGGAAATTCAGATGAAGTTTCAGGAAAAAAAAAACATGGAAATAGATGACGAACCACTTCTGTCAAATTTTTCCTTGAAACCAAAACTAAGAAACAAAACAGAGAACCCAAAACATGAAAAGCCCTGTTTTCACCAAAACTATACTACAACCAACCCATAAAGGAACCTTACAATAACATAGCTATACCTCAACATTCAAATACCTCCAACCTACATAAGAAAATGTCAACTGCAATAGATCGTCTTTAACATAACAATTTAAAACTGCATTGAAAGATAAAAACAAGAAAGTTACATCATAGAAGAATCAAACCAATATTCAAAAGTCAGCACTTTAGATACAGTCCTGATACAATGTATCCAGGCAATATCTGGCTGTCATAATCTAATCTGTCTTGCACACTACATCTGGCGGTGCTTTCTGCATGCAGCAAAACATGTGGAACCAATTTGCAGGCTATCCATGTTCATTCCAACAGATCTTAGTAATCAGCCCTTTGTTTCTTCACTTTGTTTAACTGAGCCGTATGTCCTCTAAAGCATAGAATGTTAAAATGGTGCGAAGAATCCTTTATCGGTTTGTTTTTAATATAGTTATGCCATAAATATGCTTCAATAGAAAATTTACAAGGTAGAGAAGTACCAGACTACAAAAAAAAAGAAAAAGTCCACACATACTCAGTTCAGTCAAAATACAGCACACAAACTTGTTTAATTCATTCCAAGCTTTGGCTGCAAGTAATGACAGTAAAATGGTCACAGCTAAACCTATTCCAAAATGTGTTCAATATCAAAAACAAGTTTCATATATAACAAAAAAACAAAATATGCAAAAGAGAGAAAGACAGATCTACCTGCTGAAAAGAAAAACACGGGGGGCTATAAGAGAAATAGCACTGCTATGAAATACAAACTTACAGAAAGCAATTACAAAAGTAATAAAACCCACAGCAACAAACTGATCACATCACTTGTAAACAAGAGCCATCATTTGTGCAAAGCAATAAATCTCATATTAACCATTTCTTACCAGATCCACTGAACTGACTGCTTCCTAGTGTAGTTGGTCTGGTTTTCCCACTATTAACAGGTGGGGAAAACATCTGGAAAACAGAAAAATTGGATTCAGATTTATTGCACTTCAGTAAATATAGCAACAAATATTACAAACCTGACTGGCCTGCTTACTATGTTTATTGAGACAAAGAAGATAAAAAACTCAATCTATGGTAGGCATAGTAACCTTAAAAAATATAAACACTGAGTTTGACACTACGACAGATTACAGAATCAATCCCATCCACTTGTGTGCAACATAAATAAAATGCATCCTAATCATTCTGGTGTCACCTTGGCAAATTAACTCCACAAATACACACTGTATAAAGCAGATGATTTAATTGTTCAAGACAATAAGTGTGGATTAAGCCATCATCCAGATAGGGTACTTCATTTTATCTCCAGTTTTACATTTAAAGTACATAAAGTATTAAGCAAATTTTCAGCAACTGTAATTGGATTTGCTGCCTTTAGGGTCAATGAACAGCCTCTGAGTTCTAAACCAATTGACCCCCTTTTAGTCCTTTAAGTGATTACATGTTAACAGTCTAGACATTACTTCAAAGCAAAGGTGTCTAGCAGTCTGCTCGTTTCAGGAGCTGCTTTTACCATGTGGGAGAAGAAGCCATAAGAGCCCAAAGGATATCATACCGCACTGAAATCCAGGAGGTCACTCAGCTCCTTGTCTGTGCCTATAGCGGCCATCCGCTGCTGAGGATTCATCTCCAGCCACTCAGATCAGCTCCTAGAGAAGGAGAGACACACTTACCAGCTGCATCACAAGCAACCCCCCCCCCCTCCCCCTTAGTCTGCCTCTACCCTGACACTAGGAGGCAAGGCAGACAGTCACTTCCCCAACATAAATGTATACATTATTTGTAAAGAAGTTTAAAACCATCTCCCCCTCCCATTCCCCAATATAAATATATCCATTATGTATTTAGTCCCCCCCCCCAAAATTTACACACACTATACAATCTGACTGTGCAAACTCCTAGAGATCCACTGGCAACTATGTAGTGCAACAGCCTGTCTGATTTGATACTATTTGAATGAAAGGTTTTGGTTTGTCCTCATATTAAATAGTTTTGGTAAATGTGAAGGTGGGCATACACATGCTTTGATTTTATCCGATCAAAGTGCAAATCAATCAAAAAGAATCAGGAACAAATCAATGACTCATAACTTCCCATCTGAATGGGCAAGAGTCAACGGACTCTGTGTGATCAAATACAACATTATTGATCATATCTCAACTATTGGATGCCTGGCAGAGATTGTACAATTAGACTGTATAGAATGTGACCAGCCTAGGTCTTTGCAGGCCTCTTGTGTCCTGATCAGCTCATCTGACACTGGGATGTCAGGCAGAGAAGGCAAAGAGGCAGGGAGATTCTTCTTCTCTCCGATTTGTAAAGAAGGTAAAGCTAAACCATGTCTCTGCCATCCCTGCCCTCATAACATCTGACAACAGTATGGTGAGAGGCAGAGGACTGACAACCCCCAACCCTGATCATCCCATCTGACAGACAGAGAATGTAAAGGGATAGGGGTGTACAAACAATCACTTCCCCAACTAAAATAAATGTACCGAATATTTGTAAACAATTCAAACAGCACCATCCAACCCCCCACTCCTTTCCTGATCAGCCCATCTGACACTATGAGAGGCAGAGAATGTAGAAGGACACAGACACTTCACTAACATAAATGTAACCATGTTATTCACAAAGATTGGATACAATCTGTGCCATATCTCAGTGTCAGAGGTGGGCTGATCAGGACAGAGGCTGGAAGAGGGGAGAGGATTCACCTTCACCTCTTTACAAATAGTGGCTACATATTAGTCTTTTCAGCCTAACACCCCCCCCCCCAATCTATGTTTTTCTTTCTACTGACCCCCCACTACCCTGATCAACCCATCTGATACCAGGATAAGAGGCAGACATCACTTCCCCAACATAAATGTATCCATTATTACTAAAGAAAAAACTATCAGACCCAGGGGGACTGTCCTCTACCACCCCACCCCCCCACATCTTTACTATCCTCTACAACCTCCCCCCCCAAAACTTTACTATTCTCTACCACCTGCCCCCCCCCAAATCTTTACTATTCTCTACCACCCGCCCCCCAAATCTTTACTGTTCTCTACCACCACCTGCCCCCCCCCCCCCAAATCTTTACTATCCTCCACCACCACCTGCCCCCCCCCCCAAATCTTTACTATCCTCCACCACCACCTGCCCCCCCCCCAAATCTTTACTATCCTCCACCACAAGCCCCCCAAATCTTTACTATTCTCTACCACCACCTGCCCCCCCCCCAAATCTTTACTATCCTCCACCACCACCTGCCCCCCCCCCAAATCTTTACTATCCTCCACCACCCCCCCCCCAAATCTTTACTATCCTCCACCACCCCCCCCCCAAATCTTTACTATCCTCCACCACCACCTGCCCCCCCCCCCAAATCTTTACTATCCTCCACCACAAGCCCCCCAAATCTTTACTATTCTCTACCACCACCTGCCCCCCCCCCCAAATCTTTACTATCCTCCACCACCCCCCCCCCCCAAATCTTTACTATCCTCCACCACCCCCCCCAAATCTTTACTATCCTCCACCACCCCCCCCCCCCAAATCGTTACTATTCTCTACCACCCCCCTCCTCATATCTTTACTATCCTCTACAAGCCCCCCCCCCCAAATCTTTACTATCCTCCACCACCCCCCCCCCCCAAATCGTTACTATTCTCTACCACCCCCCCAAATCTTTACTATCCTCTACTACCACCCCCCATTCACACACTGGGATATGGGGGAGAGGCAGTAATTTCCATAACTATGTCTCTTATTTTTACTGACCCCCCCCCCCCCCTCCTGATTACACACTGGGATGGGGGGGGGGGGGGGAGTCACTTTCATAACTAAGAGGAACTTTCCCATCCCCGGGGTTGAGGTGTGCAGGGATGGGGGGGGGGGGGGGGGGTAATGATGTAGAGATTGGGGGGGGGGGTAATGGTGTAGAGATTGGGGGGGGGGGGTAATGGTGTAGAGATTGGGGGGGGGGTAATGGTGTAGAGATTGGGGGGGGGTAATGGTGTAGAGATTTGGGGGGGGGTAATGGTGTAGAGATTGGGGGGGGTAATGGTGTAGAGATTGGGGGGGGGGTAATGGTGTAGAGATTGGGGGGGGGGGTAATGGTGTAGAGATTGGGGGGGGGGTAATGGTGTAGAGATTGGGGGGTGAGTGATGTGGAGGATGATGGGTATTTTGGGGGGGGTGATACATGCCCGGAGACAATACCCCCCCCCCCTAAGCCCGGAGAAGTGATCCCCTCCTCCTCCAACAATAGCAGACAAGTTATAAGTTGGGGGGGGGGCACACAGGAGGACTGGGAGCCTCCACACTGACAGGGGGGGGGGTACACGGGGACTGTCAGGAGAACCCCCCCTCCCCTCTCTCTCTCTCCCCGGCCCCCCCATTTACCTTTTTTCCGTCTAAACATCCAACAATTGTGTTGAAGTTTCCGCTTGTCCCGCTCCAGTCTCCTCCCCGCTGTGTGGCGGCGGCCTCGTCCCCGGCGGAGAGCTGTTGCTGGGTTCCGGTGAGGCTTTGAGCGGCTTTAGTGAGGTTTTGGCGTGTCGGCGGAGCCGGTCCTCTCCCCGGTAGAACTTGTGGCTGTCTCCCTCCCTCTCCCTCCCTCAGGCAGACATTTTTTTCGCTCTCCGTTGAGCCTCAGCACCACGTTAGAGCTCCGAGGGATCCCTCCGCCACAGCCACACGGCCGGCGCTACACTCTCCTCGCGCGGACTCCTCCGCCGAGCCAATGTGAGGAGGAGAGGGGGCGGGGACTATGGGAGCGGAAGGATACACAATAAGAAGAGTGCCAGGCGAGGGCTGGGATTGGCTCGTTGTGTGAGGGAGGACGCCGCTAATTGGAGCCGTGTGAGCGGCCTTCTCAGACGGGGTCGGTCAGGAGGAGAGCAGCTGCGGGGCCCCTCTGTGGGGTTGGAGAAGACGAGTGTGTCAGGCGTACCGATCGATGCTGTCACAGCCTGGTGATGAATGTTCTGTCACTACAGCGGGCGGCTTCATTAACTCCGACAAGTCCCGGCACATGGGACAGCCGGGGGAGGACGCTGCGCCCCGTCCCGGCTCCTCTCACCTCCACACTCCACTTGTTGTGCATATAGTCCCTGGCTGGATGGATGGGGGGCGCGCTCCCGCGGCTGACAGACGTGTTAATGAGGCTCGCTCACGAGGAGCGTGCACGCGGCCTCCCCCCGGTCACAGTGGCTGAGCGCCAGCTGAGGCTCCTCCGATCACATGGACCGCCGAGCTGTGTGCAGCTGCAGCCCCGCTGTGTGCGCGCTTACACGGGGGCGAGTCTCCGGGGTCACACAACTTTATTAGTGCCCCCCTCATTGACATTTACAAAACATTCTACCCTTATACCGGACCCGCAAGGGTTAATACAACCCAGGCCCGTTCACATGGAGAGGCTTTAAGTGCAGAGGGTTTTCTGTGTTTTTTGCTCATTTTTAACCACTTAAGCCCTGGAAGACTTTACCCCCTTCCTGACCAGGGGGTATTTTGAGATTCGGCACTGCGTGACTTTAATGGACAATTGCGCGGTCGTGCGACGCTGTACCTAAACAAATTTGACGTCCTTTTTTTCCCACAAACAGAGCTTTCTTTTGGTGGTATTTGATCACCTGTGCGATTTTATTTATTTTTTTTTAATCATGCGTTATAAACAAAAAAAGCGACAATTTTGCAAAAAAATTTTCACATTTTTTTTATATGAAATTCCCCCCCAAAGAATTTAAAAATCTAAATTTTTTTTTTTAACATTTTAGGCCAATTTGTTTTCTGCTACCCATGTTTGGTAAAACAAAAAGCGTATTTTGATTGGTTTGCGCAAAAGTTATTGCGTTTACTAACAAAGGGAAAGATTTTTGTTTGTTTTTTTTTTTTTTTGCGGTACTGCGACATTGCGGCGGACAGATCGGACCCTTGACTGACATTTTTGACACTTTTGGGGTTACCAGTGACACTTCTACAGTAATCAGTGCTATACATATGCACTGTTACTGTAAAATGACACTGGCAGTGAAGGGGTTAACTTTATTTGAGAGGGAGGGGTTATGTGTGTCCCTGGGGGCGTGCTTCTATTCTAACTGTGATTGGCTGTGGCTTGAGGTGTAGGAACAATGATCAACGGTCCTACATAGTAGAACCTCATGATCACTATTCCTACACAGGGGAGAATGACAGGCGGCTTGTTTACATCAGCCACTGCCTTTCTCCCTCTGCACCGATGATCGCCGAGTGAACGGCGGACATCAGGTCCGCCGGTCACACGCGCGGGGGGGGGGGGTCCGTGACCGCGCCTCCGGAGGCACGCGCTCCCTAGACCCTCACAGGCTAGCAACGTATCCCTACGTCACTCTGCCTGTGAGGGGCTGACCTGATAAAATTTTATAGCCTGCACATCAGGATTTTTTCGGCTGAAGAGTCGGCTGTCGAAATCACCATACTAACAATCTGAAAATCGTCAGATCGGTCGTCAAACAAAATTTCCCTTCCGATTTTCTTATCGTGTGTATGGGCCTTTAAGTTGAATAATGCCCTTGTTATAGGTGTAGGCCTTTTATGTATTTAATGAAGCTTGCCAGGAAAACTCCCAGGACATTGCTAAGAGAAGCCCAGCTGTTAATGTTCACCATCAGAGTGAGCATTTTCTCCGATTCAAACCTGGACACATGCTCTTTATCTCCCCTGATGCAGTAGCTCTGAGCTCATTCCTGATGGTGAACCGTAACATCCTGGGAGTTTTACAGTCAGGCTTCATGAGGTACATATCAGAGCTGCACAGTTTTTTATCTGCATAGGCAGTTTTTTGGAAAAGATGAACTATCCCTTTATCGTTAAAGTGGTTGTACACCTAAGACCTGAAATCTGAACAAAGCATATCCCTCTATAGCAGAGATATGCAAACTGTGGCCCTCCAGCTGTTGCAAAACTACAAGTCCCATCATGCCTTTGCCTCTGGGTGTCATGCTTGTGGCTGTCAGAGTCTTGCTATGCCTCATGGGACTTGTAGTTCTGTAACATCTGGAGGGCCACAGTTTGCATATCCCTGCCTATAGTGTGTACTTGTCTCAATCCAGCTATGGATAGATGTCATTTCCATCTGCTGCTTTGTTCCTCTATCAGCATGAATCACTTCTGACAAGTTTTCCTGACACCAAGGGAAAAATGGGTGACGGGAGATATCTCCAGCTGATTGACAGCCTCAGCTCTGTTCCTGTGTGCTGTGTGAAGAGGGTGTGTCCCTTCCCTCCAATCAGCTCTCAGAGCTCTCCTGACTGAGCTCTGTAGAATGTAACCCCAGCTCTCCTTCCCCCTTTTTTTCTGACAAATGTATTAAATTCTGGACTTTGAACAGATGTAGTGAAGAGAAGACTTTAGAGAACAGTGTTAATTTTGTCGACTAAAACGCTTTCGTCGACTAAATGAACATAATTTTAGTCAACTAAAATACGACTAAAACTAAAACATTTCAGATGACTAAAATACGACTAAAACTAAAATGGCATTTTATTCAAAAGACTAGAACTAAAACTAAATCGAAATTTGATGCCAAAATTAACACTGGTGCACGCTCAAAGCTTAATACCATAAATAATAACATATTAGATTTTTCAATACAGGAACAGCAGTAGTATATAATGAGTTTGCAAATTGTAGAGAAATGCTTAAATAATGCATTACAAATTCCAACTGAACTACACCCATTCCATTATAGATGACTAAAATGTAGGACGTTTAAGTCGACTAAAATGTAGGACGTTTAAGTCGACTAAAATGTAGGACGTTTAAGTCGACTAAAATGTAGGACGTTTTAGTCGACTAAAATGTAGGACGTTTTAGTCGACTAAAATGTAGGACGTTTTAGTCGACTAAAATGTAGGACGTTTTAGTCGACTAAAATGTAGGACGTTTTAGTCGACTAAAATGTAGGACGTTTTAGTCGACTAAAATGTAGGACGTTTTAGTCGACTAAAATGTAGGACGTTTTAGTCGACTAAAATGTAGGACGTTTTAGTCGACTAAAATGTAGGACGTTTTAGTCGACTAAAATGTAGGACGTTTTAGTCGACTAAAATGTAGGACGTTTTAGTCGACTAAAATGTAGGACGTTTTAGTCGACTAAAATGTAGGACGTTTAAGTCGACTAAATACGACTAAAACGAAAACACTTGCAGAACACTAAAATGGGACTAAAACTAAAATGCCATTTTAATCCTAAGACTAAAACTAAATTGAAATTTGCTGCCAAAATTAACACTGGTAGAGAAACAGGTACAACTTATGTAAGGAGGATTTGTTTCATCTCTTTGTATCACCTGATGCCAATCAATTCACTAACTATATGTCATGCACACAGATACCTTACAGGCTTTTTTTTTTTTTTTTTTTTTATTTGGCCCCATTCATACCTTGGAGTTTCAGGAACACGCACCAAAATGCATGTTTCTGCACATGTTCTCAAAAACACACCTCACCCTTTTGGTGCCAGTAACTCCTAATGGCACCCCACAGGTGTGTAGCAGTTGCACAACAAAAGGTTCAAGGCTCACTTTAAGGTGCAGACGGTTCTTTAGCACATTTGTTGCATATAGGGCCCCCCATTCAAGTTCAACAAATGCAGGAAAAAAAAAAAAAACACGTAGCACAGTTGTGCGTGGGACCGGACTGATCTAAGTGCCGCCCATTGTTGAGGACATTGAAGATGCTACAACCCCCTAAAAAACACACAATCCTAGTACTCCGGAGGTGTGTAGTATGTGCAGTGCTTCTGCCTGTGCCCCTCCCCCTCCCGATTATGAAGCCAGGAGATGCTGTGTACATCCAGTACAACAGCTGCAGCCATAAAAAAAGAAACATTTGTCTCATGTTGATCAACATTTTTCAAATAAGTAGAGACATATAAAGTAACATTGTTACTTTTGTATCTACTCTTTGATTTCTGCAAATCAAAAGGATGAACAATGATCTGAATATGTCTCAATTAAAGAAAACTAAATGCTTTTTTTCTCAAATGTACCTAAACTCTTCTTAAGTATTTGTTTACATTAATGCGTATTTATTTATATTTTATTAACCTTTAGAGCCCATTCACACTAGCGCGACTTGTCAGACGACTTGTCAGCCTGACAAGTCGCGGTCCATTGACCGCTACAGGACCCGTTCTAATAGGAGCGACACAAGTCGCTCCGACTTAGGCTCCATGTACACGGGACGTTGTTAAAAGTCCCTTTGAATGATGGAATTTTTAAGACGTTTGAAACGTCCGTTCAGTTGCGTTTGTACCCGCGTTTAGCGGGCGTTTGCGTTTTAGAAGCGTTCCTAGAGGTCAAAAAAATTATTCCCCTTTAAAATGAAAAAACGCGAACGCTAAACGCGGGTCATCGCGTTTGGACGCGTTCAGACGCGTTTGTGCGTTTGAAACGCCGGGAAACACACGTTTGAATGCAAATAATTGTGTTCTAAAAACAGTCCCTGAACGCAACTGCCTGCAAATGACTGTAAACGACCTGGTGTACACGGACAGATAAGATAAAATGTAGATAAGTTCAGGGGCTTCTGAAAAAAACGCCCAACTGCTCCTAAACGACCATTTCCAGCGTCCCGTGTACATGGAGCCTTAGAAAAAGGGTCCTGTACTACTTTGGGGCGACCTCGGAGCGACTTGCATTGACTTCCATTATGTGAAGTCTCTGCAAGTCGCTCCGAAGTTGTGGTGCATGGTAATGCATAAGTCGCCCCCGAAGTAGTAAGGAGTCGTGTCGCCTCAGTGTGAACCGGCTCTTAATATTTAAACCTTTATTTGTTTTGTTTGCTATTTTTTTAGTATCACATTTAAAGTGGTACACCCTTACATATACCCACTGACTTGACTGAACTCAGGTGATATACAGAGATTAAACAAATCCTCCTAAATAAACTTGTACCTGTTTATCTGCACACCTCTCTCCTCTACATCCTCCTAAACCACTTTTTTTTTTTTTTTTTTTTTTTAAAGCATTTCTAAGCTCCAGAACACAGGATGAGGATCTGATGTCGCACACTGTACAGCATAGAACATGGAGCTGAGTGTGATCAGAGACCTGAAAGGAGGGAAAGGCCACCCCCTTATACTCCATTTCATAAGGAAACATGTACAGTTGAGGCTGTCAATCCCCTGCTGTGTGCTGCTTGGAGGGGGATGGGACCATCTCCCAGGATTTCTTGGTGTTGGGCATAAATTGTCAGAAGTGACAGCAGAGAAATGACAGAGCAGACAGTAATCGGTGCCTTGGTCTTAGGCTAGTTCACACTATAGAAGAAGAAACTTTGTTAAATTTTTGTTTCAGAAGCTTACAATCACTTTAACCACTTGGCAACCGCATCATTTAGATGTACGGTGGCCAGATCGCGTACCTAGTATGTGATCTAGCCAGGGGAGGGCTGGCAGCCTTAGGTCTGGGGGGCAAGTCCAGTCAAGTGGCCCACTGAACCACCGAATGAGCTCACCATCCATCTGCTCCACATTGCCTGCACAGAGAGAGAGAGAGAGAGAGAGAGAGAGAGAGAGAGAGAGAGAGAGAAAGAGACCACTAAACATTGTGCAGGCTATGTGGAGCGGTCTCTCTCTCTCTGTGCGGGCAGTGGTAACTCTCTGTGCGGGCAGCGTGAAAGCGGTCACTCTCTGTGGGGGCTACTCTCTGTTTGGGCAATCATGTGGAGCAGTCTCTAAGAGACTGCTCCACATGATTGTCCCAGAGAGAATGAGAGAGCCTGCCCCTTCCCCACACTCAGTACACAGACCAAAGAGACTGCAGGAAGATGAAGACTAAAGTCTTGGCAGTCACTGCTGCCACACTAATGCCCCGTACACATGCAACGATTGTTGGCCGTAAATTTTCGGCCAACGTCCGATCGGCCGATTGTTGGCTAGTTAGTATGATGCTTCCGACAACCGACTACGACTTTTGCGGCCGAACAAAATCTGGTGTGCAGACTATAAAATTTTTGTTGGCCGTCAACACAACAGCCGATTTTCTGTCAGTCAGTACAGAATCCGGCAGACAAAATTCAGATGAGCAAGACTGGGCATGCTCAGAGAAGAAAAAACACACGGAAAGTAAACCAGCACATGACATCACTTCTGAAGTAGATTTTTGTTGGCCGAGAAAATTTGTGTGCAGTCTAGAGCACATTTCAACCAACACAACAACACTGGACAAAAGACGGCCGATCGGTCGGCCGATAATCGTTGCGTGTGTACGAGGCTTAAGGCTACTTGTGGAGTTTGGATCTTCTCTGGTGAGTGAGCACCACACCACTGGGCAAGCCAAGCAAGCAGTGTAGCCGAGAGTCACAGTTAGGCTCCGTTCACATGTAGGCGTTTTGGGGAGTTTTTCTGCTCTAGGATCAGCTCGCAAAACGCCCAACAAGACAAATCCTATTCATTTCAATGGCCCCTGTTCACATCTGAGCGTTTTGACGCTGTGAGCAAAACGCCCAACGCTCAAAAAAGTACATGAGCTTCTTTTTGGGCAGATTACAGGCGTTTTCCATTGGTCTCTATTAGGGCTGCCACGACTCGTCGACTACAAAAATTCGTCGAAGTGCGTGAAAGGCGTCGACGCATCACACTTGACGTCACATGCCCCCTGCTCGCATTGCTGGCTGGGCCGCTACATTGATTGGGGCCTCTGCAGGCTGCACTGCCCCGCCCCCGGCCCCCGCTGCGCTCCAGTCCAGAGTGTCTGTGATCGGCATGACGTCCCGGAGGTGAGCGACGCTCTTCACACTGAGGCAGTGATGTGGTTGCAATGCTCTGCAGGTGATTGTTGCCACATTTTTTACATTTGTTATAAGGGCGGACAGTGACTTTACCATACAGAGAAGTCTCAGTCTTTGTTCTATGAAGTGTAATAGAACGCCATGTGACCCTCATTTTCATCTCTCATTGGACTCAGCTGAGAGGGATTGCCTGAGACTGATCTTTATTACTTGTCAATGGACACTGTATGGTGGATTTCCTGCGCATTTCTAGTCATTTCAGTATTTCAAACACAACTCCTGGGTAGGCAATACCCCCTCCCCCCTCAGTCACATGCCCCCCCCCCCCCCAACATGATTATGTATATTTTTTAATATACAAAATGTTATCGTCTCTTTAAAGCAAACCTATCCATAGAGATGCATGAAGACTGTCATCCCCAATCCACTCCTGAAGATGCAGGTTGTCTGGCTGTCACAATAAGATGATGTATATGTTTCCTATGTATATCCTGTCCCAGATAAAGGATACCATGTATTAAAGCATGAGGATAAACATGACAGCCAAGTAACCAGCATAACTGGATCACTTTTCAGAGGAGTGTAAGTGCCTGCTGTAAGTGCATACAAGCCTTTGGGCTCACGCGGTGTGCTGTGCTTTGGCTGCAGTGCAGGTGTGCTGGCACTTTTCCTTAGCTGCAGGCCCTTAGACTCTTTTAGGTTGTGCGTTTTTGCTGCATTTTCTGAAAGTCCAACAAGGAAGCAGCATGCAGGATTTTTTGTGCACTTTCAGAACATGCAGTAAAAATGTGCAGTCTAATAGGAGGTCTATGGGACTGGGGTAACATACAGGAAGGCTGCCAGTACACCAGCATTGCAGCCAAAACCCCAGCATGCCAGTGTGAGCCCAGTACATAGCATAGGGCAAGGTACTGTAACAGGCTGATAGAAAGAAAAATCTTTCTCTGCAGTGAGGGGGAGGGATTTGGGAGAGAAAGGGAGGGAGGAGAGGTTACACTCACTTACTTGGACGTTCACTCACTGGAGCTCTCTATCTGTTGAGCCGACAGCTTAGTTTGAACTTTCCCGCCCGCCTCACACATTCTCCACATTCTCTTCACAGACTGCACTCGGCTGATTGGAATGTGGGCGGGCAAAGAGAGAGAGAGAGGTTTCAGCCTCGAGTCTAGCAGCTGTTCCTGTGGAGGAGGGAGGGGCTGGGTAGCTCCTTCGGTAATGCAGTCACTCAGCCCTGTGACAGAACACATCGCTGCCTCTGCCTGCCTCGCAGTCCTGGATGGAGTTACTTGTGTACAGCCGCACTCGGTAAACTCCGGAACTGCGCGTGCGCAGTTCTGAGCTGGGGACACAGCGGCCTTTTTTACAAAGCATCAGAGCAGCCCAGGGGGAAAATGCATCCCTTCCCCCCGGCCCAGTCCGCCCCTGGATCTAGCAGTCTTGGGATGGGGGCACGCGCCGCCGTCGACCTGACTGTGCTGTGATTAGACACAGCACAAGCCGATTAGTGGGTGCCGGACAATGGATGTCCGCCTGCACCCAATGATCTGTGTGGATAGAGGCAGCACAGAGCTCTGCCTAGGTAAACAACACAGAGCTCTGTCCTGTCAGCAGGGAAGTGATACATTTTGATTTCCTGCAAAGCAGGGAATAAAAACCACCACACAGTACTCACAAGAACACATTAGGCACACAGTTAACCCTTTGATTGCTCTAGATGTTTAACCCCTTCCCAGCCAGTTTCATTAGTACAGGGACAGTGCTTTTTTGTAGCACTGATCACTGTATTAGTGTCACTGGTTCCCACAAAGTAAATACAAAAAATGTGCTGCGCCAGACGTGCACCAATAAACATAAATGATGTTAATATAATCAATATCTGAAGTCCATACAAGCTGTGATTGTGCTCAAAATCCAATAAATGTGCATTAGTGTCCAAATCAGAAATGCAATCTGGTGAAAAGTGCACACCAATCTGTGAAATCCTTCCACCTGCTAGATTGGCCTCTCACCTCCAAACAGGACCCAGACGGGCCAGCAAAAGCATGTACTGAGGATATCAGACTCCTGGAAAGACACTCCAGCCTCTCACCTCCGGAGGTCTCAAGACACGGGACATGCGATGCAAAATATAAAAGGGAAAATGTAGTGCTCTCCGTTTCAACAATCAGGCTTTATTGAGGAAAATAGAAGTTTACTCACATGTACAGGGCACTTGTACATGTCGGTCTTTTTTTATTTATAGCGCAAAAAAAAAAAAAAAAAACAGCAGTGATCAAATAAGAAAGCTCTATTTGTGAGAAAAGAAATGACGTCTTTAGGTACAGTGTTGCATAGCCACACAACTGTCAGTTAAAGTAACGCAGTGCCATATAGCAAAAAAATGTCCTGGTCATGAAGGGGGTAAATCTTCCGGAGGTCAAGTAGTTAACCGCCTCAATACCGGGCACTTTTACCCCTTTCCTGATCAGGCCAATTTTAAGCTTTCAGCGCTCTCACACTTTAAGTGATAATTACTCAGTCATGCAATACTGTACCCATATGACATCTTTATCATTTTTTTCCACACAAATAGAGCTTTCATCTGGTGGTATTTAATCGCCCCTGAGTTTTTTTTATTTTTTGCGCTATAAACAAAAAAAGACCATTTTTTTTTAAGCACAGTTTCTTAGTTTCTGTTATAAAATTTGGCAAATAAGTAATTTTTCTTCATACATTTTGACCAAAACCTATGCTGCTATGTTTGTTTGGTAAAAATAACACAAATCAGTGTATATTATTTGGTATGTGTGAAAGTTAGGCCCCTTTCACACAGGGAGTCCGTTCAGATCCGCCTGTCAGTTTTTTTGGCAGATCTAAACGGACGCCCCATGCATCTCTATGGGGCATCAGATGTCAGCGGAGACATGTCTGCTGACATCCGATCTGTCAAAGCCAGATGGATGGAAACCCTATTTTCCATCCGCCTGGCGGATCGGATGAGAACGGACAGACGGTCCATTCCCATCCAATTGCCCCATAGAGATGCATGGGTACCTGACAGCTGTGTCTCCGCACTCAGCGTGGAGACACAGCTACCATCCGCCTGCTCAGCGGGAGATCGGCGGATCGATCCCCCGCTGAGAAAAACTGAGTCCACCTGACGGACTCCGTGTGTGAAAGGGGCCTTATAGAGTCTACAAGGTATGGTACCAATCATTGAAAATTGATCACAACCGATGTACTGAAGGCCTATCAAATTTCTTGAGGCCCTAACATGTTAGAACAGTACAAATACCCCCCAAATCCCTCTTTTTGGAAAGTACACAGTCCAAGGTATTTAGTAAGATTGTAAGAAGTAAGTTGTAGTTTTTTTCCCTCAATTATTTGGAAAATAAGGAAATTAAATAAACTTTTTTTCTCTTACGTCCTCCGACAGTCGCCGCCCCTTCATATTCGTCACAATAGGGTTATTGACCTTTGCTCCGTAGGAGTGGCTAGACAACAGAATATGTTAATATCAAAGCTTTTAGCATACCCCACCCCCAGGGGGTGGTCCCCTCAGTCAATACCCTCCTGCTTCCTGCATTCCTACCTCAGTTTCAGTAGCATAGCAGTAGAGTACATAAACAAAACCCCAAAAGAGGGGCGGGGGCGGCGACTGTCGGAGGACTCGGAGAAAGGAATTTTACAGGTAAGATTTTACAAAAATTCAGTTTTTTCACATAAATGTCATATTAACAAGTTATTTCTCACACATAGCCTAGGGATACTTCTACACACACATACACCTATATATATATATATATATATATATATATATATATAGCTGCAAGAAAATGTATGTGAACCCTTTGGAATGATATGGATTTCTGCACAAATTGGTCATAAAATGTGATCTGATCATCATCTAAGTCACAATAGACAATAGACAATCACAGTCTGCTTAAACTAATAACACACAAAGAATGAAATGTTTATTGAACACACCGTGTAAATATTCACAGTGCAGGTGGAAAAAGTATGTGAACCCTTGGATTTAATAACTCGTTGAACCTCCTTTGGCAGCAATAACTTCAACCAAATGTTTCCTGTAGTTGCAGATCAGACATGCACAACGGTCAGGAGTAATTCTTGACCATTCCTCTTTACAGAACTGTTTCAGTTCAGCAATATTCTTGGGATGTCTGGTGTGAATCGCTTTCTTGAGGTCATGCCACAGCATCTCAATTTGGTTGAGGTCAAGACTCTGACTGGGCCAATTCAGAAGGCGTATTTTCTTCTGTTTAAGCCATTCTGTTGATTTACTTCTATGCTTTGGGCCATTGTCCTGTTGCAACACCCATATTCTGTTGAGCTTCAGCTGGTAGACAGATGGCCTTAAGTTCTCCTGCAAAATGTCTTGATAAACTTGAGAATTAATTTTTCCTTCGATGATAGCAATCCGTCCAGGCCCTGATGCAGCAAAGCAGCCCCAAACTATGATGCCCCCACCACCATACTTCACAGTTGGGGTGAGGTTTTGATGTTGGTGTGCTGTGCCTCTTTTTCGCCACACATAGTGTTGTGTGTTTCTTCCAAACAACTCAACTTTGGTTTCATCTGTCCACAGAATATTTTGCCAGTACTGCTGTGGAACATCCAGGTGCTCTGGTGCAAACTGTAAACGTGCAGCAATGTTTTGTTTGGACAGCAGTGGCTTCCTCTGTGGTATCCTCCCATGAAATCCATTCTTGTTTAGTGTTTTACATATTGTAGATTCGCTAACAGGGATGTTAGCATTTGCCAGTGACTTCTGTAAGTCTTTAGCTGACACTCTAGGATTCTTCTTCGCCTCATGAGCAGTCTGCGCTGTGCTCTTGCAGTCATCTTTACAGGGCGGCCACTTCTAGGGAGAGTAGCAGCAGTGCTGAACTTTCTCTATTCATAGACAATTTGTCTTACCGTGGACTGATAAACAGCAAGGCTTTTGGAGATACTTTTATAACCCTTTCCAGCTTTATGCAAGTCAACAATTCTTAATCGTAGGTCTTCTGAGAGCTCTTTTGTGCGAGGCATCATTCACATCAGGCAATGCTTCTTGTGAAAAGCAAACCCAGAACTGGTGTGTGTTTTTTTTTTTTTTTTTTTTTTATAGGGCAGGGCAGCTGTAACCAACACCTCCAATCTCATCTCATTGATTGGACTCCAGTTGGCTGACATCTCACTCCAATTAGCTCTTGGAGATGTCATTAGTCTAGGGGTTCACATACTTTTTCCACCTGCACTGTGAATGTTTACACGGTGTGTTCAATAAAAAAAATGGCAACATTTCATTCTTTGTGTGTTGTTAGCTTAAGCAAACTGCGAAATTCTCTATTGTTGTGACTTAGTTGATGATCAGATCACATTTTTTTGACCAATTTGTGCAGAAATCCATATCATTCCAAAGGATTCACATACTTTTTCTTGCAGCTGTGTGTGTATATATGTATGTATGTACAGTCAGGTCCATAAATATTGGGACATGGACACAATTCTAATCTTTTTGGCTCTATACACCACCACAATGGATTTGAAATTAAATGAACGAGATGTGTTTTAACTGCATACTTTCAGCTTTAATTTGAGGGTATTTACTTTCAAATCAGGTGAACGGTTTAGGAATTACAACAGTTTGTATATGTGCCTCCCACTTTTTAAGGGACCAAAAGTAATGGGACAGATTAACAATAATAAATCAAACTTTCACTTTTTAATACTTGGTTGCAAATCCTTTGCAGTCAATTACAGCCTGAAGTCTGGAACGCATAGACATCACCAGACGCTGGGTTTCATCCCTGGTGATGCTTTGCCAGGCCTCTACTGCAACTGTCTTCAGTTCCTGCTTGTTCTTGGGGCATTTTCCCTTCAGTTTTGTCTTCAGTAAGTGAAATGCATGCTCAATCAGATTCTGGTCAGGTAATTGACTTGGCCATTGAATAACATTCCACTTCTTTCCCTTAAAAAACTCTTTGGTTGCTTTTGCAGTATGCTTCGGGTCATTGTCCATCTGCACTGTGAAGCGCCGTGCAATGAGTTCTGAAGCATTTGGCTGAATATGAGCAGATAATATTGCCCAAAACACTTCAGAATTCATTCTGCTGCTTTTATCAGCAGTCACATCATCAATAAATACAAGAGAAGCAGTTCCATTGGCAGCCATACATGCCCACGCCATGACACTACCACCACCATGCTTCACTGATGAGGTGGTATGCTTTGGATCATGAGCTGTTCCTTTCCTTCTCCATACTCTTCTCCTCCCATCACTCTGGTACAAGTTGATCTTGGTCTCATCTGTCCATAGGATGTTCTTCCAGAACTGTGAAGGTTTATTTAGATGTTGTTTGGCAAACTGTAATCTGGCCTTCCTGTTTTTTGAGGCTCACCAATGGTTTACATCTTGTGGTGAACCCTCTGTATTCACTCTGGTGAAGTCTTCTCTTGATTATTGACTTTGACACACATACACCTACCTCCTGGAGAGTGTTCTTGATCTGGCCAACTGTTGTGAAGGGTGTTTTCTTCACCAGGGAAAGAATTCTTCAGACATCCACCACAGTGTTTTCTGTGGTCCACCGGGTCTTTTGGTGTTGTTGAGCTCACCGGTGCGTTCTTTCTTTTTAAGGATGTTCCAAACAGTTGATATGGCCACACCTAATGTTTTTGCTATCTCTCTGATGGGTTTGTTTTGTTTTTCAGCCTAATGAGGGCTTGCTTCACTGATAGTGACAGCTCTTTGGATCTCATATTGAGAGTTGACAGCAAAAGATTCCAAATGCAAATAGCACACTTGAAATTAATTCTGGACCTTTTATCTGCTCCTTGTAAATGGGATATTGAGGGAATATTACACACCTGGCCATGGAACAGCTGAGCAGCCAATTGTCGCATTACTTTTTGTCCCATAAAACGTGGGAGGCACATATACAAACTGTTGTAATTCCTACACCTTTCACCTGAATTGGATGTAAATACCCTCAAATTAAAGCTGAAAGTCTGCAGTTAAAGCACATCTTGTTTGTTTCATTTCAAATCCATTGTGGTGGTGTATCGAGCCAAAAAGAATAGAATTATGTTGATGTCCCAATATTTATTGACCTGACTATATATATATATATATATATGTGTGTGTGTGTGTGTGTGTATATAATATTTTTTTTTTTTTTTAGCAGAAGCCATAGAGAATGGAATGGTGGGTTTTGCAATTTTATGTCACACTGTACTTGCACGGTAGTCTGGCAAACACAATTTTATGGGGAAAAATAAACTTGAATAAGTTTTAATGCACACAAACACAACATAATATCCAATTTTTTGGTAAAATATGGTGTTGTGCCAAGCAAATAAATACCAAACATGTTGCGCTATAAAATTGCGCACGCTTGTGAAATGGCGCCAAAGTACTGTATTTAAAAATCTCCATAGGCGCCCAATTATAAGCCTTTACAGGTTACCAGTTTAGAGTTACAGAGGAGGTCTGGTGCTAGAATGATTGCTCTTGCTCTGACGTTCTAGAAAATACTTCATGTGTGGTGCAGTCGCTGTTTATGTATGCGTATGGGGCCAATGCGTGTACTGCACAGGGGGGTGGGGCCACTTTAAATTTATAATGTGTTTGTTTTACACTATTTCATTAAAAAAATGTATTTGGTACACTGTCCCAGATGTTTTTGTGCACTGTACACTGTGATAGATGTTGGTGGGGACCCTGCTACAGATGTTGATGGGCACTGTGGACAGGGATAGAGAATTCTTGGTGCACTGATGTGGGATGGCTGGCTGCAGTCTGTGTGTAGCTGAACAGTAAAATCATCAGCTGTGCACAGATCGCTGACAGGCTGCTCAGGAGGAGAGCCAAGACAGAGGCATGTGCCTCTTTTTACATTGTGTGATGGCTGTGATTGGACACTGCCTTCACATGATTTGAAGGGCCAATCAGAGAGCCCATATCCCGATCACGGGATCCACACGTTTTGACAGGAAGTACAGGCCCTCCCAGTCAGCACAGCGCTTGTCCCACCAGGCCACTGTACATAAAAAGCCCAAGAGTGAAAAAGAAACCCTTTATTTCAATTGTAAATAACCTTACAATGCTTTGTATGAGAGTCAAATTTTTGGTGTCTTTTTAAACGGGACAAATTTTAGAATACAATTTTATGCTTTTATTTCTGTAGTAACGCTTTTTTTGTGCACTGGTCCAAATCATTTGGTGGAGGGGGGGGGGGATTATGGTGTGGGGTTGTTTTTCTGGGGTTGGGCTTGGCCCCTTAGTTCCAGTGAAGGGAACTCCTAAGGTGTCAGCATACCAAGACATTTTGAAACATTTTATGCTCCAAACTTTGTGGGAACAGTTTGGGGATGGCCCCTTCCTGTTCCAACATGACTGCGCACCAGTGCACAAAGCAAGGTCCATAAAGCTGTTATAGCTGCAAAGGGTGGGCCATCTCGAAACTGAACTCTACAGACTAAGACTGGTATGCCTTTAAAGTTCATGTGTGTGTAAAGGTAAGCTTCCCAATACTTTTGGTAATATAGTGTATATGTATACTGTACTACATTCTTCCCAAAATTGTCCGCAAACGATGTGGGCTGTTCTGTGTACTATACTGTATGTGGACAGAAAGCCCCAGAAATGAAATTCCCTGTTCATATAATTGACTCATTGCATATAGGCCAAAAATAGAATTGAAAGCATTCCATACAATGAGAGATTTGTTTTTGCTAAGATACATTTCTAATACTCCTCATGTCTAAAGAGATGCAGATGTTGCTCCTTTTCCCATTATAATGCTGAGATTGATACTCAGTATATGCATTACGTCTGTAATGTAGTTTGATAAAATATTTGCAGTCTATATAGTTCACGTGGAGGGGATTACTTCATGTCAGAAGAAAATGAAGTCTTTGTGAAAACAGGCAGTGGCTGTAGACACACATCTGTCATCATTGCATCTGATGCTGTCCCTGGTGCTGGTGACAGGAGGAGGGGCTGCAGGAAGACTGCAACATGACACAAGCCAATTATGTAGTCTGCATTCATTTTAATGCTCACCAGACATATATACGAGATGTGACAACTGTTTTCTCTTTTTTATTTTTATGTTAAGTGCAGTTTTTGTGACCAGATCACTGGAGAGTGGTCATGTATACATGACCTTCAATTTTAACTCTTTTGCTGCAGGAAAAAACAACAATAATGTTTGGCTAATCAGTGACATAGATTTGCAAGGAATTTTAACTCATTTTATTGTGCAGTCCTTCCTGCTGTCATCTGCAATAAATTGTACCCATTCATTACACTCACTTATTACTTCCTGAAGCCACTTCCCAAGTAGTGCTGAGCGTTATGGTCTTTCTGCTATAGGAGAAAAATCAGTCTGGCTGATTTACTAAGGTCGCTATACTGTGCATTGGCTCCAAAGCTTAGTAAATGAAGTAAAGCTTCACTTTGCAAAGAATACTTAATCATATGCAAGGAAAATAAAAAATGGCAGTTTTGCTTTGTATGTGATTGGATGATAAAAATCAGCGGAGCTTCCCCTCAGATCTAGAATAAATGCACTTGCAGTGCAGAGAATATTTGCCTTTAGTAAATCAGCCTCCCCATGTTGTATCAGGAGAGAAACTACTGCAAACAGCAGCGAGCCAATGACATGAGCAGCAACTCCTACAGAATACCCCATAGATGCATGTTTCAATTAGCTTTACCTGTTTTAAAAAATCATAGCATATTAATGTATATGTCACAATTATTTAACAAAGATGGAGTTACCCTTTAAGCTGATCTCAGACTATGTTTGGACACTGGAATTTACATCCAACAACAACACTACAGACTTATTAATTTAGTAATTGTGACTATTTTAGTATGGGGAGAGCTACTTAAAGGCTAAGTCCACCTTTCTGCAAACAAAAATAAAATAAATGCATATATTTTTGGAGGAAAAAAAATGTGCATTTATTATTTCTTGTCAGGCTCCTGCAGATATGTCCGTTGTCTTTCTACCCAAACCTCTGTAAGAGCTTTCTGTTATAAAACTGGGAGACATGTCAGTGGACTATGAGGTGCTCATCAGTGCCCTTACAGTCCATTGAGAACTACAAGCCATCTGCTGCGGTGGGAGATGGGACTTGTAGTATTCTCATTCACAAAATCCTGTGAATGAATGTGACAACTGTGTGGGCGGAGCCCCACACAGCCCTGCAGGGAGTAGGAGGGTCAGGGGTGTGGGGCGAGATGTTGGAGCATGTTACATATAACATGCTTCAAAAGGTGAACTTATCCTAAGGTGTTTTCTGCATAACATCAGCACTAGTCACCACAAGGGCACAACGAAAACAGTTCTTTTCTTTATGCCCTGATCACACTGCAACAATGCCCCTGGGTGCCAAGGTGACTTTATTGTTTTTTTTTCTCCCCAAAGGACCTTAACTCACCTGAAGGCTGCAAGTACTGTCTGTTTCTACAGTATGTCTTCTTTCTATTTCTTGTTATTTTGCATGTCAATAAAGTTAAATGCGAAAATAAAATACCCAGTGCAAGCGCTTAAACATACATTGCACCACCTTCTTACTGGACCTCACATTGACAGCTGACATACAGTAAAACCCTATGTTTTACCATACACTCCAGTGTGTATTTATCTCAGATTGTGCATGCATGGTCATTTGCCACCCTTATATTTACTACTATGAATTGTCTTACTACTTGCTTTAAGCCCCGTACACACGCAACGATTATCGGCCGACCGATCGTCTGTCTTTTGTCCAGAGTTGTGTTTTGTTGGTTGGAATGTGCCTAGACTGCACACAAATTTTCTCGCCCAACAAAAATCTGCTTCTGAAGTGATGTCATGTGTTGGGTTGCTTTCTTTGTGTTCTTTCTTATCTGAGCATGCCTAGTCTTGCTCATAAGATTTTTCCCTGTCGAAATCAGTACTGACTGCACGAAAATCGGCCGTGTTTTGACAGCCAACAAAAATTTTATAGTCTGCACACCAGATTTTTTTTCGGCCGAAAAGTCTGAGTTGGTTTTCGGAAGCATCATACTAACAAGCCGAAAATCAGCAGATCGGACGTTGGACAAAAATTCCCTGCCAATTTTCGATGCGTGTGTACGGGGCTTTAGGTCTCCTTCCCATGGGTGCAAACTCTACCTCCCTCTGAAAAATTATCTTCAGTTGACAGACAGTTTACAGGCGTTCAGGAGGCATCACTGCTGCCTAGAGTACACTTTTTTTTTTCAATCCCTGGGGGATTTTGTGCACCCCAATGGAGATTTTACATTGAACTGCCAGGTGTGTCTATGGGGGTTTTCAAGGAGTCTGTTTGATAAGCGGTACTGCCTATCAATTTCAACATGCAGAGTTAAAATTGTTGCATCGTGAAGCATTACAGCTGCATGAACCACTTCTGGACCGGAAGATTTTCCCCCTTAATGACCAGGTAATATTTTGCGATTCGGCACTGCATTATTTTAACTGACAATTGCGCGGTCAGGTGATGCTGTACCAAAATAAAATTGATGTCCTTTTTCCCCCCACAAATAGAGCTTTCTTTTGGTGGTATTTGATCACCTCTGTGATTTTTATTTTTTGCGCTATAAACAAAAAAAGAGCAACAATTCTGAAAAAAATATATATTTTTCACTTTCCGCTATATAACACTCCTCCCCCCCCCCCCCCCAAAGATTTTAAAAATCAGATTTTTTTAACATTTTAGGCTAATTTGTTTTCTGCTACATATTTTTGGTAAAAAAAAAATCGCAACAAGTGTATTTTGATTGGTTTGCACAAAAGTTATCACGTCTACTAACTATGGAAAAGATATTTATGTCATTTTTATTTTTTACTAGTAATGGCGGAGATCTGCGATTTTTTTTTTTTTTTTGCAGGACTGCAACATTTTTGGCGGACAGATCGGACCCCTAACTGACATTTTATGACACTTTTGGGGGGGACCAGTGACATTACTACAGTAATCAGTGCTTAAAATTTGCACTGTTACTGTAATAATGACACTGGCAGGGAAGGGGTTAACACTGTGGGTGATCAAGGGGTTTAATGTGAGCCAAGGGGAGTGATTCTAACTGTATGGGGGCAGGGCTTGTGAAATGATCACAGAGACCTGTGATCCTATATAGAAGGATCACAGGGGCTCTGTGATCATTCCAGAGAGAAAAACGGTCTGCTGTGTTTACAATCGCGGGTGTCAGGTGGCAATTGGAGCCCTGCTGCCAAGTGGGGGCAGGAGCGGGCCAGCGCGCTCTTGCCCCCTAGCTGCAGGCGTGCGACTGATGTAGCCCTGTCGCAGTATATTTGTGGTGGGCGGTCTGGAACCGGTTAATGTAGACTCATCCCCTGTGCAGATCAACCATGTGAAGTAAGCCTAATGCCCCGTACACACGTGCAGATTATCTGCAGACTTTTGTCTTCAGATTTACCTTTTCTATGTAGTGCAAGGGCCTGCCGGATTGCATACAAATTGAAAGTGTTTAGGTTTGACCTCATATTATATGGTTTTGGTAAGGCTGGCCATACACTATACAATTTTCTTATTCAATTTCCTTTAGATTTACCTTAAACTATGTAGTACAAGGGCCTGCCTGATTGCATACAAATTGAAAGTTTGTAGGTTTGACCCTATATTACATGGTTTTGGTAAATCTAAAGGAAAGTTGAACAAGAAAATTGTATAGTGTATGGCCAGCCTAAGTCTGCAGACAAAAGTCTTCAGATAATCTGCACGTGTGTATGGGGCATTAGACTCCATTAACACCAATGCGTTTTTCCATGCTTTTTTGCAGAAATGCAGTACATTTTCTTGACATGGTTTCCTATGGAACATGTTCACATCAATGCATTTTTGTGCCTCTGAATGTCAGGGACTTTTTTAAATGCCAAACGGTGGGGTTTTTTTGCATTTTCGGTTCAATAGACATTAATGGAGAAGCTGCAGAAAAGCATGTAGTGCGTTTTTACCGCTATTTTGCTGTAATTTCCTTTTTTTAATCTGCCCAACAACACATTTACAAAAAATAAAAAAAGCGTTAAAAAATGCAAATTGAAGCAAAAAAAACACTATAAGCAATGCAGAAACGCTCAAAAGCAAACTGCATAGGTGTGAATGGAGCCTTACCCAGGATATACTGTGTAACCTATTACAAGAATGAAGAAAATATGCCCCTATCCAGTTAAAATTCATTTTCAGGACTGAGCTAAGAATTCACCCAAACTAATGTATTGTCTACTGTACAGCATTTCTGTGAAGGTAAATTAGAATTTGATTTCAGTAAAATCCTTTAAAAAGAAATGTGCACAGAGACAAAATCCAATCTAATGCACATGTGTGAAATGAAATACATCAGAATTGATATTCTACTCACATGTAACCTTTTGAACAGAAACAAAATATTACTTTGCAAGAAAATAAAGCAACAGTATCTACTTTTGCGCAGAATGGTCATCACAAAAGCTGGCCACGCTCCAGCAGATCCAGCCACTTGATATATCTGTCAGGCATGTGGATCCTTAGCATGATGGACACTGCTATTATAAAATCACATCTACAATGTTGTGTGTTTTACTATGATATGAGTCCATGCAGAGGTTGTACCACCTTCCCAAATCAAAGCTAGGTTGTATAATATATTGTAAATAATGTAAGGTTTGTGCAAGGTCTTTCAATGGTTGTACCTTGTCCTAATAAATTGCCAGTATTTTTTGTGCACCTGTGCTCATACTATGGACAATAGAGTCCCTGACACTGGATGGTCCATTTCAACAGCAATCTTCTATATTGTAATATATGTCCATTTAGCTAAATTAAAGCATGGTACTATCGGAAAAGCCCAGAAACTGCTACTGGGCACCACCATTTTGGATGTGCCATCAGCAGCCCCAGGGCTGTCATTAAATGACACTTTATAATATCCCCCTTCGCTTCAATCTTAGCTGCTAAATAAAAGCTTATGTAGAGAGGTACAGGAAGGGGAGGGGCAGCATAGACAGTACAGATGGTAACTAGACACTCCCACAAGAGAAGAGCACTATGATTTGCAAGGAGGGAGAGGGATGAGTTTAGGAATTGACTCTTCCGAAGAAATCAAAGCATCTAGCAAGTTCAGAAGTACATTACAAGTCAATAAAACATTTTTTTAAGGAAACCATAAAGCTGCAAGTAACGTGCCTAGGGGTCTGCCCAAGAAAGGGACCACTCCGAAGTGTAGAGTCAGTGGATGGGTGTCAGCTAGCCCAGAGAGAGAGGGGTACTAGGGGAGTGCCCTGAAGAGAAATACTATAGTAGCACTTATCTCATCTTCATTCAAGTGGCAGGATGAAGTAGTGGCCTTGCCGCATTCTCAAGTTAAAAGGCCTCAGCATTGTGAATAGTTAACAGTTGGAGTATCCCACTCATCCCTTCTCCCATCCTAATTTAAATGAAACCACAAAAAAAACATCCCCTGGACTGATCTTTGACTGAGCCAAGAACTTCGTGTTACGTTTTCTGCAAACAGTTGCTGCGTGTAACCCAGGGGAATCCCTATAGTGTAATATCCAGCAGCTCTCTAGGGGGCAGTGCTACACACTTAAAGCGTACTCTGTGCACAGGTACTCTTAGATAACATAGCAAGGGATATTTTAAAGAAAAACTTTCACCAAAAATGTTAAACTTTAATCCCCCAGGGGACCAAGTGCATATCCTGTTTTGCTTGGTGGCCCAGTTGAAGGAATAAAAGCACCTCTTTATTTCTGTTAAAGCGGCATTTTTTGTGTTTATTAAAAGTCAGCAGCTACAAAAAGTAGCTAAAGTTTTTGGATACAAGTTTTATTTTTAGAATTAGTAACCACAAATAATCGTTGTGTTTTGGGTGGAGTAGACCTAGACTGGTGCTTTGGATGGGGACAGCTCTCGCTGCTGTGTGTTGTGTTCTCTGTTCTTTCTGTTCCCTAATTTGAGGCACTTCACAAATTTACAATGTGCCACCTTGTGAAAATCATTAATTGTGGCTTTTGTTCATGGCTGTAAACTGAGTCAGTGCTAATCACCTTCCTTATGAAACTATTAGCAGGAATCGTCTACATATTCCTTGCAAATGTGAGTGCTTAAATAAGTAGGCAACATCACCTTTCTAGGGCCATCAGTAATTAAACAAAAGAGGTTAACAGCTGAGAATCACACAATGGCTGTCTTAATCCACGTGTCAATACACCTTGCAGTCTCTGTGCATGTTGTTTTTGGTTACTGTTAAGCCTCGTACACACGCAACAATTGTTGGCTGACCGATCGGCCGTCTTTTGTCCAGTGTTGTTTTGTTGTTTGAAATGTGCTCTAGACTGCACACGAATTTTCTCGGCCAACAAAAACCAACTTCAGAAGTGATGTCATGTGCTGGTTAACTTTCCGTGTGTTTTTTCTTCTCTGAGCATGCCCAGTCTTGCTCATCTGATTTTTGTCTGCTGAAATCTGTACTGACTGACGAACAATCGGCCGTTCTGTTGACTGCCAACAAAAATTTTATAGCATGCACAACAGTTTTTGTTCGGCCGAAAAGTCGCAGTCGGTTGTCGGACGCATCATACTAACAAGCCGACAATCGGACGTTGGCCGAAAATTCACGGCCAACAATCCTTCCGTGTGTACGAGGCTTTAGTTGGTTATGGACATATGTCAAAATATCTTTACCTTTTTTAACGGCATCCCAACCTCATAGCACATCCTTTGTACAGCTCATTTCACTGATAGATTAAAGTTAAAAGGAAAGCACATGCACCTTGTCTGATATTGGGTTGCAGGCACAGGACTAATAGGACAGGACTCTTGTTTATACAGCACTGCACTGACATTCAGAGGTATAGTAGGGATCCCCAAAAACAGGGTCGGCCAGCATTTCATCCCAGAGGTCCATGGTGAATGGAAGAGGATGTAAAACACTGAGCAGCAGTCACTTTGAGAAATAAAACAAATTTATTCAACAGCATTTGTTTGAAAAGGAAACCGGGTTTAGGTCATCAGATACCCAGAGCACAGTTCTACACAGATTCCAGGCTCCACTCTCAGATTTACAGAATAGAGCCTTTAAGTTGAATCCAATGTTTCTATCATTTAGCAGTACCTTTGCTAATGAGTAGAGGGCTCTATCTATATTCAGCTTCACACAGTTTTCCAAGACACTTTATTCAGCAAAGTTTCTTCCCCTGGCACTCAAGTTTGAATATCACTTCCCATTTTTCAGACAGGACAGCTCCAGACCTAAACCCAAGCCTGGTTTCTAGAACACATGTAGACCCTTCCTAGGCAGCAGGTCTAGGGGGACAGCAGGAACTAACAGAACCTCTCTCAAGGCTTAAGCATGGGGAAAAGACCTCTGCAAAGTAAACCCAAATATTTATACCCAGGTAACAAAACCCTTAGTGGTTGACCAGGGAAGGATATGAATATTTATACTCCAGTTCTATGGCCTCTCTCCTCTCTATTATTAGAGGCAGTCCTTGATAGCAGGCAGGCGCAAGAGATTAGGCCTCTTTCACACGGAGCGAACTCTGTGAAACGGATTCTTCTGCTCAGCTGGAGATCTATCCTCTGATCCCCGCTGAGCAGGCTGATGACAGCTTCGTGTCCACTACGCTATGTGTAGTGAACATGGACAAAGTCTGCTCTTTTCTATGGGGCGGTCAGATGGAAACGGACTACCTGTCCGTTTTTATCCAACTGTCATCTGATCCACTAGATGGATGGGGATCAGATCCCCATCTGTTTGTTTGTTTTTGGCGTCTGGATCAGATGCAGGTGGGTGTACACATGTCCATGTACATCCGCCTCCCCATAGAGAACAATGTGAGGTCCGATCCGGTCCACCTGAAAAAATGATGGCCGGACCTGATCAGTCCGTCAGTGTAAAAGGGGCCTTAGGCCAGAGTTAGGGAAACTGAAGGAAAACAGCACTATTTAGCAGTCAAGCACTAGTTGGATACAGTCAAGACAGTACTAAGTCTGATTGACATTACTGCTTAAAGTGTTACTAAACCGAGGAGCCTGCATTCACTATATCTGGTCCTTCACAGTACACAGAACATGGAAATGCAATTATTTTAGTAAATATAAACTGCTAAATATATTTCTCCTCTCACCTTCCAGGACGGCAACACATGAGATGAGAGGCTCCACCCTACAGGAAACACAATCAGTTCACAGTTGTTAAAAGGCCCCACCATTCCCCTTGTCCATCAGTATTGATTGTGTTTCTCCTACAGCGAAACATTTATATTTTTCTCTGACCTGAAGACTGTGTGTTGGATGGTCCCCCTGTGAGGCAGGTTCAGCAACGCCGGTGAGGGCCGCACTCTTCCTGCACGTTTTCTATAGGCTTCTCACAGGTCGCCTCGGTGATACGGGCAGTCGTCACAGACACTGGTGGTCCCTCCACCAAGCCTGTTGCCTGCTCTTTAGCAGGGGTCTCCACCTGTCCTCCCTTCCATACAGCCAGATGGTTCAGCTGCGGGACATAGCGGCAGCTTGAAGAAGGACCCAGCGCGCTCCAAGCCTCGCTTTGAAACCGGAAACTTCCGGTTTGTGCAGGAAAGGCGGAGCATGCACAGTGCGACCAAGAAGAGGGAATCGAGTACAGCGGAGACGCCGGACCCAAATGGCGGCAGTATGGCAGACTCTCCAGCCAAAAAAGAGGCAGAAAGCTGCCAAAGGTATGAAGCACGCCGCAACCCACCTCATGGAGAAGGAGGAGGGAAAGTCGGAGCAGGTGGCTGCAGGCAAGAGCAAATCAGAGCCCGGTAAGTCCCGTTTTCCTTATTGGGGGTAATACCAGTGTCAGGCTTAGTCCCTGGTAGTTCCCATGCTCTCCCCATCGGGGAACCTGTAGCCAAGTTATTGTGGGGCAAGAAGAATGATCTTGTGTCTATCTCCTTCTCTTGCAGAATCCCCAGGTGGAACCCAGGAGGCCTCTGATAAACCAACCCCTGTATCCACTAGCACTAGCTCTTCTAAGAATTGTGATAATTGCGGGGAAAGACTGCCCAGATCTCACACCAAGCCCTTTTTTTTTACAGGTGTATTAACAAACTGGCTGGTAAGGAGGCCTCAGGGTTGATGAAAGATTTCCTTAAGTCTATGCAGGAGGAAATGCTAGCCACTATCCAGTCCTTTCGCACCTCTGTAGCTTCCCCCCAGGTAACAGACCCGGGTGAGCTAACCCGTAAACAGGGCCCTTCTTAGGAGAGTTTACTTTCCAAGGCAGGCCCGTCTGCTTTTCTGCCTGGTTTGCAGGGTCTCCCCCCCTGCTCATACAAGGGAAGAGGAAGACCTAGGGAACGCAGTAAGTCAGGCTAAGTCTCAGCTTAGTTCTGGGGAGGAGGTTGATGTGGACCCAGATAGTGAGGTAGAGGAGACTAAATTGAACAGAAATCTGTTGGTCTGGAAAATCTGGAGGGACTCCTTCAAGCCGTTTATGCTACAGAAGAAATCCTGGTACCCCCCAAGGAGACCTCGGCACAGGATAAGATGTATAAAGGACTGGTTAAAAACCAATCCAAAGTATTTCCTGTTCACCAATCCTTGAAAGATTTAATTCTTCAAGAATGGGAGTTTCCTGAAAGAGGTTTGGTTAGACCAAAGACGTGGAAAAGGAGATTCCCCTTTAAAGAGGAAGAGGTGAAAAAATTCCTAAAGAGTTTAAAATTGGACGCCTCCCTGTCTCAAGTGACTAAGAGGTCTGACCTCTCTTTTGAGGACTTAGGGAATATCAGAGATGCCATGGACTGTAAGTCAGAATATATGTTAAAGAAAGCATGGGATGCCAACTATGGCCCCAGCACTGGCTGCAACCTGCGTAGCTAGGAATGCAGATTTCTGGATAGAAAAACGTACAAAACACCTTTCACAGGGAAGTAAGTCTCAGGAGGTGCTGGATTCCCTTTTAGTTATAGGGAAAGCTGTCGCCTACTTGGCTGATGCTGCGGTTGAGTCAGTGATAGCCTCAGCTAAAACCGGAGCTCTCATTAATTCAGCTAGGAGAGCCATTTGGATTAAAGCGACTTTCTCTATCGCTCATTGACAGACGTAGTCCTCGGTGATACAGCACCTTCGGGTTATGTTGCCTCCACAGGAGCAGGACTAGACAGGAAATAAAAATGCTCTGGCCACACCCCAGGGGCAGTCCCAGAGGGTATATCCTCTCTCTCTCCGCCACAGCAAATCAGTTTTTTTCTGTCTAGTCAGGAGTAAGGACCTAGATACCTTGCTGGGATCTTCGGTCCTGGCAAGATTTTTTTTTTTCTTAAAAAGATTTTTTAGACAGCTTTTTTCTCCAGTGTTCCTGTGAGATCTTCAAGCAAGAAAGCTGAACTGGGCGACGGGCTGGATGTTGAGATCCGGTGGTCACCCCAGTTCAGCCTACGAGCGCGTGCAGGCCATAGCTCCGCGCTGGGTCGGCCGCGACATAGTCCCACTGGGGGACTGACCCCGCGAATTAAACGTCTCGCTGAAACGCCATGGACCATGAGTCACGGCGTCCGTATTGGTCGACAGCCCTCCCGCCCCGGTGGAGAGGGGTACTGTCAGGAGTTGGTGCCCGCCTGGTTCCGGTATGGTGAGTAGTATGTTCCCCCTTTTCCCCTGACGGGTCTTGTGGTGAACGCGGGCCCCTCTCTGTATGGTAAGGTAGAGTCCCCCTCTATCCTATAACATGGCACAGATCCCCCTACTTTGAGTGTGATTTTATGTGCAAAAAGCCAGGAGGCTTGGTTTGGGAGCTAACAATCTAATTGTATACATGTTAAAAAGATTGTAATCAGTGGCAGTATGGGAATCTTACTGTGATAATAATAAGTACCTACCAGTCAGAAGCCACGGACATGTAGACTGCCTTCCTAGTCAAATCTCCAGCAAAAGCAGGCCTTCCGAACAGCCATGCGGTCCGCCAGGGCCGGTACCGCCAACCACGCCAAATCCCCATGCAGAGAAGGTGTTGTGTGCTCTGCAGCACGCCGCTATTCGGTACAGGCCGCCGCCATTTTTTTTGCTGGATCGCACGAGCCGCCATTTTGGCGTAGCCTCGTGTCTCCAGCATGGGGGCGGCCATGTTTGAGGTGATCCAAACACCTCGTGGAGCTAGGGGAGGCGCCGGAAGGCGTGCAGAGGGGCGGAGCCGCCTCCTTTCTTCCTGGGCAGCCAGCCAAAAGACTTCCTGTTTGTGAACACAGCGCTGTAACCTGTTGCAGTTAACTCTGAGCATCAAGTGGTGAGCCTGGGGGTCTATCTCTCTCTCTCTCTCGATCGATAGGGATCCCTAGCAGGTAACACTAAGGGGCTTTTGTGGCGCTGGGGGTCTGAAAAAAAAAAAAAAAAAAGTTTTTTTTTATTTATTTAAAATTGAATTGTATTATCCGGGAAGTTACTGGAATAATCATGGACCCTGCCACACAAATACCCCCACCTGTTTCCCTCGAGGGGGCCACGGGACCCGCCGGTGCACAGAGTATGGATGCATTTACAGCAGTTTTGGAGTCTTTGGTGGCTCGGGTGGAGGCAGCCTGTCAGGGACGGGGGTCAAGGAAGCGACCCCCGCCTACCCCTATATTATCTGACACCTCTGACTCAGATTCAGAGATGGTCACTGCAGCTGCAGGTCCCTCTGCAAGGGCTTTTACCTCAGGTAAAGCTCCCTCAGACAGTGAGGAGGACGTTCCTTCTCCCGCTATAATTCAGGAAGAAGCATTGGTGGACGCACTAGTTGTGGCAGTGCGGGAAACCTTAAGACTTGAGGTTTTACCGGCAGAGGCAACTGAAACAGAGATTCCCTTTGGTACTAACAAACCCATTAAAACGATGAAGGTTTTTCCTGTACCCAAGTGTTTTGGTAATAAAATTAAAGGAGAATGGGAGCATTCTAAGCGTATCTTTACGATTTCCAAGCGTATTGCTAGACGCTATCCATTTGAGGAATCCTTCATTAAGAAATGGACGGTACCACCAGTGGTGGATCCACCTATTTCCAGGCTGAATAAAGCCACAGTTATCCCAGTGGAGGACACTTCGTCCTTTAAGGATCCGGTGGATCGAAAGATGGAAGCGGAGTCCCGCACTATCTTCTCCCTGATAGGGTCAGCATTTAGACCAGTAATTGTTATTGGTCTAGTTTCCCAGACACTAACGGAATGGGCGAGATTGGTACGCCAAGACCTAAGGGGAAAAGATATCCCCCAGGGAACATCTGATTTGATGGAACAGATTATACAAGGGCTACAGTTTGTCTGTGACGCAGCCTTGGATGCTACCCCCCTATTAGGGCATGCATCTATGTCAGCGGTAATCCTCAGACGTGTGCTGTGGTTAAAATGCTGGTCAGCTGACCTAGGTTCCAAAAAGACCTTGACGAATCTCCCCTTTCAGGGGAATCGCCTATTTGGGGCCACCCTAGATGAAATTATTAAGGACGCCACTGGGGGCAAGAGCACTTTCTTGCCACAGGCTGCTAAAGCTAAGGGACCTCGCAACAAGCGAGGACCTTTCTTTACCGCCCATAAAGGGTTCGTACGCCCGGCTGGAACAAGCGGGAAAGGCAAGACTCCTCCAGCAGTGTTCAAGAAAGGCTGGTCGGACAAACAGAGGACCGACTCAGCCAAACCCGAAGCAAAGGATTATACAGCCTGAAGGTGTGCCCCCACCCGGGTTGAGGGTGGGGGGACGTTTTCACTGGTATTCAGGACATTAGATCGAGCATCGACTACTACTACCGGTGCGATTCTTCCCTTCCAACATTTAAGTACTACAGGGAGCGGTAGTCACCGTTCCCTGAATAGATCTTTTCCTTTACCTTTTCCTAAGATTAGTCTCTATTCCCCACAGGAATCGGATCTGGTTGACCAGACAGACCAAGAAGCCTCTAGCCGGGTGACTTCGGTCCCTGAGGTTCAACCAGAAAAGATCACCCTTCCTGATAGGAATCAGGTATCTGATAAATGTGTGGGAACAGAAAACGACCAGACTTTCTCGGATGGTCGGGGCCAGATAGCTCTAGGGACGCCTGGTTCAGATCCAGTCAGCGCCAGTGGTCCTAGAAATTCTAGGCTGGCCTCGTCAAGCCGGCCTGGCCGACTTGGACATGCTAGTCGCAGACGTTCCGTGGGAACTTCGTCTCAGGGAGTGTCTGTGGTCTCAAGGACCAATTTACCATCGTGCTTTACAGTCGCTGGTTTTAATGGCCTGGCCATTGAGACCCAAGTACTGAAGGACAGAGGGTTGTCAGCTTCAGTCATTCCTACCCTTATTAAAGCAAGGAAAGCGACTTCCAGCAAGGTCTATTATCACACATGGAAGACTTATATTGCGTGGTGCGAATCTTTAGGATTTCCTCCACGTACCTATTCGGTGACTCGAATATTGGCTTTTTTGCAAAAAGGGGTTGAGCAGAAACTAGCCTTGAGCACCATCAAGGGTCAAGTTTCAACATTAGCAATCTTCTTTCAGAAACCTTTAGCTACCAAGTCCTTGGTGCGGAATTTCATCCAGGGGGTGCGGCACCTGGCTCCACCAGTCCGCGCGCCCTTACCGCCCTGGGATCTTAATTTAGTTTTGTCGGTTCTACAGAAACCTCCCTTTGAAAACATCAGGGAGATTCCCTTGCTTACTTTATCCCAGAAGGTGGCCTTCTTGGTGGCTATCACTTCTGCTCGCAGGGTGTCAGAACTGGCTGCATTATCATGCCAGTCCCCATACCTAGTGATTCATAGGGATAAGGTAGTACTTCATCCTAAGCCATCCTTTCTTCCTAAGGTGGTTTCAGATTTTCATCTGAATGAAGATATTGTACTACCTTCCTTGTGTCCTCAGCCCAATCATCATCGGGAACATGCGTTGCATTCCTTGGATGTGGTTCGGGCAATCAGGGTATACCTGAAAGCTACGGAATCATTCCGTAAGACGGATTCACTTTTTGTGATCACGGATGGCCCCAGAAAGGGGTTGCCTGCATCTGCCGCGACTATTGCCAAATGGATTAGACAGACGGTGGTACAGGCTTATTCTATTAAGGGTCAGAGTCCTCCGTTCCCTGTTAGGGCGCACTCCACTCGAGCGCTCAGTACTTCCTGGGCCTTTCGCCATCAGGCGTCAGTGGTCCAGGTATGTAAGGCGGCCACCTGGTCGTCGGTACATACCTTTACAAAATTTTATAAAATTGATGTGATGGCATCGGCGGATGCCTCATTTGGCCGCAAGGTTTTGCAGGCCGCAATTTGAGGAGACCGGTGGTCTACCTCGAGGGTTTTTTTCTGTTTGAAAAATTTCTTTTTGTTGAGTCTCATCATTAAGGATGAGCATTGTAAACTTCTAGTTGGCACCGGTTGGGCCTTCTAGATTGGGATTTGATTTCCATTTTCCCACCCCTCATTTGTGATACTGCTCTGGGACTTCCCGAAGGTGCTGTATCACCGAGGACTACGTCTGTCAATGAGCGATAGAGAAAAATGAATTTTTGTAAAATCTTACCGTAAAATCCTTTTCTCTTAGCTCATTGACAGACGTAGTCCCCGCCCCTCTGTTTTTGAGTTGGGTTGGGTTAAATTCTCTAAGCACTGCTTTTGTGACATAACTGATTTGCTGTGGCGGAGAGAGAGAGGATATACCCTCGGGGACTGCCCCTGGGGTGTGGCCAGAGCATTTTTATTTCCTGTCTAGTCCTGCTCCTGTGGAGGCAACATAACCCGAAGGTGCTGTATCACCGAGGACTACGTCTGTCAATGAGCTAAGAGAAAAGGATTTTACGGTAAGATTTTACAAAAATCCATTTTTACTTCAAAGGTCAAGCTCTGTTGGCTCCCTTTTGAAGGGTCCTTACTGTTTGGCTCAGGCCTGGATGAAGTGTTATCCAGGTCTTCTGAGAAGGGGGAAGACATTTCCTAGCAAGCCCAAAAATATATAGGAATTGTTTTTGTGGCCCTCCAAGGCAAAGTCAACAGAGAGCCAAAAAAAGAACTCAATAAGAAGTGGGGCTTTGGTAGAGGTAGGCAAAGAAGTAATTTGCTCTTCCCCTCTCCAAGCTCAAGCGCCAAAGTTACTAAGTGACACCAGAGTGAAAGCGGGGAGCAGACTGTCTCATTTCATTTGCCAATGGGAGGAAATTTCAGTCAATCCATACATTTATCACCTCATTCAGGAAGGCTACCTCCTAGAGTTTTAGTCCATACCCCCACTAGAAGTGACTTTAACTCATCCTCCAAAGGATGTACTAAAAAGAAGAGCCCTTTGGTATGGGATTCAAGAACTGGCAAAACAACTAGTGATAGTTCCCGTGCCAGAAGATCAGCTTTACCAAGGCTTTTACTCCCACGTGTTCGTGGTACCCAAGCCCTCTGGGAAATACTGCCTTATCATAAACTTCAGAAACTTAAACAAATTCCTAGAATACAAGAGGTTTTTAATGGAAGGTATTTATACAGTCTGCAAAAAGATTTGTTTATAACTACTCTGGATCTCAGGGATGCCTACCTGCATGTTCTGATTCATCCGGAACACCAGGCCTTTCTGAGATTTGCGGTGGTCACCAAGGAGGGGATTGTGCATTGGCAGTTCAGGGCACTCCCCTTTGGTCTAGCAGTCAGTCCAAGGATTTTTACCAAGATCCTGGCAGAAGCAGTGGCCTATCTTCATCTCCAGGGAATAACTTTGATTCCTTACATACTGATCTACTGATTTTTGGTCTGTCGGCTGACCAAGTAAGATCAAGCACCCAGAAGGTTTTAACAGTACTACAGACACTAGGCTGGTTGATCAACATGGAAAAATCATACCTGGAGCCAGCCCAGGTTTAGACCTATTTAGGGTACCAGATAGACTTGCGGGTACAAAGTCTTTTCCTTCCAAGGGAAAAGGTGGAAAAGGTAGTCTCTTTAGTAGAAGAGTTGATGGTCACTCTCTTGTGCTCCAGGAGAGAGATCCTGAGAGTTCTGGGGCTCATGTCAGTCAGCATCTCAGCAGTAGTTTGGGTGCAGTTACACTCAAGAAACCTTCAATACTTCCACCTTTCTTCCTGGGACAAAAAGGTTGAGTCCTTGGACGAAAGTGTGATCCTCACCCCTCAGGTAAAAGCCTCCCTGAAGTGGTGGTCAATACTAAGCAATTTGGAAAAAGGCAGACCCTGGAGTCAGTGGAGCCCTCTGAAGGTCACCACAGACGAAAGGACCTGGGGGTAGGGGACTCCTCTATAGGGAGCCAAAGCCCAGGGCACCTGGGACAAGGAAGTAGCCCAGTCCTCCTCCAAATTCAGAGAACTCAGAGCAGTGGGCGAAGCCCTAAGAGCCTGTGAGAGTTCCATTTCAGGCATGGAAATTCAGGTCTGTTCTGACAATGCTACAACAGTAGCTTACCTGAATCACCAAGGGGGTACCAGGTCCAGACCCCTGTTGGTACTAGCCCAGGAAATCCTAGGCTGGGCCAAAGGAAGGGTGATCTCCCTGTCGGTCATTCACATAAAAGGGGAAAGCAACTGGGAAGCAGGTTTCCTCAGCCGTCATCCAAAACGACAAGGGGAGTGGGCGCTAAATCCGAAGGTGTTTCAGACACTAGTCCGGAAATTGGGCTACCCAGAAATAGACCTATTTGGAAGCCTACAAAACAGAAAGGTAAGGAGAATATTTTCTCGTTTGTGGGAATAAAGTATGGTGGGCCTGGATGCTCTGGCCCAGATATGGCAGTTCAAGTTAGCCTATGCCTTTCCCCCTCTAACTCTTATACCTCGAATTTTACAGCAGCTCAGTCCCCAGGCCTCCGCCTCCTCCTGATTGCGCCATGGTGGCCAAGGAGGGTGTGGTTTGTGACCCTGAAGGCATTATCAGTAGCGCCTCCTTGGAAGCTTCCAAACCTCCCAGACCTACTATTGCAGGGACCAGTTTGGCACCCCAGGCTGGAGTTCTTCCAGTTGACAGCCTGGTTAGTGAGCACCAGATCCTTAGATTAAAGGGTTGCTTAGACAGAGTGATAGACACACTCCTCCTGAGCAGGAAACCAATAACGAGGAAAATATGTTTAAAAGTTTTGAAAACATTTTGTACCTGGTGTAGGCAGAAGAAAATTTCTTCCGCCTCTGTCCCCATAATATTGGATTTCCTACAAGATGGGGTAGAAAAGGGTGTTAACGGCCACACTTTTCTAGACGTGAGACTTGCAAAAGAACCTTTAGTTAAAATATTTTTGATGGCCAGGGATAGAGCTACCCCGGTCACTAGAGACAGGTTCCCTCCTTGGGACCCGACTAGGGTTCTAGAGGTGTTATCTAGAAACCCTTTTGAACCTATAGAAGAGGTTCCCTTTAAAAGTTTTTGTCCCTAAAACTAGCCTTCTTCTTAGCTGTCACGACAGCCAGAAGGGTGTAGGGACTTACAAGGTCTTTCAATTAAAGAGCCATTTATGTTGATCTTCCCAGATAGGATTATCCTCAGGCCAGATCCTCTATATCTGCCCAAAGTAGCATCTTCCTTTCACAGGAAGCAGGAGATAATTTTACCATCCTTTTGTGATAATCCTAGAAATGAAAAAGAAATGAAATGTCATTGTTTAGATGTGAGTAGATGCCGTCTCACTTATTTACAGAGGACCAGGGAGTTTAGATCTAATCACCTTTTGACCCTCTACTCTGGACCAAGAAAGGGACTGCAAGCTTCAACCTTCAGTCTCTAGGTGGATCAGGCAAGCCATTGCCATGTCTTATGAGGTTTCAGGTATTCCTGCGCCAGCAAAACTGAAAGTACACTCAACCAGAGCACTGGCAACCCCCTGGGCCGAAAGAGCGGGAGCTTCCTGGGAACAGATTCACAGTGCAGCCACCTGGTCCAGCCATAACACTTTTCTGAAGCACTACCGAGTGGAGGTACTGTCTCAACAAGACCTAGCCTTTGGCCGAAATGTACTACAGGCGGTGGTCCCACCCTAAAGTAGGCCTGTGGTTTCTTTATTATCCTCTCATGTGTTTCCGTCCTGGAAAGTGAGAGGAGAAAACCGTCTGTTAGACTTACCAGTAACAGTGTTTCTACGAATCTTCCAGGACGGCAGACCTACTTCCCACCCTGTTAAAAGGGTGAGGAAAGAATGTAAACAATAGGTGGTAAGTACCTAAGTGATTATACATCCCTTGTGAATCGGTTGGAGAACTACTTTTTTACAACTGAGGGACAAGGGGAAGGGTGGGGCCTTTTAACAACTGTGAACTGATTGTGTTTCCTGTAGGGTGGAGCCTCACATCTCTTTTGCCGTCCTGGTAGGTTTGTAGAAACACCGCTATCGGTAAGTCTAACGGACGGTTTTTATCAACAGTATATAACAGTTTTGTAACTTCTATCAGTTCCTGTTAAAGCTTGTTTGAGGAGTTTTCATACTGCACTGAGCTGTCCTATCAGGTTTCAGGATCCCTGACCCTCTGTCTGGGCAGTGCTGATTGGCCTTGTGCTGATCACATATATTCTCCCAAGAAAAAAAAAACCTCTCTAGCAACACACTAAACTGAGCATATGCAGCCTGACTCCAGTAACTCCAGTCTTATCCGGACATGTTTTGGAGTCAGTGGAACAAGGGGGGGGGGGGGGGGATCAGAGAAGACAGGATCAAACAGCCTTTTTACACAATGCAGAGGATTAACCCCTTAGGTTGCACAGTGAGTATGCTAAGCATGCTTTACTGCATATACAGACTGATTTTACTGTTGTGGGTTTAGTAACACTTTAAGGAAGGGTGACTACACTTATAGGAAAGCGCAAAGCCAGATTTTTCAGATAGACACAAGCAAGAGATAACTGTGGAACCATCCTGTGGTTACTGACCGGGTCTTACAGGGCATTTCTAGAAACAGAGAAACCACACTTATTTTAAAGTGATTGTAAAGTCTTGTTTTTTTTTTTTTTTTTTTTGTTTAAATAATGAGCATGTTATACTTACCTGTTCTGATGCAGTGGATTTGCACAGAGCAGCTTGGATCCTCCTCTTCTTGGGTCTCTCTTGGCTGCTCCTAGCCCCTCCCTACAATTGAGTGCCCCCACAGCAAGCAGCTTGCTATGGGGGCACCCGAGCCAAGCTGCAGCTCTTCGTGTCCATTCAGAGATGGAGCTGCTGTTCGGCCCTACCCCCTCTCTCTCTCCCAAATGGCTGACTGACTTTGACAGCTGCGGGAGCCAATGGCGCTGTTGCTGTGTCTCAGCCAATCAGGAGGGAGAGTCCCGGACGGCTGAGGGACTCGTGGACATCGCTGGATAGAGAGGGGGCTCAGGTAAGTATTAGGGGGTGCTGGGGAGGCTGCTACACACAGTAGGCTTTTTATCTTAATGCATAGAATGCATTCAGATAAAAAACCTTCTGACTTTACAACTCCTTTAATTATATAAAAGATTAGATTATCAATATCATATTTTATTTTGGAACTAGAGCAAGCTGTACTTCTATAAAACTCTTTTTCAATATGCATATTGAATCCTTTATTCAGTCCTTTATTTCATGTATATCATAAATGGCAGAAATAAAAAGTTTAATGGAAATTTGCAATGTCTCATTTACTCCATCAGTGTTCTATGGCAATGAATGGAGAGTGCTTTATTTGCCACAAACAACACCGGATTCAAGAAGCAGCTGAATGCTTTCAAGGTTGTCCTCTGTCATTATGTAAACAATTCTTAAAATGTTTACGCTGAACAGTGCGGTTTATTGATGCACAATGGAAAATTATACGCTCCTACAAATGTGTTTTCTGTACGATGTATTCCAAGAAAAATTGAACTATATAATAAACCACCTCATACCAAAGTTATTTTTTCATATTTAAATGTTTTTAACAGAGGAAATTGTAAAAAGTTTTATCCATAGGACTGAAAATGTTTTTATGAGGTCATATAGTTGTTTCTGCAAACATTTACTTATTACAAACAAATTGGGATAGAGAATCATGCTGAAAAATAATTGTGAAGGGTGTTATTTATTTTCATGCTTACTTTTCAACTACTCTTGATATTTTGTTGAATAGGGTAACCAAGGGCATTGATTCCGAATGTTACAAGTAAGAGTAAGTTAGGCTACTAATATATGGAAAATGTAATGCATTTTAGATTTTACGTGAATTAAACTGGAGCTAAAAGGCTTTTAATCACTTGCTGACCACTCCTGCAGATGTTTTGCGGTGGGGCAGCTCGGGCAGGCTTAGTCACATATATACTGTATATGTGATCAGGCCTCTTTCGGGTTAGGAGTATGCAGCAGGCCCACTTGGGAGCACAGCACACACCTCCTGTGACCACGGTGTCTACCGGACACAGCAGATTACTGTTACCTGTAATCAGTAACTGGGTTATCATGTGATCGTTATGATTGGTCATATCGATCACATGATAACAATGTATAAACCTGTTACGAATGGCTTTCCATTCATGAACACCTTGCTTACTGTGGTGCAGGGCTGGTCTGGGAATAAAATTCAGCCCTTGAAATAATTTCATACCAGCCCCATAGCATTATTATACCACCCCAACAGCATAACTATGCATTTAAAGCACATTTGAAGAGTGTAGTATAGATAAGACAGATCTGAAAGCATAGGGATATATATATAATATATATATATAAGCAAATTCCAGTTAAATATGGTAAAAAGTGCGGACATGGTACAGGAGGTGGCAATAGGCTGTGTAGGTATGGTAAAGGAGATTTCAGGGGCTGCGGACAAGGTACAGGAGGACAAGTCAGAGGCTGCGGACATGGTACAGGAGATGCAGGGGTTGCAGACATGGTACAGGAGATGCAGGGGTTGCAGACATGGTACAGGAGATGCAGGGGTTGCGGGCATGGTACAGGAGATGCAGGGGTTGCGGGCATGGTACAGGAGATGCAGGGGTTGCGGGCATGGTACAGGAGATGCAGGGGCTGCGGACATGGTACAGGAGATGCAGGTACTGCGGACATGGTACAGGAGATGCAGGGGATGCAGGCATGGTACAGGGGCTGCGAACATGGTACAGGAGATGCAGCGGGCATAGTACAGGAGATGCAGTGCTGTGGGCATGGTACAGGAGAATCTCCTGTAGCATGCCCATAGCACTGCATATCCTGAGGAGATACAGGGGCTGCGGAGGAGTCTCACATACCTTTTGGTGCGGCGCCTTACATTTAAAAATGGCGCCGCCTGGCGCCAGCACATCACAGCACATGCTTCGACTGCCCGGGAATAGTCAAACGTGTACGGGCTTTCCCGAGCGGTGGCGGCGCATGTGAAGTGCGCATGTCGGGCCGCCCGAGCAATTGTTTTTTTACAGGTATCAGCAGCCCCAAGGCAGGGGGACTTGCTGGCCTACCGGGAAATTTCCTGGTATTCTGGTAGGCCAGTCTGGCCCTGCTGTTGTGATCTATGATTGGTTTGAAGCAATCACATGGTACCTGGCTACCTGTATCATGTGATTAGCTGAGCCAATCACAAATCACAACCCCAAGCAAAGGTATACATGGTTAACCCATTAATGACAGGTGAAAATAATGCTTTAACAGTGATCATCACTATATAAGAAACAACAGTGTTAACAAAAAAAATTCCTGATCACCCTACCAGAGTAGCACAGTGTCCCTACACTGACACTGGGCTACTCTGATAACAGGATGTAAAAAAAAAAATGGACAAACTAACAAATAAATAACTGCTAAGTTGAGCTGGAAGTTTTTCTTTGTTTTTGTTTGACATGCTTGGCTCCTGCTGTTAAGGCCAGTTGTAGGTTGAGGCAGTTGCCGTCTGTTTGTACTGTTGGTTATTTGATGAGGGGGCGCACTGGACACCTTTGCTGCCATTGTGCTATTTGCTGGGTGTCCAGTGCACTCCTGTGCCATTAGGAAGGAGTGGGCTCCCTTCAGGCATACCTGCCCGCAATCTATCCGTTATTATATATGTGGTCCTACTATGAAGACTCTCAAAATTTAAAGAGGTAGGACATTACCACAGTAATCAGTACTAAAAATATGCACTGTTACTGTACTAATGACACTGGCTGGGAAGGGGTTAACACCAGGGGTGATCAAAGGGTTAACTGTGTCCCTAGGGGGTGCTTTTTAACTGTGGGGGAGATGGGCTTGCTGCATGAACACAGAGACCTGTGTTCCTAAATAAGAGGAACACAGGATCCCTGTGTTCATAACTGACAGAACAGTGGTCTGCCGTGTTTACAATGGCAGACAGCCGTTCTATCTCCACGGGGAGCTATCGCAGGTGCCGCTGGCGGCAATCCCCCACTAGTGGTCCCACGAAACGATGTACATTTATGTCGTTTCGCGGGACAGAGCCGACCTGCTGCAGTATATGTACTACTGGCGGTTGGCAAGTGGTTAAAAACAATCTTCCTATACAATGTGTAACTGAAAAATTCAAGCTTGTTATTGGCAGATGTTACTAGATATCCCTTTCTCATAGTGTCTTTGATTACCGTGACCCAATTAACTACCAGTGGAGTTATTCAAGGGATGAGATACAACTCAGTATGTTTTTTCAAACGCTTCACCCCAAATGTGGCAGCGCAAAGCACTGTGGTCCTGGCATTTGAACAGCCCCAACTGGCTTTTATTTAACCTCCTAGGCGGTAATCCCGAGCGTGACTCGGGGTTGATTTTTCATATCAAGAGCGGTAACCCCGAGTCACGCTCGGGGTAGAGTTGCAGAGTGCCAGCGGAGCCTCCCTTGGCTCCCAGAAGCAATCTACTTACCTTGTCCCGGCGATCCAGCGATGTCCTTCGCTCCGATCGCCGGGTGACCGGCGTCTGACTTCCTGGTTCCGTTCCCTGTGAGCAGAGGCGGCGCACGGGAGCGGAACTGGGCAGGAAGTTTGAAAGTGAAAGTAAATAAGAGGTGATACACTGTAATCTGAGAGGATTACACTGTATCACCAAAGATAATCACACATCTGACAGTACAGTGCCCCTTCTTACCAGTAAACTTGTGATTTGTGCCCCCAAAAAAAAAAAAATATATTATGGCATCAAAAAAGCGCCAGTCTAAACCGCTTTTGGACCAGCTGAGTGACAGCGACAGCGACCCGGAGGTGCTCGCGGAAGTGAGCGATAGCGAGTCATGCGGTGATTTGTCGTCCGACACTGACACGGATCTGGCAAGTGAGAACGGCGATGACCCTGACCTCAGCGATGTGCGCACTTGGTGCGCTATTGATTGCGATGTGGACCAGGTAGCGCCCCCAAGATTCCCCTTCACCGGATCACCTGGGATGAAGGTAGATGTCGAGCGTGACAATCCTCTGACCTACCTGCAATTATTCCTCACTGAGGAGGTAATTGAATTAATTGTCGCCGAGACGAATCGCTACCATCAGCAGCAATCCGCAATGCTGCATGCCAGGCTTTCCCGAAGCAAAAGGTGGGAACCGGTAACGAAAGAGGACATGTGGCTGTTTATGAGACTCCTCTTTCTTCAGGGGTTGGTGGGGAAACCGTTCCAAAAATGGTACTGGACCACCAACAGGTTACTGGCCACACTGTTCTTTGGGACCGTGATGTCTGAGTATCGCTTCTCCCTGATTATGAAGTATTTCCACTTCACAAACAATGAGGAATTTGATGAGGCCACGCATCCTGCACCCAAACTGAAAAAGATCTGGGAGGTATGGCAACTTATTGTGGGAAATTTCCAGCGGACCTACGTGCCAGAAAGGGACGTCAGCGTGGATGAGAGTTTGATGGCCTACAAGGGTCGCCTAAGTTGGATTCAGTACATCGCATCAAAAAGAGCGCGGTTTGGCATCAAATCATATATGCTCTGCGAGTCATCCACGGGGTACATATGGAATTCTGTAATTTACACCGGCAAAGGCACTAAATTCAACCCCAGGTACAGCGGCTATGGGATGGCCACATCTTCCGTCCTGACACTTCTGGAGCCCTTGCTGAACCAGGGATATTGTTTGACCACGGACAACTTCTATACCTCCCTGGAACTATATGATGTTTTGCTACAAAATAGAACCGACGCATATGGTACCGTTCGGCCTAACCGTCGAGACATGCCATCTTTTTTTGCCAAAAAAAAACTAAAAACCGGAGAAATGGTTGCCTGGCAGAAGGGAAAGATGATGGCAATGAGATGGAGAGACAAGAAGGATGTGTGTCTTATGAGCACTGTTCACACTACCTCCACTGCCACGGTCCATACAAAACGTGGGACAGATGTGCTGAAACCACAGGTCGTAATTGACTATAACAAAATAATGGGAGGTGTGGACAGAGCCGATCAGGCCATGACCTTCTATCCCGCTGTACGAAAACAGCAAAAAAAATACTATAAAAAAATATTTAGACATCTTCTGGAACAATGTCTATGGAACGCTTACATCCTGCACAAAGCCAACAGTGAAAACCCTCTTGCTCATTCCGAGTTTGTCTGGAAGGTGGCTGAGCAGATTTTTGCAAAGTACCAGACACCATCAGGAGTTGAAAATAGACCTGGACGTCGCGCTGTTGACGTGGTCAACCCAGAGCGTCTGACCGGCCGTCACTTTGCAGACTATATTCCGCCAACTGCAAAAAAGGCAGCACCAACCAGGATGTGTGTTGTTTGCTGCTCGAAACGCGATAGAAATGGAAAGAAAGTCCGAAAGGAAACTAGGTTCCTTTGTCCTGACTGTGACGTTGGACTTTGTGTAGTTCCTTGTTTCAAGATTTATCACACGCAGCATTTGTATTGAATTTTCTTTCTTTGACAAATGTCCTTATTTACTGCATTATTGAATAAAATTACATTATTTATGAGATTATAATTCATGATTTTGTGTTTCAAAATTTATCACATCTGGGATGTCTACTAGAGTCTTGTTTTGCTCAGGTTTAAGTCAGTAATTACTAAGAATTGTAGGCCTATAATACATAACACCAAATTTCCATGAAAATAATTGTACCGCTTTTGGTATGAACTTCCAGACATAATCATACCGCCAGGGAGGTTAACCGTTCGGGTGGGCAGCCAGGGGGGGGGGGTGTGTGCAAACTGACTGCCCGTCTAAAAGATACCTATTTCATAAGTAGTTGTACATATTTCTAGTGCCAGATGTTATTTCTATATGTACTTACAGGCCTTCCTAAGTCCAAAATAATATTGGGAAGAATTAAGTTCGGCCCTCCACAACAGTCCTAGTTTCTCATGTGGGAAAATTGCAGTAATTTCTCCTGGGAAAATTAATTGCCCACCCCTACATTATGGGCTTGTTCATACCATGTCCATGGGTGTTTTTTTTGCATGCTGCCATACATGTATAGAATTATCAGAGCACTATTGTTTTCTATTCAGGGCATATAGAAAACGAATTGTTTTCTATATGCCCTGTCCACACTATACTTACATAGTTACATAGTAGGTAAGGTTGAAAAAAGACCATCTAGTTCAACCTGTGTAGGTGTACATCAGATTGAAATTTACTAATACGACACCCAAAGTTTACTGTCACAGTCAAGTTTTTGCTGGCATTTGTGTTCGGCCGCAGGCCGGTGTTTGTGGGAGGAGCTAGCGGGCTTTATAGCGCCGCCCCTCCCCTACACCGGCCTGCTGCTGGGCGCTCGAGTCAGGTGTTCTATTGTGTCACCTGACCGCCGCCGGAACTTCCGCCTTTGAGGACCGGACTTCCGGGCAGGATCGTGGACGCCGCAAGTCATCTCCGCCGCCGCCGGATCCTCCACTGCTGCCTGCCGTCTCCTCTGCTCCCAGCGCCTCCACCACTGCCAGCCGGCCTGCGCCTCCTCTGCTGCACCAGCCGCCACCAGCACCTCCACTACCGCCAGCTTTGCCCGCTGCATCTCCCCGCTGCTCAGCCGGGACCAGGTAACCATTGGGGTTGGGGGGGGCGGCTGCCTGCACACATTGCCTGCCTCTCAGTCAAGGCCACGGCATTTTCACCAGCACTACATTGCCTGCCTCCGGCTAGGCCTCGGCATCTTCTCTACAGGGGGGGGGGGGGAGGCTCCTGGGCTCCTGTCCTACTTGTGAAACACTGAGAGATCTAGGGGGGGGGAAAGGAGGGTATTTGTTTTATTTTGCCATGCTTCACCCTTGCTGGGCATGATCTCATGCAAGGAGGGGTGGTTGGTCGCTCAGGCTCACCTGCCCGCCAGCCGCCCTCTCAATCAAGCAGCCCCCCCCCCAGTAGGGGCCACCAGGCGCTCCCAGGCCACGGCCTGTCAGGGGGCTCTTGGTCTAGGGTAGGTGGAGGGGCACTATACACTTGTACATGCTCACATACCTACCCCCTTGGTCAGGAGGGAGGTTGGTGGCAGGGTTTGGGGGGGGGGTCTCACTACATTCCACAGGGTTACATGTTCCCGTTTCTGGCTCCCATTACATGCCATCTACACTTGGGGGGTCATGTGTCACTGCTTCTGGTTTTGACCAATTGCCTTATTCCTCCAGGATCACGCCATGTCCTTCAACGCCGGTATCAGGTACTACTGCCAGGCTGCAGGTTCTTCCTGTGTGTTTTCTCACGGCTCCGTATGCTGGTAGTCTTCACAAATGCCACTCCAACGTCGCCATAGGCACTGCTAGGCCAGTCTCACATCTCATTGGGCCTCCACACACATCTTAGTCACCTTCGGTATGCTTATACCGGTAGCCTAGGCCGTCCGGTTACGCTTCGGGCACACATCACACCTTCGGTATGTCACCAGCAGGTGCCACTTGGTTCCTGTTGTTCCTTTACCACCTTCACCACCTCCGTGCCACGCACAATACATGTCATTGTCCTTTCTCGTGGGCACTGCATTCGCTGTCTGCACCTCAACTGTGTTGTACTTCGTCATGTGTTGTCTCCCCTGTCAGCCCCCCTCCCCGTAGGGTGAGCGAACTGGCTGTTAGGGTTCAGGTGCTGGCCATTACTCCCCCTATATAGCTGGTCCCGCGAGGCCAACTTCCCAATCTCAACGCGGAGATTCTTCGCCCCTCGGGCCAAACCATAGTTAGCGCCTCGCTTCACCCACCTCATGGGTTTATAGTTAGGGCCTCACCTGTCACGGCCACATGTTTGATTCTTTACTGTCACTGAGAGACCAACCTTCCCGCCACCACGCTAGTGGCTCATGCCCCACGTCCAAATCATAGGTAGAGTCTCTCGCCTGCCGCTTGGCATCTAGCAGGGCCTCACCTGTCATGGGGTAGTTAAGTTTTTCGCCTCAAGGCACTAGCTAGCCAGCCAGTTTTTCTTGGGGCTCTCGCGGTTGTTAATTGGACTTTGGTGTTCTATTTTTCTTTCGACAGCGTGGCTCTAGGAGCCATCTTGGATGAAGGATCATCCTCCCCCTCCACGCCAGCCAGACCTGGCACTCCAGTCATATCTGGTACCCCCAGGGGTCATCGGAATCCATCCCCGCTGGGCTCTTATGGATCCTGGACCATCCCGAAGATCTCGGCGGTCCTTCGCCAGAGGGGCATTCCGTTCCCGGCCACGGCTAGGAAGGCTGAACTGTTTAGGATCTTGACTGAGCACCCGGAAGATCCTGGACTGGGCAGACCTCCGGGAGACCTCGGCGTGGTTCGAGATATACCCTATAGTGGCAGCAGCTTTCATTTGGGGTAGGTGCTGGTCAGGGATGGCAGTTAAGTGTTTTAGCGACAATAAGGCAGCCTGTGACATCATTAACAAGGGCCGGTCTGCATCCCTGACCATCATGAGGCTGGTTCGCAGGCTGACTTTGTTAGCAGCCACCCACCAGTTTTTCCTTTATTGTGAACATATCCCGGGCCACTCCAACGCAGCTGCTGACGCTCTTTCCCAGTCTAAATTACAGGTGTTCTTCAACCTCCACCCAACGGCCGACAGATGCCCCACTCGGACCCCGAAGTTCGAAGATTAAACCTGGACTAGCCCGGATTGTGGCGCATGGTCGGGAATTGGCCCGGATGGCTCTGTCGTCAAACACCAGGAAGGCTTATGACCGAGCCATGTCCATCTTCCAGAGGTTTTCAGTGGAATTTGGGTTGCACGACCACTCAGTTCAGACGATGGTCGCCTTTGCAGCTTTTTGCCACCTCCAGCTGAAACTTTCTGCCAGCACCATCAAACTGTACTTGTCGGGGGTTCAACATCACATCCTGACGTACCAGCCGAACTCGTCTCCCTTTCTCAGGGCTTATCCAGTAAAAAACCTTTTGAAGGGCATTGGCAAAGTGGATCGCCATACCCCGGTCAGGCGGTTGCCGATAGATGGGGAGAAATTCCGGGCTCTTTCTGATTTGTTGGACACGGCCCCTTTTGAGCCCTTCACGAACTTAGTTGTAAAGACCGCCATGTACCTGGCCTTTTACGGCTTTCTCAGGCCCGGGGAGTTCACGGTGGCTTCCCTTTCAGAGGGTCGCACATGCCTCCTCAAACAGGACTTGGTCAAACAGGGAGATCACTACGTCTTGACACTTCAGTGTTCTAAGACCAGGCAGGTGGGACACCCTTTGTCCATCCCTTTGTATCCATCGGGGAATAATTGGTGCCCTGTCAAGGTCCTGGACAATTACGCAGCTCAGACTCAGAGCTCGCCCAGCTACTCACCACTTTTCACGTTGCTGGGCATTCCCCTCACCACGTCTAAGTTTATATTTTACATCCGCACCTTATGTATCAGGCTGGGTTGGGACCCTGCGGCGCATTCCGGCCACTCCTTTAGGATAGGAGCTGCGTCAGCTGCCTCCGGCAACAACACGCCAGGTCATATCATCAAAAGACTTGGTCGATGGGAATCTGATGCCTTTCAGATATATATTCCTCACCCCGAGAAGGAGTTGAGGTTAGCTTTTAGTAGGCTTGTAACATGAATTTGGGTTGTCAATAAAGTGTGTCATTTGCTTCCTTTTTTGCCCTCTTTATTTACAGGCCTACCCCCTTACGTCGGTTCTGGCACACCACACCGACTTTCCATACCAAGGGTATCCATCATTTATTTACCGACCACAAGTGTTCGGCCGCAGGACGGTGTTTGTGGGAGGAGCTAGCGGGCTTTATAGCGCCGCCCCTCCCCTACACCAGCCTGCTGCTGGGCGCTCGAGTCGCCCCACCCACCTTCACCCTTTTTTCCTGACCTCTAATCTTCGGGGGGCCCTCTTTATTTACAGGCCTACCCCCTTACGTCGGTTCTGGCACACCACACCGACTTTCCATACCAAGGGTATCCATCATTTATTTACCGACGACAAACAAAAGTTTCAAAATTTGTTTTAAGTGCAAATTTCACTCTTTAGGCTACAAACAAGTACAATATGCAATTAGCAATGTGATTTAGGGTAGATATTAAGGCAAAAAACATATTTCTTGTTTTAATTTTTGATATACAGTAGTAAGTAGCTCAGGGACAGGACACACACACACACACACACAAAATTGAATCTCACATTGACACTGACAGCAGTGTGCAGCAACACAGATGATAATGATGATACCTCACCGATACGACATTTCCCCTCCTGAGACACAGTGACAGTCTCTCTCCACGCCAGGTGGTCCCTTAAGTCCAAACAGCACTGACAGTCCTGCTCCCAGCTTGCCTTGCTCCGGACCTGCACATGACAGTCTAACTGCTCTGCTCAGCTCCCTTGAACCATGACATCACATAACACGGTCAGACACCCCCTCTGCCGGCACTTCCCGAACACAGGTACTCAGATGGTCTCCACCCACTCCGGACCAGAACTATTTTTTACTGGCAACCTTTTCCTGTTACTGGCAGGAGCCTTCTTTTTTTACTGCCTGACAGTTGGCAACACTGGTGTACATGTGTCAGTGTCGGTAATTATTTCCCATATCCCTGTATGTTGTGTTCTACTTGGGTTCTAATTGTGATTTACAAAAAATACAAAAGCTCACTTGGGTGGTGGTCTACATCTAAACACAACTTAACAGATATGGAGTGAGAAAGCCCTAAAGGAAATTAAAAACACTGGCACATTTTAAAGAATAGCAATGTGCTTCACAAATTGGAAAAAAGTTCAGAGAGAACTCAGAGGAACACTGTAGGCTCCACGCCATGGCCTGTAATGGTGTGGCCATTTGTTTTATGAATGGCAAAAGCATAAAAAGAAAGTGATATCCATTCTCCATTATGATTGGACCCCTAATATTCATACCACATGATAGCTGTATTTCTTTAAGGCCTTCTCTAATCCTTTGTATTCTTACTCTTTGGGGTTGATTTACTAGGAGCAAATAGGCTGTTCACTTAGCAAGAGAATTTTCACTTAGCAACAGAATTTTCTGTTTGCTTAGTTAAATTGATGAAAATTCATGTAGCAATATTTCCAGGCATTGGGCCTAAGGTGGGTCTGCCGTTGTTACCGGAAACACTTCCAACACATTTAAGTTGAAAACCCAAGTGTGAGAACTGAGACAATGACTGACCATTCCGACATCTTTGGTTTGTGTTGTTTATTTTATAATGGGGATGGGAGAAGGGAATGAGTGTGATACTCCTCTGGCTCAACTAGGTTCAACTGGGACACTTTGTGGAAAAATGCCTTTTAGAGCTGTCCTGACGCCAGCTGAATGCCGACCAACGCTTCCTGGCGATTTTAAATACTTGTTCTGCTGAAAGTGCTGAAACTTCGATTTTAACTCCTTGGTTAACTCATAAGATCCAGGACTGTAATGATCCTTGACTCTGGACACTCTGTCTAGCTCAAAAGTCCTGTGTATGACTCCCTCCAGCCCTTCACTGACTGAGGTAGCGCATTGTAACTGCTTGTACTGCTGCACACTTAAATCTTCAGGGCCCAACCGCTGGCGCCCCTCTACACTTCCAGGGTCCTTTCGCTAGGCAACCCCCTTTACACTTCAGGGTCCTTTCAGTAGGTAGCCCCCTTTACACGTGTAGGCTCTAGGATCCCTGGGACCTTCACCAGAGTGGTCCCCTCTACACTAGGCAGACCCCAGGGGCAGTTCACAGTACTCACGACCTTGGAAGGCTTTCCTGGAACTGAACCCCTCTTTCTTCACTGGTCCTTGGCACACCGGATCCTCTCTGCAGCTCAACTCTCCTTTCTGGATACTCAGGCAGCCACCCAAGACACCCGATCCTTCTGACAGGAGGAGAGACAGCCGTACTCTCCCTCCTGGGACTCTGCTTCCCGCCAAAGGTGCTGTGTCATGCGTTCCCCTCAAACTTATACCCACTCCCAGAATCCTCTGCGGCAGAACCTGCCTTCTGGGGTAGAAACAAGCCCGAATGGGCCACTGATTGGATTTCCTCCACTGCCCAATGAGAATCCTCTCACCCAGCAAGTGGGGAGACTCCCCTCTCAGTAACCACACCTGGGAGACATGACAGTCCAGCTGAAATCATGGCCCTGCTGTTAGGCAACCAAGGCCCATTATACTTTTATCTAGCACCTACCTGTAGGGTGCTACATCCACTTAGCAAAAAACACCCAGTCACTGTCAGGATAATGAAAACAATTTTTTTATTGCTTGCACATAAATGAAGCATAGAAACATAAAAAAAGATTGGGTAGTCCATCGAGCCTGCCCTTTTTTTCAGATAGCCATTTACTGTTGCCAAAAGATTGGATGATGGAAGTCAACACAGTAGTGAAAATTCCCTTGCAAAGTAAGCAGCCTATTTGCCTTTAGTAAGTCAACCCCCAGGCTTATCATAGTAACACATTTGAAATAGATTTAGAAAATATTACAGCCATGTTGACAAAAACTTTTTAACATGGGGTGAGACTTAGCAGGTGTGGTGGGACATAGTATCACCCTTCCCAAATAAACAAAAACCTGTAAAAAAAAAAGTTATTTCCTTCCTTCCTGACCTTTTTTGTGGTGTGCCAGGTTTGCATTTTTAATAAATAACTGTTAACCAGAAGACTCCATAGATTAATGATTTCTGATCGTGATAATATATATTTTTTTATTTACGTAAATATAACAAAATTGATATGATGAAACTAGCACTGATACAATTGGTTAATCTATTTTTTCACAATTACTGTGCTCCTATAGCATTTCAGCTTTAACATTTCTTACATTACCAGTAGGTTGGGATGTTAAAATTTATTGTATGTATCACAGTTCATTGTTATATTGACTTGTTCCACTACCTCTGTTCTCTGGGGGGATATTGCCATTAGGGTATAGTGTTAAAAGACACATCTCTTGTCCTGTGACACGGTGGAGGGACCATTAATTGGACAAATGGCTTGGTTAGGGACAAGGTATCAAAACTGCCTAAATCCCTAATGTGTATTCATGCTGTAAAGAGCCTTAACATGGCATATTTGTAGAGCCTTTGTGATTAATTGTAAGGCATTTCTGCAATTCCCCATATGGAGGGACTGTAAACAGACATTTAATGTGTATGCTTAAGGGAGCTGTGGAATTCATAGCTTAAATAGAAGACTACAAACTCCACTGTTCTGCTCTCTCTAATATACATTTGCAGTCACACCCAGTTTATAGTCAATTAAATTTAAACACACATTTTTCCAAAGCTGGCTTGAATTTCTTTATCCCTCTAGAAGAAAAATATACGTGGAAATTTCTTAAATTAAGCCAAACGGCATTACCTACATTATGCTCTCACTATGATGCATTGCATTCTAAACATATAATGTAATTAATTTGAAATACACCAAACATTCTATGAATCTCATGTATTACTGAGCAGGGGTACAAACCCATGTCTTGTAGCAAAATTTTTAAAGGTCCCCTACTTGCTCAACACGAACTGTACACCCACACTTCTGTGCAAGCTCTCTCTGGGGCACACAGTGTCAATTTACTTCAGGCACTGACATCTATTATACTTGGCCCAATATGGGTGGATCTGCTAAAGGCAATTAGGCTGTTCACTTGGCAAAGTGAATTTTCACTTTGCAAGATAATTTTCTATTAGCTTGGTGAATATGGTAAGACTTTGCTGATTTCAATCACTCAACCCTGTGCAAAAATGCCTGTTTTTTAAATTCTCCTTAACCTCCCTGGCGGTATGATTCTTTTGGATTTTAGGTGCTGAAAGCGGTACCATTATTTTGCATGTAATTCTTGTGAATGAACAGCCCAAACCAACTGTATACATTTATTATATATATCTATATATATATATATATAATATGTATACAGTTGGTTTGGGCTGCTCATTCACAAGAATTATGTATATATATATATATATATATATATATACATATATTTACATAAAAAGTACAGTAAAACTGCAGGAAAGGGCACTGGGGGGCAATGTAATGTAATTTTTTTTTATTTTGAACGGTATCAGTGTGTTTGGTGTGTTTTACATTCGAATTTGCCGCCGGTTCCACCCCCCGGCGGACGTCACGTCGCCGGAGACGGAAGCCGGGACTCGCAGACGATCGGGAGGAAGCTCCGCCGCCGCATACCGCTCGCAGTCTTCGCTGGATCCCGGAGAAAAGGTAAGTAAAACCTCTTCCAGCATCCAGCGATCTTCCTAGCGCTACCCCGAGTGTGACTCGGGCTTAAAATCTTACCCCGAGTCACACTCGGGAATACCGCTAGGAAGGTTAAATGTGATTGGGTATTCTTTGCAAAGTGAATTTTCACCACATTCACTAAGCAAAGAAATAATTTCCTTGCAAATGAACGTGCTCTACTCCTTTTGTAAATCAAACTACAAACTCCACTGTTCTGCTCTCGCTAATATATATTTGCAGTCACACCTAGGGGTTAATTTACTAAAACTAGAGAATGCAAAAACTGGTGCAGATTTGCATAGAAACCAATCGGCTTCCACTTTTTTTTTTTTTTTGGTCAAAGCTTAACAAGCTGAGGTTAAAGACTGGCTTCCATGCACAGCTGCACCAGACTTTGCACTTTGCAGTTTTAGTAAATCAACCCCCTAGTATACACTCATTTAAGTATACATGTACCATTTTCTAAGCCAATTTTACGTGTCAAATCACATGCCAAATTGGAAACCATAAAACATTGTTTATGGAAAGCATAAACCCGCACAGATGCCTTTCAAATTGCCCCCGAAGTCGGACTGAAATGCGGGTTTTAAACCGTGCAAGTTCAGCTGAACTTGCACAATTTCAAACCCGCCCTCAGTGTGAACGAGGGCTAAAGCTGGTGTGAATATCTTTATTCCTCTAGATTAAAAATATATGTGACATTTTCATAAAGGAAAGTAGAAGTAAAGGCTATAATAAGTCTGCTTAAAAATGTTGCCTCCCCCCTCCTCATACCCACTGTATGCTGCATACACTTTGTAAAATAGATCAGTAAAAATATACAGTGAGGGAAAAAAAGTATTTGATGCCCTGCTGATTTTGTACTTTTGCCCACTGACAAAGAAATGATCAGTCTATAATTTTAATGGTAGGTTTATTTAAACAGTGAGAGACAGAATAACAACAAAAATATCCAGAAAAATGCATTTTAAAAAAAAGTTATACATTGATATGCATTTTAATGAGTGAAATAAGTATTTGATCCCCTATCAGTCAGCAAGATTTCTGGCTCCCAGGTGTCTTCTATACATTTAATAAACTGAGATTAGGAGCACTCTCCTAAAGGGAGTGCTCCTAATCTCAGCTTGTTACCTGTATAAAAGACACCTGTCCACAGAAGCAATCAATCAGATTCCAATATCTTCACCATGGCCAAGACCAAAGAGCTGTCCAAGGATGTCAGGGACAAGATTGTAAGACCTACACAAGGCTGGAATGGGCTACATGACCATCACCAAGCAGCTTGGTGAGAGGGTGACAACAGTTGCGTTTATTCGCAAATGGAAGAAACACAAAATAACTGTCAATCTCCCTTGGTCTGGGGCCCCATGCAAGAATCCAGCTCGGGGAGTTTCAATAAATATGAGAATGGTGAGGAATCAACCTAGAACTACACAGGAGAATCTTACCAAAGATCTCAAGGCAGCTGGGACCATAGTCCCCAAGAAAACAATTGGTAACACACTACGCAGTGAAGAAATGAAATCCTGCTGTGCCCGCAAGGTCCCCCTGCTCAAGAAAGCACATAATATACAGGCCTGTCTGAAGTTTGCTAATTCAGTTTGCTAAAATTCAGAGGAGAAGTGGGTGAAAGTGTTGTGGTCAGATGAGACCAAAATTGAGCTCTTTGGTATCAACTCAACACGCCGTGTTTGGAGGAGGGAGGAGGAATGCTGCCTTTCACCCCAAGAACTTCATCCCTACTGTCAAACATGGAGGTGGAAGCATTATGCTTTGGGGGGGGGTTTGTGCTAAGGGGACAACTTCACCGCATCAAAAGGACGATTAACAACGCCATGTACCGTCAAATCTTGGGTGAGAACCTCCTTCTCCAAAACCCCTCCTGAGATGTGTGCAAACCTGGTGGCCAACTACAAGAAACATCTGACCTCTTTGATTGCCAACAAGAGTTTTACCAACAAGTACTAAGTCATTTTTTGCGAAGGGGTCAAACACTTTTTTCACTCTTTAAAATGCAAATCAATTTAAAACTTTTTTGAAATGCGTTTTTCTGGATTTTGTTGTTGTTATTCTGTCTCTCACTGTTAAAATAAACCTACCATTAAAATTATACACTGATCATTTCTTTGTCAATGTACAAACGTACAAAATCAGCAGAGGATCAAATACTTTTTTCCTTCTTTCCTTCACTGTATATTTTTGATTCATATTTGGTGTGGCCACATAATCAAAAATCTGTAGCTCCCCCATGTTAGCAAGCGAATGCTGCAGAAGATGGGTGGGAGCACTGACAATGGAAAAGATGACATTGGAACCTGACAGGCGACGTTACAGGGAATTCAGCCCCATTGTTGAACACTCCCTGTCACATGGGAGCCGCACTTCTCAGTCATGTGACCACATCAAGTCTGAGTAAAAAAAGATATTTCCGGGGCGTGGTCTGGACATGGCCGGCTGAAGACGTCTTTTCGCTGAGCTCCGTGCCTTTCCTTCCCAGCCCGACGTAAAATCAGTCTTGGCACAGAGATATGCGGACGGCCAGAAAGAGGAGAGCTAAGGGGACCCCAGGCAGTGCGGGGACGTCGAATAGGTCGCGTCCCTCGGGAGAGATCCAGCGTTTTTTCGCGGCCTCCCAGCCCTCTTCTCCTGCAGGCAATATGGCGGCGGTGGAGAGCCCTGGACCTTCTGGCGGGAACGCCATGGCGGCCTCTCCTGCATCCTCTACAGACACGGTGTTAACTACCCCGGCGGCATTCCACCCGTTAACGACCGGCATCACTCCGTCTGTGGGCATGGATGAGGAACTACGGAGTATTCTACGGTCCCTGCCTAGCACCCGGGATATTGAGACTATTGTCGGCCGCCTGGAGGCCGCGCACCGGCGTGAAGTACAGCAGGTGCGGAGCGAGGTAAAGCAGGTGACGGAAAGGGTGTCCTCCGGAGAAGCGGCGCTGACCGCTATGGATGCTCGCCTGCAGGCTGTGGAACGGTCCCAGGCGGCGTACAGAGACACTACCATGGCCATGCAACTCCACATGGAGGACATTGAGGACCGCAGTAGGAGGAACAACGTCCGCCTCAAAGGGATCCCTGAGGCTACAGGCCTGGAAGACTTGGCGGCCTCTGTCACGGCAATTCTTGGAACTCTTTTGGGTGACTCTCTCCCCGCTAACCTGGAGTTCGACCGGATCCACCGGGCTTTGGGTCCTCGGTCGCCGGACCCAGACCGCCCGAGGGACGTTGTGTGCCGCTTCCACCGTTACTCGCACAGGGAACTGGTGATCCGGAAGGCCTGGGAGGCACGCACTGTGGACTTTGATGGAGCGCAGATCCGGATCCTCCCGGACCTTTCCAGGGCCACGTTATACCGCAGGGCGCTGCTTCGCCCCGTCTTGGATTTGGCTCGCAGGGAGGGAGCCACCTACCGCTGGGGATACCCTCTGGCGTTGACTGTACGGAAGACGAACTCCTCATTTACACTGCGATCCCCCTCGGACTTGCCGGCCCTCTTCGCCTACCTGGGGACGCAGCCGGTACAGGTCCCGGACTGGTTAGTACTCCTCCCGCACCCCTCGGACCGTCGGGGCCGGAGCTCCACCGGAGGAGATGCGCCTCTTGCCCCTCGACCACAGCGCCAGCAGCGGCGACAGCGTTCGAGTGTATCTGAGGCTCCCAGGGAAGACTGAACAACACTATCTGAGGTACTGTGAGCCCTGTGGCTGATCGATCCCCCCGCTCCTTCCCCTGCCCCCTCCGTTCCCCCCACTTGATGACGGTGCCCGGACTGCCTGGGGTGCACGCTGCCCTGCTGGCACCGTTGGCTGCCCCTCTTCCGTATGCCCCATGGACTGCCTGGCCCGAGCGCCTGCCCTGGCCCCCCCGCCCCCTTGAGGCTCCCCTTGCCCTGGACTAACGGCATCTTTCGTGCCTAGGGACGCTCCGGTGACCGGCTCTTGCGGGGACTCTGGAGATTCCCGGTCCCAACGTTTGGACTACCCTGTTGCTGCCCGCTCCAGTCCACGTGTGTTTCCGGGATTTACAACTGGGGACCCCTGGAGGGGGGCTCCCGTGGGGCCCCGGGGCCCATCCGCCCACTCTTGCTGCTGACTTTGAGGAGTGGGAGGGGGGCGGCGGGTGGGGGAGCTGTATGTGGACTGGATTCCGGGTTCTGCCCGGCAGACTTATGCTAGGACACTCTGCTTGGGGTATATCGTGGTGGCTGGTGGGGGAGGGGGGGTTGGGAAATTTTGATTACGGATGGCTGATTGTGTGCGGTGTTGGGTGGGGGGGGGATGGCGGGCATTGCCGGGAGCTGGTTTTATGTATTTCTGTGCTTTGCGGGGGGGAGGGGGGGGCTATGACTGCTGTTTCCCGGGGACTGCCAGGGACCTCTGATTGGTGGACTTGTGCCTTAATGGATGGTGGGGGGAGCCCCGGGTGGCCACACGGTGTGGGGTTTGCGGGGCGGTGCCGGGACGGGACTGGGAGTGTGACCCTGCTCACGGGGTGACCCTGTTCTCCTGGTGGTACTGTGTTGGCCTGCCCACTGGGCACTGAGAAGTGGCTGCCCGGGTTTCCCCCCACTGGGGGGTACTGCTACACATTGCACTTAGAGTTTAAGTTTATGTTTTTGCTACTGTTATTGATGTTTGTCGGCGTGGGGCGGCCAGTTGGGGCTCCTCCCGCTGTGGCCGTCTGCTGATGCCAGTGCGCCCTTGTTTTCTCTTTCCCTCCCGATTCCCTTGGCTCTCCTGCTATGTGGGGCATGACTGGGACCCTCCCTGCTGCCTCCTAGGTTGCTATACCGCCTCTGTCTCCTTGTTCGCGGGACCCTCCCTGGGCGTTGGGCTGGGTGGGGGCCGGAGACAGCGGCTCGAGCTGTGCCTGATCTACCCACATCCCCACGTAGGCCTGCGCTTGAGTACCCCTACGGGTCTCCAAGTGCCTGGTGGCTTAGCTGCCTTTAGATAGCGAGGAGTAGTGTATACCTCGTGCCTTTTCTCCTTTTGCTTCCATTTTCCTTTTTTTTTTTTTCCACTCCTCATCTGTCACCCTCCCTGCTACCAAGTCTCCCTCCTTTCTAGACCCCCCATCCCTTCTTCCCACCCCGTTTCTTTGTTGTTGTGTTATCCCTCCCTTTCCTCTCGCCATGGACGAGCTCACGGTGGTCTCCCTTAATACCAAGGGGCTTAATATCCCGGAGAAGCGCAAGGTTCTTCTTAACGACCTTCATCGCCGGCGGGCGGATGTCGCGTTTCTCCAGGAGACGCATTTTCGTTCAGACCGCCTCCAGAGACTGACTAATAGGTTCTACCCCTATTCCTATCATTCCACGCATGCTGCTGCCAAGTCACGGGGGGTGTCCATTCTAGTGGCTGCCAGGGTGCCTTGGACTTGCCAGGACTCCCTGATGGACCCCAACGGTCGCTTTGTGTTTCTGCGGGGTACTATCGGAGAGACCGTGGTGACGCTCGCGAGCATCTATGCTCCGAACGACGGCCAGGACGTATTCGTCGCCCGAGTCCTCAAGCGACTCGCCTCCTTTCAGATGGGACAGTTGATCTTGGGAGGCGACTTCAACGTCCCGTTGTCCCCGGCGTTGGATACTTCTTCCGGCAGCTCCTCGGTGACCCACGCTGCCCGAAAGCGGATTCTTCGTGCTTTTCACGAGGCACAACTTATTGACGTATGGAGAATGCAGCACAATGGGGAGCGGGACTATTCTTTTTTCTCGCCACCCCACAGACTGTATTCCAGAATAGACTACTTCCTGATTCCGCACGGGCAGCTTCACGCGGTGCTGAAATCTACGATTGACACGATGACCTTTTCTGACCATGCGCCGATTTCGCTTGTGTATAAACTCTCCGAGGGGACACGGGGTAGGACGCGATTCTGGCGGCTGAGCGACTCCCTTCTTAACAACGAAGACGTCCGGACGGACGTCCTGAAGGAGCTTAAGGAGTTTTTCTGCGCTAACACAGCGGAGGACTGCGATCGGGGGATCATCTGGGAGGCGCATAAAGCGGTCATTCGTGGGGTGTTTATGAAGCATGGGGCTCGGCTCAAGAAGCAGAGGTCTCAGCAATTACTGCGCCTCCTAGAGGCGATCCACAGGTTGGAAACTTCCCACAAAAAACACTTGGACAAAGCAGAGGAACAGGAGTTGTTCACGCTCCGCCGTCAAGTGCAGGACCTTATGTTTTCCAAGGCCAAAGCGGACCTTCAGAGGGCCCGCCATGCCTTTTACATGGAGGGGAATAAGTGCGGAAGACTGTTAGCGGCTTCGGTCAAGGCACAGAGGCTTGCGACTTATGTACCCCGTATTACGTCCCCCTCAGGGGGCACGGCTACGTTGCCCACACAGATTGCGGATGAATTCCGGAACTTCTATGCCTCCCTATACAACCTCCCGGAACACGGGGGAGCTCTGTCCGCTGAGGAGGACTACCTGGCCTCAGTGGACCTTCCGTCCCTGGGAGCTGAGGCTAGGGAAGAACTGGAGGCCCCCATTACCGTGCTGGAACTTCAGGCAGCGGTGGGAGCTCTACAGGCGGGGAAGGCCCCGGGTCCTGACGGCTTCACCCTGCCTTACTATTCCACTTATATGGATGTGCTTGGTCCACATTGGGTGGCTTGGCTCAATTCACTGGGCAGGGGGGAGTCTTCTTTCCCGCCGGACTCCCTTAGGGCTCATATCTCGGTTCTTCCCAAGGAGGGAAAAGACCCTTCCAGCTGCAGTAGCTACAGGCCTATCTCCCTACTTAATATAGACCTGAAGGTGTTCACAAAGATTTTGGCCAATCGCCTCAGCCGTCACATGCCGCATTTGGTCCATCTGGATCAGGTGGGCTTCATTCCCTCTCGGGAGGCGAGGGACAATACCTCTAAAGTCCTGAACCTTATCCACGTGGCCCGGTCAACGAACATACCCTGTGTACTACTCAACACAGATGCAGAGAAAGCATTTGACCGCGTCAGCTGGCGGTTCATGCTTTCCACGTTGAGGGCGATGGGCTTCGGGGACACGTTGATGGCCTGGATAGGACATATTTACTCCTGCCCATCGGCCCAGGTGAAGTGTAACGGAGTGCTCTCTAGCCCTTTTCTCATTTCTAATGGGACCCGGCAGGGGTGCCCCCTCTCCCCGCTGCTGTTCGCGCTCTCTCTGGAACCGCTTCTGGGCAGGGTACGGGCCAATCCCGACATTTCGGGAATTAAGATAGGGGACTTGGAATGTAAGGTGTCGGCCTACGCCGACGACATGCTTTTTTCTATTACGAACCCGGCGGTTTCGGCACCCAACCTATTGCAGGAATTGGACCGATACGGTATGTGTTCCAACATGAAGGTGAACCTTCATAAGTCCGAGGCTCTGGGGGTGGGTGTCTCGGCCCCCCTCTTGGAGCACTTGTCCTCCGCGTTGCCCTTCAAGTGGACTCGGGGTGCCCTGACATACCTCGGGACTCAGATCTCCTCGGAGTTGTCCAAAATTTATGACCTGAACTTCCCTCCCCTCCTGACCCAAATTCGTGGCTTGCTGCAGACTTGAAATGCTGGTCTGCATTCCTGGTTTGGACGTTGCAACTTAATTAAGATGTCGATCCTCCCTAAGATCTTGTACCTGTTGCAGGCACTGCCTGTGCGGATCCCAGCTTCCTTTTTCACTCAAACCCACAGCCTTTTTGTGAAATTCATATGGGCTCACGGGAGGCCTAGGCTGTCTCGGGCCCAGTTGACGCTACCGAAGCATTCGGGAGGCCTGGCGCTTCCTGACGTGGCTAAATATCATACAGCGGTCCATCTTGGCCGGCTGATTGACTGGTGGAGACACGGTGAAGGCAAGTTATGGGTACAACTAGAACGGGGACAATCTGTCGCCTCTCTGGAGGGGCTGCCGTGGGTCAGGGGGGACCTGCCGCGAGGCCTCCGAGACCACCCCACGATAGGCGTTACGATTGCGACCACTCGTCGCGCTCTGTCCCACCCCTCCATTTCCGCGCAGACGTCCCCGCTTTGCCCGGTTCTGGGTAACCCGGAGTTCTCACCGGGACTGAGGGAGGCGGCGTTCCGGGGACTGATGTCCCGAGGCGTCTCCCGGGCTGCCCACTTCCTCAGGGGGTCTCGGTGGCTGACGTTAGAGGAATTGATGTCGGATAGTGGCCCCTACAAGTTGGGATTCTGGCACGCTGCCCAGGTACACCACTACCTTCGCTCTTTGCCGGACCCATCGTCTTTCTCCAGAGACCTCACTCCGTTTGAGGAGTACTGCGTGGGGAGCGGGAACCTGCCGGGCACATTGTCCAAATCCTACAGCCTACTGGTCTCTCCGGGGGAGGACTATGTCCTGCCTGGATTGGGCAAGTGGGAGCGGGATCTTCAATTACATCTCACTCCGGCGCAACGCTTAAAGGTTTACACCCTAGCTTTGAAGACTCCGACCTGTGCGAAACTGCAGGAGTTGAATTATAAAATCCTCACCCGGTGGTATAGGGTTCCTTCTCTCTTGGGCAAGTTCTTCCCCGGCACGTCGGACCTTTGCTGGCGGTGCCAGAGTGGAGTTGGCACGATACTCCATGTATTTTGGTCTTGTCCCCGATTACGTCCCTTCTGGCGAGACGTCCGGGCCCTTTTGGGGGAACTATCAGACCGGGAGATCCCGGACACCCCGGAGTTCTTCCTGCTCCAGGTTTCCTCTATGCCAATCTCGAAATGCAAAAAATCAATCATCCCTCATGTCTTGAGTGCCGCGAGGGCTTGCATCCCGCTGCTCTGGAAGACGACTAGAGTGCCGACTATTGGGGACTGCATGCGCAGGACGGAGGACATTAACAGAATGGAGGACCTCACCCTCACGAGACAGCATCGCAGGGAACGATACGATAAGATTTGGGGTTTCTGGAATGTCTTCGTGCTTTCCGACAAAGGCAAGTCTCTGATGTGCGGTTGATTATTACTACCCCGGGGGTGCCCGTGGGTCTGTCCATGCGGGGGATTCCCCCATCTGTTTCTCCCCCCCCTCCTCTCCCATTCCTTTCATCCTCCCTCCTTGTGGTTTTTGTATGTCGCCCAATCTGGGGCTCTGCTTTCATTTCTCTTTTCCATTTCTGGGATAAAATTGAGGAGCGACGGTCGGGAAAGGTTTTCCCCTTCTCTATAATCTAGCCCCTCCACATGCCCGTATAGGGGCCCGGTTATCCATGATTTCGTGTAGTGGTTTCTGCACCTTCCCCGACTCCGGGGTCGGCACGTTTGACCTTACCGGGACCCTCATTGTTTTTCACTGAGATGTTATGGTTTGCATTTTCATTTTATGTTATATTTGATACGTATGTATGTACAGTGCGTGTCACTGATTGTTTTTCGCCTGTTGTTCCTTTTCTAAAATAAAATATTTGAAAAAAAAAAAAGATATTTCCACTTTTAAAAAAGAATGCAGCATAGGTATGAGAAGAGAGAGGCAACATTTATAAGCCTTTATTTAAGCCAACCGTCATTCACCGCATTCACTAATTTAAGTGAAAATTCTCTTGCAAAGTGAACATGCTCTAGCCCTTTAGTAAATCTACCACACAGTGTGTTAATAGAAACCCTTCATGGTAGGGTACAATCATTTTTCAGTCAAAAGTTCATTGAATTTGGTTGACAATTGGTATATACTGCCAGAAAAATGATACCTATAACTGATCTGTCCATAAAATATGCTCACACCAGTAACTGGCTGCAGCAAAATTGGATAACATGCAATAATCAGGCAATGTTTTGGTTAACAACAGGATGATAGCAAACCATTCTTGGAATCTGAAGTACTTGTTAACGCACACAGAGTTTCTGATATGTTGAACAATCCATACAAACAATTGACACTTGTTCCCTTGTCTCTGTGAAAGCTTTTAACCATGTGTGCACCGCAGATCTATGCCGACCACATTAGAGAAATAACTATGTATAGTCCCAGCCCTTAATTTAGCGAGGGCCAAGCATATCTCATTCTCAGGTCATGCCCTGTTCATAAGTGGCCTTATTTAAAATGATTGTTGATTCTGGTCGAAATCAGCCAACTGAGTGATGATCACTTTATGTTAATGGGTAGGTTCAATCCGGATCATCCTCTGTAATGTTCCCCTTCTCCTGCTCTACACCTACTCCTCCTACTATATTGCCTCCTATCCACCACATCTGATTCATCAAAGGCCCCCCTTTTGTACGAGGTGCAGCTTCTTTTGCCCCCCTATTCCCCACAACTTCTGTATTTCTATATTGAAAAAATAGTGCCTACTCCACTATATGAAAAATACCCTATTAAATAAGTTGTTAAAAGTAAACCCACTTCCTTGCTCCTATTTCTTCTAAGGCCTCTACTTGGGGAGCTTTCCTCTCAATGAGGCCCCAGACAGTAAAAAAAAAAATTGACAAAGGTTCCAACTCTTCCCACTGTATCCAAAATAAAAGCAGGCTTTGGCTAGAGTAGCACTTGAATCCCCTTTTTAGTATATATATATATATATATATATATATATATATATATATATATATATGTATATATATATTTTTTTTTTTTTACCTCCAAAGTATGGGCTGTACAAATTATATTTTATTGCACCTTTACCCATTTGTTTCTGGATGTCACTTTTTGTTTTTGACCTCTCCAGGAACTGCAGATATTCCTGCCTAGTACCCCAAGACTTTGAGAGCTATTGCACCAGTGGTGACGCCACTTGAAGTATACCTAAAGTCTTTGTTTTCAGTTTTGGATAAAGTAAGGAAAGGTTAAATCCCTGTCAGGTTTCTTTTTTGCAGTCTGCATCCCAATAGGGAGACTTCTCTTTACTTCCTGTCCTGGGAACACAACAGGAAGTGAAAGGAAATCTCTTCAAAATGTGGCGAACCTTGTCTTAGTTGTCAGGTGTCCCTATTGAAAGATTTCCCTTTTTTCCTGTGACAATTGTAAATTTGTGGTCCTATTTTATTGGTGAAAATGTGTCTCCAATTAGTGGGGACACAACAGGAATAAAAACCATATAGGGATTTAAAAAATATATTGTATCTAAATGCAAAAAAAATGTATATATTGCAGTTTACCAGTCCTTAGTTGCATAGTTGTATTTTTTTTTTCGGGCTTTATTGCCTTTATTTTCACCTGGTGAGTCCCTGGGTGGTTACCCTCACTCCTCCTATGTATCTCTGGTGGGGCCATATCATAACCTAAGCTAAACTACAACAATGCAATATATCAAACCACACCACAGACCTCATGTAACCCTTTTTAAGGGGTGTGTGCTTGGCTAAGGAGTGATATTAAACAAATTCAAATGTAAAGAAAAAGCCAGCACCTCAATAATTTTCCAGAATAACTGACTACTGAAGTTCTATATCAGCAAAAAAGCAGCAATGTTTTTTCGAGAGTACACAGACCCTCTTTCTGAATGTGACAGAAAGGGACTTTAAAAGGGTCTTTGTCTGTCTTGAGAAGGAAGGTCTGCGTATTCTGAAACATTGGAGTTTTTTTTGCTGACATGGAACTTCAGTAAACAGTCGGAGTGCAGGCTTTTCTCTACTTTTAGATATCAAACTTATCTGCCTTTGTTCATCGCCATTATGTTGGGGAACGGGGAGATGGGATCAGTAGTTTAGGAAAGAAATATAAGATTTTTTTTTTACTTCCAGTTCAGCTCTCAGGAAGAACATTGCATTTCTGGAAAGATCAACAGGTATTTTCTTTACTTGCTAAAAATGCTGTTAGCCTGGAAAAAAAAAAAAAAAACGAATGCTGCCACTGCTGGTGAGTTGGGATTAGTAAACTGCAGTGGAGGTATTGGGGGTGCTTGAGTGTGCTAAAGCACTTGCAAAAATAAATCTAGCACCCCCAATCAGGAGCTGCCATAGTCAGAGTCTGCATTAAAGATTTCCTACAAACCTAGCTAAAATGTGATGCCAGTAAGTAACCTTGTGGATGCAGCACCCTAGCTGCTTCCACTTTAGAGCCGTCCACCTCTAGCAGAGTGATATGCCTTCTCCCTCCCTGGAGCGAAGAGGAAGCAGCGTGGAATGGAGTGCCTCCTGAGTCCTGTCTGCTGGGTTGGCTGGATGACTGCCCTGCTTGCCTATATACTTATTCCCCAGCTTTTTTGCTGCAGTCAGTAATAACAGTAATACCCTTTTTTTTACTATCCCACACTGACACCAATTGTGATGCGAGAATGCCACAGCAGATACCGCACTTCTGAATTCCACAAATCTCAAAACCACAGTACTTATTTTACTCCCATAATTTCTTCAATGTAGCCCCTGGCCCTATTGTGTCATACCTTAGGGACACCAGGGCCTTGTAAATTTTTTCCAAAACTGTTTGTGCCCCAACAGTAAAGCTTAATACACATGGGCTGAATGCCAGGCGACATAGACTGGCTCAATAAAAACTGGCCGACATTCGGCCCCAGTGTACAGAAGTCAGACGTGCATGCTGGCTGAGAGCCAATAGCTAAGAGCGCTGTCAGGATGTTTTGGTGGGGGGGGTGTTGTCCCCCTTATAGAGCACAATAGCTCAGCGGGGGAGATCGCTGTACTAGCGTCGGATAGTTAGTACAGCGGCTCGGGCCTGCGCTGTCAGTTTTTTTTTCGTTAGACCCCAAAAAAAATTATCGTATGTACTAGGATTAAGAGCCAATTTACTTTACCACGCATTAAAAAGAACGAGCTGCCAATGCATCCTAACATGCCTAACACAATGCACTACCGTGTGTTTCCATTTGTTGTGGGGCATTCTGACACTGGTGTGTTTTCACCTGTCTAGTGCCATGCATTTCTATTGATCCTCTTTTTAGGCATGTAATCATTACATGGCAGCAAAGTAAATAGATAGACATACTTAGCAGGCAGGAGGCAGGCACATTTGTCCTGCTGCAGACCACTTAACAGTGCTAGATGTGTATCATTCAGTGTAGGTCTCCTCGCAGGCGTAATTCCTTGTTCCCTCTTCAACCCTCTGCCAACACTGTTTAACCCTGTGCCGCAAGCAACCCACTTTCAACATTACTCATGTCTGTACCCTTTGCCATCCTTTTCTAATACTTCTTACCTTTGCATTACCTGCCACCCTCTTACCAATATTGCTTACCTCTGCACCCCCTTTAAGCCTCTTGCAACACTGCTTACCTCTGCACCCCCTGCAACCTTCTTTCGAAATTGCTCACTCCTGCCACTCTCCTCCAACATTGCTCACCCCTGCAACCCTCTTCCAACACTGCTTACCCCTGCACACCCTGCAACTGTTGTCCAATACAGCTTACCCCTGCAACCCATTTCCAATAATGATCATCCCTGCACCTCCTGCAACCCTCTTCTACTTCATACTGCTCACTTCTGCATTCCCTGCCACCCTCTTCAAACACAGCTAACATCTCAATGCCCTCTTAAATTCTTCCAGCACTGCTCGCCTCTTCATTCCCTGCCACCCTTTTAAAACACTGCTTACCTCTGCATCCCTGCCACCCTCTTGCAAAACTGTTCACCCTTGCAACTCTTTTTAAATACTGCTCACCCCCACAACCTTTGCACACTGCAGCTCTCTTGATGTGTTAGTGACTGAGGACAGGACTCCTATTCCTGCTAGTGGATTTACCAAGGGCTTCAGGTAGAGTCAGATGAAATGGCTTTCATCTATAGCTGCCCTTGGACTTTAAGCTTTTCCTAAAAAATTGCAGGAAGGGCAGTGATGCTGGTGGGTAGATAAGGGTATGGCAAATTTGGAAAAAATAATGGCATACAGTACCAGACTTGGGGGCACCAAGCAATACTTTTGGGATACGTGCCCCCTATGCCCAACACTAGTGACACCTATCCTCAGACAATCATGGCTGAAGCAGAAAGGAAGCTGCAGCCTGGCAGGAGGAAGGCTGCAGCCTAGAGCTAGGCTGTGAACTAGTGTTTTAGAACCACTGGTCTAATCCATAGCAAAACAAAGGGACTTGGAGGTGCACAATGCATTTTTATTCTCCTTCACTTTAAGGCAGAGAGTGAGTGGCCCAAGTATTGCACCACATTTTTCTTCTCAATCACTTCAAGGTGTAAATTTACAAACGCTGCCAACTATGGTTTATTTTCACACCGCCAACATTAATTAGAGAACTGATTTTTTTTCAGTTGCTGATTAGCTATGTTCCTGTTACACTGTGAATGTTTTCTATATAACATTGCAGCTTTCATTTTCTGACTAAGCAGTCCCTATTACAATATGTCTGCTTAACATGGGATTCATGCACAGGGTTTTAGTTCCCCTACCTATATACCCAGCACCAGCACAGCCCCTCCCCCACCACCAAAAAAAAAAAATTGTCTGGAGCCATCCTTGGTAGGCTGTAATATAAAGTTTGGACTTCACATACACTTTAAGATTCCTATCTACATCAGAAAACATCAATTATTTTTATAATAAGTTTTCTTAAACATTTAGGGCAAATATTTTAACTATTCGTTTAATGGAAATGAAAATTATCAACCTACAGAGAGCTGAATTTAAAGACATCCCGAAAATCAAAGTGAAAAAATTATGCAGCAGGCTAGTCCAGTTTGCTGAAATTTCATTGCAGCAATTCAGAATGGTACTTAGTAGTTTGTATGGCCCCCGCGTGCTTGTAGGTATGCCTGACAACGTTGGGGTATGCCCCTAATAAGATGACAGATGGTGTCCAGGAGTTTTTCCTCCCACATCTGGACCAGGGCATCACTGAGCTCCTGAACGAACTGAGGTGCAAACTGGCGGTGTCCGATGGACCGAAACATAATGTCTCAGAGGTGTCCTATTGAATTTAGGTCAGGTGAGCGTGGAGGCCATTCAATGGTATCAATTCCTTCATCCTCCAGGAACTGGCTGCATACTCTCGCCACATGAGTCCAGGCATTGTCGTGCACCAGGAGAAACCCAGGACCCACTGCACCAGCGTAGGCTCTGACAATTGGTCCAGGGATTTCATCCCAATACCTAATGGCAGTCAGGGTGCTATTGTCTAGCCTGTAGAGGTCTGTGTGTCCTTCCATGGATATGCCTCCCCAGACCATCACTGACCCACCACCAAACCAAATCATGCTGAACGATGTTACAGGCAGCATAACATTCTCTACAGCTTCTCCAGACCCTTTCATGTCTGTCACATGTGCTCAGGGAAAATGTGCTCTTATCTGTGAAAAACACAGGATGCCAGTGGCAGACCTGCCAATTCTGGTGTTTAATGGCAAACTCCAGAGTGCCGGGCAGTGAGCACAGGGCCCATTAGAGGACTTCGGCCCCTCAGGCCTCCCTCATGAAGTCTGTTTCTGATTGTTTGGTCAGAGACATTCACACCAGTGGCCTGCTGAAGTTCATTTGTAGGGCTCTGGCAGAGCTCATCCTGTCCCTCCTTGCACATAGGAGCAGATACTGGTCCTACTGATGGGTTAAGGACCTTCTTTGGCCCTGCTCAGCTCTCCTAGAGTAACTGCCTGTCTCCTGGAATCTCCTCCTTGCTCTTGAGACTGTTTAGAGAAACAGCAAACTCTCTGGCAATGGCATGTATTGATGTGCCACCCTGGAGGAGTTGGGATACCTGTGCAACCTCTATGGGGTCCAGGTATCACCCCATGCTACCAGTAGTGACACTGACCCTAGCCAAATTTAAAACTAGTGAAAAGCAGTCAGAAAAGATAAGTTACCACCAAAGCAGCTGAAACTGATTACCACTTCTGGACCAGAAGATTTTCCCTCTTAATGACCAGGCCATTTTTTTGCGATTCGGCACTGCATTACTTTAACGGACAATTGCGCCATGGCAGGATGCTATACCCAAATAACATTTATGTCCTTTTTTTTCCCACAAATAGAGCTTTCATTTAGTGGTATATGATCACCTCTGTGATTTTTATTTTTTAAACTATAAACAAAAAAAGAGCGACAATTCTGAAAAAAATACAATATTTTTCACATTCTGCTATAAAACATTCCCAATAAAAAAAAATAAATAAAATGTTTTCATCATTTTAGGCCAATTTGTAATCTGCTACATATTTTTGGTAAAAAAAAAAAATCCCAATAAGCGTATTTTGATTGGCTTGCGCAAAAGTTATCGCGTCTACAAACTAGGGGAAATATTTATGTAATTGCTCTTTATTTATTTTTACTAGTAATGACGGTGATCAGCGATTTTTAGCGGGACTGTGACATTGCAGAGGAAAGATCGGACCCCTAACTGACATTTTCTGACACTTTTGGGAGGTAAAAGTGACATTTTACAGTAATCAGTGCTAGAAATATGCACTGTTACTGTAATAATGACACTGGCAGGAAAGGGGTTAACCCAGGGGCAATCAAAGGGTTAAATCTGAGCCTAGGGGGTGTTTTATAACTGTGGGGGGGGGCGTGGGCTTGTGAAATCAACATAGATTCCTAAATAGGAGGAACACAGAAGCTCTGTATTGATTCCAGAGAGAACAATGGTCTGCTGTGTTTACAACAGCAGACCGCCATTCTTTCTTCATGGGGAGCGATCATGGGTGCCTGGCGGCAATTGCGGCCACCGGCCCCATGGATCGGCTTCTCCACTGGAGAGTGGGCATACGCGCGCCCCCAGGATCGCTCCCGCAAACCGCCATACAGGTACAGCAATTCGTGAGAACCTGCCGCAGTATAACTGAGGGGCTGGTCGCAAGTGGTTAACAACCCCCTCTGCTACTCAACTGACCAGATCAATATCCCAGGAGTTTACTTGAATTGATGTTATACTCTGAATAAAAAGTGTTCCTTTATTTTTTTGAGCAGGGTATTTATGACTAATACATGTTTATAGTTATGTTCAAAATGCCTCATTTTGGACCAATAGCTGCTAAATATTTAAAGAGGTTTTACTGTGTAATAGAAGCTATTAGGACAAAGGGGGTTGCCTTTTAACCCCCCTGGCGGTAATCCCGAGCGTGACTCGGGGTGGATTTTTTAGGTTAGGATCGGTAACCCCGAGTCACGCTCGGGGTAGATGTGCAGAGAGCGCAGCGGTGTTCTCTTACCTTCTCCTGGTGATCCAGCGATGATCTCTCATTGCTGTGACCGCCAGCCGAGATCCCCGCCGCTCCTCCGTTGGTATGATGACTTCCTAGTTCTGTTCCCTGCAGCAGCAATGCTGCATGGGAGCGGAACTAGGGAGGGAAATTCAAAAAAAAAAAAAAAACATTGCACAAAACACAAACACATAACACATTTTATATATATATATATATATATATATATATATATATATATACAGTAAAACCTTGGTTTGAGAGTAACTTGGTTTAAGAGCACTTTGCAAGACAAGCAAAATTTTCAGATAAATTTTGATATACAAGCGATGTCTTGATATACAAGTAGCCTCAAGTCACAGCTGAGTATAAAAGAGAAGAGAGGCGCCTCTAAGTGTAGCAATATGGTTAAATTTAATGAAGGTACAACATTTAGCAAACTCACATGGTTGATGATTGGAACAGGCACATCTAAGGATGCAGGCATCCGGGGTAAAGCTGTCCACATAGACCATCCTCCGCACCGACATCTACGTCATCCCTTCCATGCTGCCCCTCGCTTTCAGATCGCTTTACTGCAGGGTGGTCTTCCCGGTCAGGATTACAGACTGGCAGCCGGCGGTGCAGAGGACGGTCTATGTGGACAGCTTTACCCTGGATGCCTGCATACTTAGATGTGCCTGTTTTATTCATCAACCATGTGAGTTGCTGAATGTTGTACCTTCATTAAATGGAACCATACTGCTACACTTAGAGGCGCCTCTCTTCTCTTTGATACTCTGTAGCTCCTGCTGGATTCTGCTTCTAATCCCCTTGTGGAAGCGGTTATTTGTGGATGGACATTTTATGGTTACACAACCTATCGCAATGCTATAATATTTTTATATGGACTATAAACTGAAGGATTTATGAATAAATGGTTGTGGAACGAATCATCTGAGTTTCCATTATTTCTTATGGGGAAATTCGCTTTGATATAAGAGTGCTTTGGATTACAAGCATGCTTCCGGAACGAATTATGCTCGCAATCCAAGGTTTTACTGTATATATATGCATATATATATATATATATATATATATATATATATATATATATATATATAAAATTATATTATTGATTCAATTATAATGTATGCGTTATATTATATATATATATATATATATATATATATATGTGTGTGTGTGTGTATATATATATATATATATATATATATATATATATAATACATGAATTATAATCTAATCAATAATATAATTTTATTATATATATTATATATAATGTATTATATAAATATGTCTACTAGAGTCTTGTTTTGGTCAGGTTTAAGTCAGTAATTACTAAGAATTGTAGGCCTATAATACATAACGCCAAATTTCCATGAAAACAATTGTACCGCTTTTGGTATGTAATTCCTGACATAATCATACCGCCATGGAGGTTAAGTAAAAGCTCAATTTCAGACCAAATTGTTTTCTGACTTTTTTATTATAAAATATTTTTAAAATTTAAAGGGAAGCATCTTTCTTTGGCTTTTCTTGCACTTTTTTTAACTCAAAAATGCTTCAAAAACTGCTCAGTGTGAAAGCAGCATTACACTTACCTCTGTGCTGTCCTTTTCAAGGTACAGCAGTAAAAAAAAAAAAAAACTCTGCAGGGACAACAGGGTGCCATTAGCTGGCCATTTCTGGGCCCTTTGCATTTACTGAATAAAAATAGTCTGAGAAATAGAAGTATATGTTATTCACTAATTTAAATTAAAGCGGTTGTAAACCCGAAAATGAAGGAAAAAAAAAAAAACCTGCAAGACAAAGCCATAATGAGCTAGTATGCATCGCATACTAGCTCATTATGTATAACTTACCTTAGAACGAAGCCCCGACACGGACCCCGGGACATCGCTGCGGGCGCCGCCATGATCCCTCGGCGTCTCTTCCGGGTTCGGCGGCTCCGGCGCTGTGATTGGCCGGAGCAGCGATGGAGTGATTTTCCGGCAAGCTGCCGGCTAGGAAAACTGAAGGTCCCCCCGGACCTTCAGAGCGCATGCGCCGCTCGCGTGAGCGGCTGCATGCACTGCAAATATCTAATAAACCGTGCCGGTTTAGGAGATATTAATTATACCTACAGGTAAGCCTTATTGTAGGCTTACCTGTAGGTAAAAGTGTCAAAAAGCGGGATACTACCGCTTTAAATAATGTGCAGCACTGGAAGTTGTCAACTAATGGTACCCCTACACATACAGCATGTGTTCAGAGAGTTGTATCTTAAGATGACCATACATTGATAGATTTCTTCCTTCATCCCACAGGCTGTATGGAAAAAAGTGTAACAGATTCCTCCATCCATGCTATATAGCACAGATGGACCAATCTGCAATGCTGGCAGCTGGGAGAGTACCCAGCGGCTGTATCTGAATGGATGCCACAACTGTTCAACAGACAATTTTCTGCACAACTTCTTTTTCAATTAAAGTATGTCCGATAGGAGGGTGCCAACAGGGCCACCTACAAGGTGAATATCTGCTGGTTCCTAAGGAAGTGGCTGATATTTGCTGAATGTATAGCCAGCTTTAGGGCAGAACAGAGAAAACTGTAATTAATACATTACACTAAGCTCCTGCAGTACTTTTAGTAGAAAAGTCCTTTTTTTAAATAGACAGCTGAAGCCCTAAAAAACATTAGAGATAGATAGCTGGATGGATTGCACTTGCACTGGATGGAGCGTACCCTGATCCTATAATTTTTTTCCTAATCAAAATATTGACCTTGAATTGTCTTGGGTATGTAAAAAAGCCACAGAGAACCTTATTTATCAATGTGTGTCATTTAAAAATGAAGTTTATCAACCCTTCACCCCTTTCCACAAGCCAGTCACATTCTAACCTTCCCTTTCCCAATGTCATTCCCTGGTGTAGACTTGAATCTAATTGGCGGCAGTGAGACTCTATTGACAGCTGTCATCACTGCCGACTGTTTAACAAAGTATTTTACATTTTACTTACAGTATACATTTGTGCAATTTAACACTGCCACTAGTGGCCCACAGCCTACACTGGCTTTATAACAAAGAGCTGCAACCAGATCTACAGTAAATTATGCTGTTCAGTGATTGTCCCTGTGTTCTGTGCAGCATGTTATAGTCACCGTCATCAGAGACAAAGGGGTAGATTCACTAAGAGTTAAATAACGACACGGAGTGCATCTATGTGGTATATCTAGCTGGGCCATACTGTGTTTTATTACAATCTGAGAGTCCATATGCAGGGGACCCTTTGACAATCTACTGGCCACTCTTCTGCTAAGAGACCGTAATGACACACGTGATTGGCTACCTTGTCAAACGGTTCCTGCATCCCTAACTCCATAATCAGTTGTTAGCAATACAAACATGGGGTTCCTTAGATGTGGGAAAGATGTTGCTGACACAGGTTGGGATGGTCCGGTTGGACCTTATGTGGGGGTCCAGGTCCTTTTTATCTGTTCTGGAAGGACGGACACCTATATTTACCAATGCGATTGATGATTAGCTGCATTTTCATGTTAAAGTAGTTCTGACATGTTATTAGCCCTGGAGTCATGCTGCCAGGTTTTGATCTCATTTCTAGCCCATTGTTTTTTACTTGAGTCGTAATATTTTGTATGTTTTTCAAGTTTTTATTTTTTTTGAGGTGGGAAGCTGCCTCCGGATGATAAAAGGGTCATCTCCGGGTGCGCCAATCACTTTCCCCCTCATAGGAATTTTTGTTTGTTCGCTCATATGTGAGTGTTGCAACCAACTTTGTTCCTAAAGGCCCGTACACACGTACCGATCGTCGGCATACAAACGTCGGTGGACGAAGGATCTGCCGATTGTACGCGTGTTAGTATGGTGCCTCCGACAGATGTCTGCGCACAATCCGCGGACAAAAGTCTTTCGTGCAAACATGAAAATATTTGTATGCCGACACCAGAACGGACGATTGTTCGCCTGTCAGTACACAATTCGGCCGACACACAGCTACAAATCCCAACACGCATGATCAAACCAAATGAGTTCCCGGAAGAATTTTCTCTAGTAAACTCAACATTTTATTCAGAAAGAACTTTCGGCTCGCGGAAGTCCAAGAAATAGGTGAAATGCGGAGCACATGCTCATCTTGATAAATGTGAGAAGAAGGAAGATGCTGCTCATAATGCCATACTTTTCTAATAAAAAGGCATGTTTTCTGTTATGATGAAGATAATGTTTGTCTATTCTATCTGTTCTATCAAATTTTAGAATTAAATAATTTGAACTCTTCACCATTATTTTTGTATTTTCACACCAAAGATCTAACTATTGATATGACCCTTTATTCTTGTATGAATTAATGTCTAAAACATATTTTTCAGGTTATGCACAATATTAAACATGTTAACAAATTCAGATAGGCCATTTTTTATTTTCAATTTTCTTTATTTTTTGGATCTCAGCAAAAAAAAAACAAAGCAAACATCAATACTTTCCGTATAACTAAACATAAAAAAGTTCCATTTGGACAAAATTAAACTAGAAACTGGCAAACAGGGGTAAAATAAATAATAGGGGGGTTACACAAATTAAAGTTGCTGGTAACTGTAATCAGGTTGCCATGAGGGCAGGTTTGGATCCTGCTGGCCATATTGCCACTGGCCATGTGGCATTTGGCGAGGTGGTGGGTGTTGTGGAGGTGGAGGTGGAGGTGGAGGTGGAGGGCACGGGTGCTCCTGGCATGCGTGGCTGTGCTCATTAAGTATGCCGTTTTCTGCGTTTTGCAGCACATCCAGAATAATTTTTCTGGCATACTGACACTGCCTGAGGTCCACCTTATCCAGGATTTTGGCAGTCATATTCCCGAAGGACTCATTGGCCTCCGGTTTCCGACGGAGGGCTATGGTGGCCTCCTGGATAAATTCGTCTGTGATGTCATCCACGTGCTTCCTCTTTTGCCTCCGTTTGGCAGGAGGAGGTGGTGGTGGAAAGAGTTCCGCAGGCTCCTCAGGCTCCACAGGCTCCCCAGGCTCCTGGCTGCAACCTGGCTCCTCCTCAGTGACACTTCCCTGTTGATGAAATGAACAATTGATTAGAATGTTATAGTGTATATAAAAAGTCATGTTTGTTATATTATTGTGAACAAATAGCAGACTTTACATACAGTGGCATATCTAGGGTCTCCAGTGCCCTTGTTGAGGAGCTGTATTTGGCAACAACCCCCCCCCCCCCCCCCCAAGATCAATGTAAAACTGTAACCCACCCCCCCAAAAAAAAATTAAAGGGCATTAAAAGTTTCTAATTTGCCCCTTGTTTGCCCAGTGTAGAGCTCTCTAGTGGGCAATCATTGTCTCAGGTGTGAAAAAGAAAGAGAGGGTTGAGAGATAGAGAGAGGGAGAGAAAGAGGGGGTGTGAGAGAGAGAGGAGGGGGTTGCAGAGAGAGAGGGGCCTGAACTTGCAGAGGACTTGATGTAGGGCATTGAGGGTGAAGCAGTGCAGGGAAACATGAATAAGGAAGCCACCTGCCTTGCTGACCCAGAGTGAGAGACCAGAGACATGGAAGCAAGGATGGATGGATCATTTGCAGGAGCTGTTAGTTTTGTATTAAAAAAGGTTGAGCCAGAGGAATGCTGAGGCTACAGCAGTGTTTCTTAGGACCAGAGGTGTGCTGGGGATGCAGCAGTGTTTGTAAGACCGGAGGGGTGCTGGGGATGCAGTGAGAGGCAGTCTCAGTCTCCTGGTCTTTTGGCTCAGCTGCTCTCAATGTTTTACACCTGCATGAAGCAGCTCTCAATGTTTTACACCTGCATGAAGCAGCTCTCAATGTTTTACACCTGCATGAAGCTGCTCTCAATGTTTTACACCTGCATGAATCCGCCTGCAAACTGGGGGTTCTGGGGTGTGCAGGCTGAGTGGATTGTTAAAATAAACAATAAAACAATGCCAATGTTTTTGTGACCCACCCCCCTTGGCCTGCGCCCCTGGCGGTTGCCTGTCATGCCAACCCCTTGCTATGCCCGTTTACCTAAAGGGTCAATTATGGTTTAGCTTATAATTTTGTTACATGATTACATTTTAGCAGACAATATATTGTAAAATGCCCTACCTGAGTAAAAGTCTCCTCCAGGAAATCCTCATCCTGGCTTGGATCTACCGACACTGAGCCCTCTGCCGAAGTAGAAGGCAGTGTTGAAATTGACGGCCTGGATTCCATGGTGTCTGCCAGGAACCGCATGTTATCAAAGTACCACAGCCGTGGTACATATACATTCCGTGCCCCTGCTCCAGACTGGGTGGACTCCTCTATTTTTTTTAACTCCCGCCTGTAGGCAGTACGAATACTGTTTATTTTTTTGCGGATATAATTAAAATTTGCCCCAGGACAGACGGGCTTGTAGAAGGCCACCAAATGTTCCATGGCCTGTTTTCGGAGTTTTCGATTTTTATAATCCGCGGACTTCACTTGCCACAAACACGGCAGTTGCCTGAACTCATCAATAAAACTTATTAAAAAGTTGTGGGTGGTGAAATTGTCCACCATATTGCAGGACAGTATATGCCTGCAAGACACAAAACAACACAAAACATATTAAAATAGCATGTATTTTGGCACATAATAAAGATATTCCTAATAAAAGCTGTATAGGGCCCAAAACACACACTTTCTATTAAAAGAGTCGTACCTTTGTTTGTGGGGAAAAGTCGTGATTCGCCGCTCGATCGTGCTCCAACTCTCGATATGTCCGCTAGCGAATCGTCGGCCGAACGATCTGGCGTCCTTTAAATACAGCGCAGGCGTCAACTCCTCCTCCAGTGGCGGGCTTGTGCAGGGGTGTGTACGTGCCGAAGATCAGGCCTACATGCGACACTCACACCTGAGGCAGTGGAATAATAATTGTTTAATTAGGAACCATGTCTCAACAATCTGGGAGCTCAATTAGTGGGGGCCGAAGTGATTGGGCCACCCGAAAATCAAGGGCTACACCCATGTCAAAGCCAGAAATGGTGGAGATGGTCTCCATTTTAGAAAAAATGGATTACGATGGAAAGTTGGCAAATTACGATCGGCCCAATGCCAGGAAAGATGGCATCATGGACAAGGTGGTGGCCTGTTTGGTCAAAAAATTCGGTGTCGAGCGATCGAAAGATCAGATTCGGAAACGGTGGTCTGACCTCAAACACCGTGAGCAGGATCAGCTTTCCCAAATCCATCGGATTTTGAAAAAAAAGTTTTATTTTTTCTTTATTTTTTTAATCATGCAATATGTTTTTTATAATTTTGTGTATGTTGTATTAACATGTCTAGATTATAATGTCTATGTAAAAAGTTAGATTACTCATTTTAGTTGTCATGTCGTGATTTGATCGATCTATTGTTGATGTTTTAGTATATGACATTAAAAGTCAGGAAGCCATAGTGAAAAATATATGTATTGTGTTGCAACGAACGTTCTTTCCTGCACGAATCTTCTCAGCAAACATTCCTATTAATCACAGATTATTATTCAAACCTTTAAATAGGAGAAAAACGTAAACTCCGTGCCAAACAATGGGAAAGGAGGAGGAGAGGTTTGGCAGCTCCATTGGCAGTTGTGGAACAAGATGAGGACATGGGCACAGAAGGTGGCACAGATTCCACTAAAGGTAATTGGTTCCTATGCACTGTCAAACATTAATGTACCATATTTTTCGTAGATAACCATGTACATGTCTTCATATTTGTTACTAAAAGAGCTATCAAGCAGGGCACCATGTCCTAACAAATGTACCTCTTGTGACTTTTATGATATGGCCAATGTTTTGTATTATGTAGATGAAGACATTATGCCGGAAATAATCCTGGTGGAGCCTACAAGTGACCAGACACCAGAGCAACAAGAAGGTTGGTAGTCACAGATTTTTGTGTAGTGGTATCATAGAAATATGTGTATTTGCAATGATTGTTTAACCTTATATTCTTGTATTCCCTTACAAATTTACATTGCAGATGTTGCATCATGCCAGGATGTGGCATCCCCAGCCATGTCAGAACCCCGATCTCCTGGCAACTTGCCAAGCAGCATGGAAGCCACTTCCGAAACTGTGGAGGAACCAGGACCAAGTGTCCAAGAGCCAATTGTGTGCCCACGTAGGTTTTTTCAGAATGATTTTTATCAGTGTTATTTTTAGCCTCCAATTTACAACACTAGTTCCCTATGGGAGCCTCTTTATTTGAATGGAAGTCGCACCGTAAGTCGGATCAGGATGCTCTGACTTGCGGGGCCACTTGCGTTGTGAAGATTTTTGAGGGGGAACTACACCAAAAAATTGAAGAACCCACCGTGGGTGTCCCCCCAAGTTCACAACCAGGCCTTTTGTGTGTGGTATTGAGTTTGAGGGTATGCCCACAACAAAAAGACAGCGTGGGTTACCCCCAAAACCCCTACCAGACCCTTATACAAGCATGCAGCTTGTCAGGCCAGGAAAGAGAACGAGCAAGCGGACCAAACACCCCCTGGACCACAGCAGGACACATGCCCTCAACATGGGGGGGTTTTGTTGCTTTGGGCCAGGGGGCCTCTGCACCGCACACCCAAAAGCACCTTACTCCCATGTAGAGGAGGACAAGAGCCTCATCCCCACAACCCTGTCTGGTGGTTTTGGGGGGTCATGCGGCCAGGGGGTTCCTAGGACTTTGGAAGCAACCTTTAACAAAGGGTGGCCCCCAGATCCCAGACCCCAATCACTATGTGAATGGGTATGGGGTACATAGTACCCCTACACATTAACCACATAAATGGAAGTGTATGTGAATAACGACAGGAGACGTTTATGAAATGTTCTTAAAGATCTTCATCCGGTCTTCTCCACTCTGCTCTTTGGATCTTCTCCTCTCCAGTCTTCTGCTGTCCAATCTTCTGCTCTTATGTTGTCTGCTCTTTTGCCCTAGGCTCTTCTTCTTCCTCCTGTCCTCCTCCAATGCTGTTGCCGTGCATTCTGCCCGTCTCTGGTCTCTGCATCTTAATATATATACATTACAACCATGCCCTCACAATGACGTCATCATGCGTTCACACCCCTAATGAATATATAGTAAGCTCAGGAGACCGGCAGAATCATCAGCAACAGCATTGGAGGAGGTCAGGAGGAAGATGAAGAGCCTAGGGCAAAAGAGCATAAGAACAGGGTAGGTATTAACTCGAGAGGAATTTAAAGATTACCTGCACACCAAATGTTTCTATATTATGACCTCATGTAGGTGATTCACATTGACTCCGTTGTATTTTATTTTCCAGATCATGTATTACACACTTGCACATTGGCCAAATTGACCCGTGAGGCTCTTCAATGCTGCTCAGACCTCGAGCAAATAAAAGAGACTGCAACGGCATTGCAAGGAAAGATGCGTGATTTTGTGGACATGCTTGCCAAATTTTAAAAATAATTATTTTAAAATTTTTTACAGTTTGTATTGGGATGTTCCCATTTTTATATAATATTTTAGGCCAGTTTTATGACACTCAGATGTTAAAGAGTGTACCCAAGTTTGGGAAAAGCACTTTCCAACACCCTAACCCTAACCCTAACCCTAACCCTAACCCTAACCCTAACCCTAACCCTAACCCTGTGAATGTTTGATACTAAAACATTTTTACATTCAACAATGTGTGTTCAATTCTTTATTAGACTTTCGTTGGGGGGTCGAGGTCTAAAGCTGTGTAAAGAAGCACTAAATGTATGATGGCTGTCCTATTCACATATTTACATGTTAATGAAAGCATTTTGGACACTGCCATATGCAAGTTGCTGGAGGTGTCAATGAAATGTTAAAGATACCCCCAGTTTTAACGCATATCACAGTGCGATCTGACATTTCACACAGGATCGGAGCACACAAGTTTGAACGACTGTGCGATCCTATCCTGATGCGGCTGAATAAATGCATCATGTGCGACTTTTGTGCGAGTGCAGTGCGAATTGAGCCATACAAACTGTATAGCTGATTTTCGCATGAACATCTGATCGCATGTAATAAAGGAGCAGTGCGCTACGATATTACATGCCATCAGATGTGCAGTGTGAATTGAGACATACACTTTGTATGGCTACATTCGCACTGAACACGCATACAAGTCGCACATGACCCTTTATTTCTGATGTATCTGGATTGGATCGCACAGTGCTTAACACTTGTGGAATACAATCCTGTGGAAAAAGTAAGTGGCGGGTCACCCTTATGCAATGCTGGAAGGCTGCAAAGTCGCAGACTTCCCGCATCGCATAAGTGTGACTCAACACTCAAGGTACTAGCAGTCCTAGGATTCAATATGGCATTGATATTGCCAGTAGCAATCAGTGTAGGGAGATCAGTGTAATCTATAGTGTATTGCTTGTTCGTTGCTCTAGTTCACTTTCCATTACCTATATATATATAACACTTTGAGATGAACAATGATCAAGTTTCACATAACACTGACATATCCTAACATTGGTGGGCAGTGAGAAGGATGTCATAAATGAACACAACATAACAGGTGTAGGTACTTTGTTAATACCCTAATGTATTATCTGAAATATATAGTATGGGCAACTTCTGGACAATGAACACCAATATAAGGTGACATTAGATGAACCTTGGGTGTGACCTAGTTCTCAATGTGACAGGGTTTGTGTACATTTTGTGGGGTGCAGAAGGCCCTTGTATTTACACCACTGGCTAAAAAATAACACATGGCCATCATCACTTTGGATCAGCTGGTGAGAGACTACAGTCAAGAAACACACTGATGAATGTATTAACCCTTCCAAAGTCACACATATATAACACATGATTAACCCAAATAATTGTGTTTGGCATATGTGCCCAAATGATTATAATCCACAATACAGAATCATTGCAATTTTTGTTTAATGTGTTGAAAAATAATATATCTCTGACATTTATCTTGTGTGTCCAATCTTTAACAAGATTAATGTGTTTGTGACAGTGATTGCTGCCAGGACACAGCTCCTCTCCCCACGAAATAGTCCAGATATTCCTGGCGGATCTGACGGGCCCTGTGTGATGCCAATGCTGACCGTCCAACTTCCATTGACGGCATGGACTCCACTTGGTTAGAAGGTTGGGCCTCTCCACTTGTACCTGGCATAGCAGGGTCAGTATCCAGTTGCTGCAAGACATAATTTTGTGCATTCCTGCGTAGGAAGTTGTGCAAAATGCAGCAACACAAGACCACATTATCCACTTTGTACAGTGCCAGGTTTATGGACGTCAGGAATATCCGGAACCGGTTGGCCATTATCCCGAAGGCATTCTCCACAACTCTGCGAGCTCTGGACAACCGGTAGTTGTAAATCCTTTGGTCTGGGGTGAGGTTCCTCTGAGGGTAGGGCTTCATGAGATGCTCCCCAAGCGCAAAAGCCTCATCTGCGATAAACACAAAGCTCATACCCTCAACAGTTTGCTCCCTGGATGGCAGGTTCAGAGTGCCGTTCTTTAGACGACGAGCGAACTCCGTCTGATCAATAACTCCCCCATCCGAATTGCGGCCATTTTTGCCAATATCCAAAAAAATAAACTCATAGTTTGCATTAACTATGGCTAGCATGACTATACTAAAAAAACCTTTATAATTATAATAAAATGTGCCGGAATTCGGAGGGGGGACAATGCGGACGTGCTTCCCATCAATAGCACCCCCACAATTGGGAAAATTCCACTTCTCCAGAAATTGATCAGAAATCTCCAGCCATTGCTCTGCGTTTGAAGGAAACTGTGGGGAAAAAATAAAAAAAAAAAAATTAGTGCTTGAGCACATCACATTATTAATTACACACACAGTTGTCTGTTAAATGCTTATGCAACTTGCTAAAAAAATATACAACAGGAAGGCAAAGGTTTGGATATGGGGATGTAACATCTACATACATTTATTTTCAACCTCCTATTGTTCTTATATTGTAAAGGGCCATACACACTAGAAGATTCTCTGAAGACTTTTTCGTGCAGATTTACCTTTTCTATGTAGTGCAAGGGCCTACCAGATTGCATAGGATTTGAAAGTGTTTGTTGGACCTCATATTATTTGGTTTTGGTAAATCGGAAGGATAAATTGTTCTGACAATCTTCTAGTGTGTATGGCCCATTATACTCACCAGCTAGAGCTGAGATTTACAAACTACGGCCATCCAGCTGTTGCAGAACTACACATCCCATGAGGCCTTGTAATTCTCTGACATTCACAGACATGACTAGGCATGATGGAAATTGAAGTTCGTGAACAACTGGTGGCCCATAGTTTGAAGACCTCTGAACTTGAGCTTTGGTATATGCTGACTTTGAGATTTAGCATGTGGGTGGGGGGATGGGTAAGTAAAACTGGGCATTTATACATCAATTAGGGCTTGTGGTCAGTGAAGGTTTTAACATCATTACATAAACATACAGAATCATAGGTGGGAATGGATGGACTGATGTATTTTAGATAAATCATTAACTAGGTACTAAAACATTGGCCAAGGAATAATTGTTTGAGGGAAAGCAATAAAATGACCCAAATTCAAAATACTGTTAACAGGCAATGCGTTTAGGGACACATAGGAGAGAATGGTGGGGTGGTTAGTGGGTAATTTTACAAATGGTTAAAGATAATCTACATCTTTACTACTATGTGCATGCGGACAGAGGGTAGTTTACAAATAATGGCCTGTGTCAATTGCTGTACATCCAAAAACATCATAATTCAGGTGAAACTAGTAATACATGTAATGTAATGTAAAAAATCAAACATACCTTGATATAGTCCTTCTGCAAGACCTTGATGATGGCAGAGCAGGTCTCAGGGATGATGACTCCAAGAGCTTGGGGGGAGATGCCTGTGGTGAACTTCAGATCCTGCAGGCTTCTCCCTGTTGCAAGATACCTCAACGTCGCAATTAACCTTTGCTCAGGAGTAATTGCAAGCCGCATACAAGTATCCTGCTTCAGAATATAGGGGGACACCAGGGCAAGAAGACGGTAAAAGATGGGATCCGTCATCCTCAAATAATTCCTGAAGTCATCAGGATTATTTTCCTGGAGCTCCCTCAGCAAGGACATATGAGAAAATTGATCACGGTTAAGCAACCAATTTTTCGTCCAGGAGGTCCGCTTCTTCTTCCTATTGCTCGTACGTCGTCTCAGAGCCAAAACTCCAACACTAATGACAGCAACGGACGAATTCACGGTCGCCATAATAAATTCTCGAACGATGTCTCGGAAAATAGCGAAATGTCGTCAACCAAACAAATGCTACCGAAATCAGCGCGAGATGCCCAGAAGGGTCACGGCCAAACACTCACTTCCTCTTTTGTAGCGGCGAACGTGCGTGGAACGTAGTGACGTCATTTTCTGTCGGAAGACAAATGTCCTGGGCAAGTTTTAAGCACTTTTCAACAGACAAACAACAAACACACCAGCCGCGAACATTTGTAGGACGTTCCGTCGGCCGACGATCGGTACGTGTGTACGGGGCTTTACTACTGAATTGACCACCAAGGTCCATTGGACTAGTGTGGTTGATACTAACTAATTGGTCTTTACACTTTCTCTTCCTTTACTCTCTCCTTATTCGTCTATTCCCCCTCTACTCTTTCTCTCCCCTCCCCTCCCCTCAGTGTCCTCCAATGTAAATCCATCATCAATTACAACACCCACTGGAACCCAAAAAAAAAGAGGGCCTGGCATGGACTGGGGGGGGGGGGGGTGTTGGGGGACACACACACCCCACGCTGTTTTTTTCCCCATACTTTTTTATTGTCTGCATTTTGTTTACAATCAGCTGTTAGCGGGGCTGCCTGCTGACAGCTGATGAGTCATCGGTTGTTAATGACGCGGCAGCCAGCTTCTCGACTCGATGCTTAGCAACCAGCTATTTGTTGAAGATAAGCCTTGGGGTCCCCCGACACCCAGGCTGTTTTTTTACAAATACCACTTATGATACTGCCAGCTAAACCCTGGTGATAATAATCGCATGCTTCCTTAACGCTCTAGTCCATTTGTGAATTAGACTTTGTGAATTGGATCTTTTTATGCGGTATTTATCGGCACATTTTTTTTCCCAGTTAATAACGCACGATTGTTATTTTTTTGTGAATTGGACTTATTTTACCGCATTCAAATAATTTATGCATATGAGTAACATGATACCCCTATTGCATGCGGTAAATGTTAGTGAATCGGCCCCATTGTCTATCATCAGTCTTCCCTCATTCAACCCCGCCACTTTAGATGAGGTTGCTAAACTACTTGCTAACGTCCACTTAACCACCTGCCCTCTGGATCCTGTTCCCTCGCAAATGCTACCTTCACCTTCTGGCCCTATTCTACGCTCTCTAACCCACATCTTCAATCTCTCCCTCTCTTCTGGCATCTTCCCCAACTCTCTAAAACATGCACTAGTCAGCCCCATACTTAAAAAGCCCTCATTGGACCCAACCGATCTTAACAACCTACTATTTCCTTGCTCCCCTTTTCATCCAAACTGCTCGAACGTCTAGTCTACAAACGACTGTGCGACCACCTTGCCAAGAATAGCCTCCTTGATCCCCTTCAGTCTGGATTTCGGCCTCAACGCTCCACTGAAACTGCTCTCCTAAAACTTACAAACGATTTACTAACGACCAAAACCAATGGACACTATTCTGTACTCCTACTTCTGGATCTTTCTGCTGCCTTTGATACGGTTGACCATCCCCTCCTCCTCCAAAAAACTCCATGCCTTTGGTCTCCGTGACTGTGCTCTTCACTGGTTATCTTCCTACTTATCCAACCGCACCTTTAGCGTTATGCACAATTCTACTTCCTCCTCTCCTCTTCCCTTCTCTGTTGGGGTCCCCCAAGGCTCTGTTCTTGGACCCCTCCTATTTTCAATCTACACCTCCTCTCTGGTCAGTTGATAGCCTCCCACGGCTTCCAATGCCATCTCTACGCTGACGATACCCAAATCTATTTATCCACCCCTCAGCTCTCTCCCTCAGTCTCCTCACGTATCACTAATTTACTATCAGATATATCGGTCTGTATGTCTCACCACTCAAACTCAATCCATCCAAAACCAAGCTAATAATTTTTCCTCCACCACGTGCCCCTTCCCCTGATTTCTCTGTCAATATCGATGGCATTACTATCAGCCCATCCCCGCATGCCAAGGTCTTAGGTGTTGTCCTGGACTCTGAACTCTCCTTCAAACCCCACATCCAATCGCTGTCCAAATCTTGCCGCCTCAGCCTCAGCAACATCTCCAAAATACGCCCCTTTCTAACCAAAGACACAACAAAGCTCTTAGTTCACTCCCTGGTCATCTCGCACCTCGACTACTGCAATTCCCTTCTCGTTGGCATACCTCTACACAGGCTATCCCCCCTTCAATCCAATCTGAATGCTGCCGCCAGACTCATCCACCTTACCAATCGCTCAGTGTCCCCTGCTCCTCTCTGTCAAGCCCTCCACTGTCTTCCGCTCACCCAACGAATTAAATTCAAAATACTTACAACATCTTACAAAGCAATCCAGAGCTTAGCCCCCAGCTACATCACTAGCCTAGTCTCAAAATACCAGCCTAATCGCTCTCTTCGTTCCTCTCAAAACCTCCTGCTCTCTAGCTCCCTCATCACCTCCTCCCATGCTCCCCTCCAGGACTTTTCCAGAGCCTCTCCAGTCCTATGGAACTCCTTACCCTTATCTGTCCAATTATCTCCTACTCTATTAGCTTTAAGGCGATCTCTGAAAACCCTCCTTTTCAGAGAAGCCTATCCTACCCACACCTAACAAATATACCTCTATTTTCTCCATTAGCCCATCCCCCACAGTTATTGCCTTTTGTTTCACTTGACCCTCCCTTCTAGATTGTAAGCTCTAACTAGCAGGGCCCTCTAGTTCCTCCTGTTTTGAATTGTATTGTAACTGTATTGTCTTCCCTCACATTGTAAAGCACTGCGCAAACTGTTGGCGCTATATAAATCCTGTATAATAATAATAATAATCAGTCATAGTTCAACAGCAGAAATGTGACTCTTAACAAGAAACACTACTATGGAGGGGATTTTTAAGGCACCATTAGACCAAAATTATATTAAAACGTAAAGGGGTTCACTCTCTCATCTATGAGTCTTAATTTATGGAAATTCTCCTTTCCCTCCCCTTTTTCTATGTATGGTTATGTGTATGGATGTGTATTCTATATTAACTTTAATGTTTGTACAATAAAATATATTAAATTTTAATAGAATTTCGGTCTAATGGTGCCTTAAGGCCCCATTCACACTGGGGCGATCCGACTTGGGGGGGCGACCTCCGAGGTCGCGGTGCGAGCAGCGCGCCGCGACCTCGGAGCGGCCGGCACGGACTTCATAACATTGAAGTCTATGACGGTCGCTCCGGGTCGTCCCAAAGAAGCTCCGGACCCTTTTTCTAAGTCGGAGCGACTTGTGTCGCTCCTATTAGAATGGATCCGCAGCTTCCCTATGGAAGGCGACCTACGGCGACCTGTGAGGCGACCAGGTCGCCTCACAGGTCGCCTTAATGTGAACGGGGACTTAAAATCCCCTCAATGGTAGTGTTTTTTGTTATTCTCTTCTGGGATGAGGCACCATTAATTGGGTAGTTTGGACATATCTGATACAATCTGTTTTTAGAAATGTGACTCTTGGTTACCATTTACTGTCATCAAGAAACCACTGCCAGGATGTATTCAGTCACACGCAAGAGGTTCAATTCCCAAAGCTATAGCGAATGTTATTTGCCATAACAACCATTATTTTCACCAGTGAGAGCTGAAAATAACAATCACATGGTTAAAAGTAATGCATTATAGCTAAGTGAATTGAGCCTAAGGTCTGTTTGCCTAATGTGCTTTAGCAGTAGTGACAGGATCAAAAGGGATGAAAATTTCCTAAATGTATAATCCTGGTAATATATCATAAATATAGAATATGAATTCTGATCACTCACTGATGTGTCAACTAACATTTCAGTAGCTGTCTCACTATGACAATATGTAGATATGAATACCCCCCATGGGCACATGCTATTCATTTGTCATGGTCTATTATTGGTCATGGTCTTAATCAGGAGGGAATGCAATGTAAATCCACCGCAAGGAAATGCCTCAGAATCACTATTATTGCAAACAAAACATCAGGAATGTTCGGATCTGATAAATAATCTATTTAAATGTACTATGTAAGCAGATGACTAAGATAAATGAACCAGATGTGGAGTATATATTTTTTAATAGGACATTGTATTTATCAATAAATGGCATAAAATTAGGAAAGTGAGATGTTCTTACAAAGTCTTAAGCTACAACTTTAAAGGACTTTTAACTATGTGCTTGTATGTAAAGATAACCGTTCTGACATTTAAAGGATTTTTACACTTGAATGTCCAGCGATCATTTTTTTTTTTTGCCGGCAATTTCAAGCTGTGGAGATAGCCAAAATGACATCTGCATTTATGTCTTTCTCTTGAAATGAACAAAGCTCACAGTTCAATTAGCTCAAAGTTCTAATAATAAGGCTAGAGACACATAAGGATAAGATGATGTCACTTTATGTATTCTCACTGGTGGCCACTAACTCTGGAGTAATTGCAGTCTGAACGGGGGTAGCGGTAGGTCCATTTATAGCACAGAGCCCACACTGATTAACCACCAGCACACTTCACATAGCATACAGGTACACATCACAGAGCACACTACTGAACATCACTTGCAGGAACTTTATAACCAGTAGAGTCACTGCAGAATCTGAACAAGCATGACGAGCCATGGGGTACTCCTTATCTGGATAAAGTCAGCGCTGTTGTAGGCCAATGCAACATCTCTTCATATGCGAGGAAGCATATAATGATATATTTTATACACATATGACTGTCTCAATTTGGGTACCAATTTAGTCCCATGGGGTATATTATACCAATTGGTAGGTCTACTAAACCCATGTCAATGTAGTCTTCATACTATATTGCTGCACTTTCATAATATACCAACATATTCTGCATCACTGTTTATCAACGACACATATTCATCACATATATTTTGAGGTCAGAATTTTTTTTTTTGCTTTCCTACATGTAAGTTAAGATGTATGATTTTATTATCATTTATTTTCAGCACATGCAACTGTATATTTTAAATTTTTACTAAATTAAATTTTTTTTTATTTTAGAATGTTTTAAAGATACATACAGGAAATGTCTATTGAGCAAAGGCCAACTTGTTCAAAACAAACTTACTGAATTGCTATTTTACCCAGTCAGTTGCCACTGAATAACAGCTGATGTAAATGGATGACAGGTATTTGGAACCCTATGAGGCATTAAGAGGTCAAACCAGTGTCATTGCTAATGGTACAAGTGAGAAACCCTTAATACCAATATTTACTAGATTTAACACCAGCAAATTGAGGGGGGGGGGGGGTCGAAGAACAATATGGCAGGAATTATCTCTGCAAGGCTTTGAGGAAGATCTATCGCCTAAAGTTTAATGATAATCACGCATTGGAAATTAAGTGTTAAATAGGGGCAATTGTCTTTCAAGATCCCCTACTATGCTAAGGTCAATGTGTTACATGGACAATTTCCTGCTTTTTGTCTCCTGAGTCCTGGGAATCCAACATAAAAGGTGTGATCTGTAATTATATAGGAAATGGGCATTCTAACATACATGTTATGTATTCCTTTTAGTTACTGTCATTACTTTAGAGCATTAAGATAGATAGATAGATAGATAGATAGATAGATAGATAGATAGATAGATAGATAGATAGATAGATAGATAGATAGATAGATAGATAGATAGATAGATAGATAGATAGATAGATAGATAGATAGATAGATAGATAGATAGATAGATAGATAGGACTAGTTATAGTAGCAAGTCTGAAATAATAGAAATACCCTGTGAAATAGTTATATAATATGTACTATTTGATATAATTTTCCACATCTATCTAAACCTCATGCATTTAATTAATTAGCTAATAAATAATAAAAAAAAGTGGGCAGGAACTTAGCAGGGGCCCCCTGAATTCCACCCCCATCAAGAAAGCTTTCAGATTTGACCTCTCTCCTGACTAGATCAACTTCGACTGTTTGGGACAGGTTGAAATAAGAAATAATCCTTATGCTCCTCTAACATCCCCACTAGCCCCAGTAGGGGGATTTCCATGGTTTTTACCGGGTGGGGAACCTAGTTTCTTTTGTTCATGGGGAGCAGATGGTGATACAACATGCACCAAGTTGGCCCCTCAAGGAACTCTATTACCCCTTCAGGCTTTGCAATCTTCCTATGGTACCTTTCCATTTATGACCAGGAGACATTGACAATTGACTGATTTTATTTCCAAATTGGACCACAAACCACACCCTGTGACAAGTCTTACAAAATTTGAGTCTATGTGTGGACATCTCCCAGACTTCAGACATTTATTATTTCAAATGCATAAATTGGAGTTGAGCGACTGCTCAACGACGGTTCCTTATTACATTAAGGAATGGGAGAGGGAGCTTGAACTGGAATTTACCACCCCCCAGATGCAACGAATCATTAAAATAACTTATACCGCCTCTAATACTTCTCACACCCAAGAATCCTCCTTTAAATTTCTCACCAGATGGTATAAGACCCCCTTCCACTTGACCCAGATGTTTCCTACTGCTAGCGACCACTGTTGAAGGGAATGTGATCAAGGAGGCAAGTTCCTCCACATTTGGTGGTCCTGCCCTAAGATTAGAATATTCTGGGAAGCCATAACTCATTGGTTAAAAAAATTATCCCTTAGACCGATCACAAATTCCCCGTTTCATCTCCTCTTTCAGGGATACCATCTTCTTTGAGAGAAAAGTTTAATACCACATTTATTAAATGCCACAAAAATTCAGATTCCCAGATTTTGGAAACAGTCTGCCTGTCTTACTATATCTGATTGGAAAAGGGAGGTGGATGTCAATTTGGAGGCTGAACTCTGGATACACATTGTTAGGGACCAACAAGAAAAATTTAGAGATGTATGGACGGGGTGGATGTACAACCCGAAAGAGATACCAAATGATTGAGTATCCCTTGTACTCCCTTGTCTTATGGTAACCAATTTGTATATCACAAAACAGATTAACATCATGCTTTATCCCTTTAAATTAGCATTTATTGTACCCAGGCAACAGTTAGGCAGCTAATTTCTTTCTCTCTTATTTATTCTTTCTCCTTCATTGTTACCCTTTCTATCTCCCCCCCACCCCCCATTTTAGTTCTCTGGCATGTTTCAGTCAACGACCTGCCCTGCCTGTACATGAGGTGTTTTTACTTGTTGTGTTGCTTTGTTTTCATATGGGTTTCTGCATACTGCAGAAGAGACGACAGTCGCAGAGTCTCTTGGTTTATCGAAATGTTTATTAACATGCAGGGTTTGTTGTTGTAGGGCTTCAGTATATTGTATGCTTTCAGAGAACACGTATACTGTTCCCTTTTATTCTGTTGAAATCAATAAAACTTTATTATACAAAAAAAAATTAAAAAGTGTGTGTGTGTGTATATATATATATATATATATATATATATATTAGGGATGCACCGAAATTTCGGCCACCAAAATTATCGGCCGAAAATGAGCCTATCCCATTTCGGCTGATAATGGGTTAACAATGCCGAAATTAATGGCCGCCGTGAGGAAGGAGGAGGGCGCAGCGCAGGTTTTAAAAGTCCCCCCTCTGGCCCGCAGCCCGCCTCTCAATGACGTCCCTACTACTACGATGTGTGTATGAATGAAGTGTCATACCGGGCGGGAGGGCAGGCGAGCGGCTGCTAATAGATATAACTATGTGAGCCTTCACTGTCAGCGGGACTGTGTGTGAATGAACTGACCTGACACCGGGCAGGAAGGCGGGGGGAGCAGCCGCTAATAGCTGTAACTATGTGAGCCTTCACTTCCCTGTCAGGCATGTATCTCCGCTGACAGGGAGGTGAAGCGCTCACATAGTTATAGTTATTAGCGGACGCTCCCCCCGCCCCCCCGCCCGGTGTCAGGTCAGTTCATTCACACATAGTCCCGCTGACAGGGAAGTGAAGCGCTCACATAGTTATATCTATTAGCGGCCGCTCGCCCGCCCTCCCGCCCGGTGTGCAACTTCATTCATACACACATCGTAGTAGTGACATCACCGGGAGGCGGGCCAGAGGTGCTTCTTTTGAATGAAGGACACGGGAGGAGCACTCAGCAGAGTGAGAGTAAGGAGATTGAATCGTTGGGATGGGGAGGGACTCTGAGGCAGTGGGGGGGACGCTTAGGCAGTGGGGGGGGGTGCTGAGGCAGTGGGAGGGGGGGTAAGCTGAGGCGAGCTTACCATTGGTATTAGTATTATGCAGCACGAGGGGTTAATGTATTGTCACTGCTGGTCATTGATGCATTAGTGACCGACCAGTGGCAGTTAATTAACCCCTTTTTGCTGCATTAGTGCAAACAGTATCAGTGCAACCAGTGTTAATTAACACTGATACTGGTTGCACTAATGCAGCACAAAGGGGTTAATTAACTGCCACTGGTCGGTCACTAATAGATGAGTGACTAGCAGTGGCAATACATTAACCCCCTCATGCTGCATAATACAAATACCATTGGTAATTAAATTAACCTCTTGCCAACCCATCACAGTACATATACAGTACATATACTGTGACAGGGTGGCAGCGACAGGTGTATGTCGCTACCTGTTTTTGGTGTATGCCCCTGTTCTTTCTATTTTAAAATTTTTTGGGGGAAGAAGTCATTTTCGGTTTCGGTTTTCGGCCAAGGGCCGGTGCATCCGTAATATATATCTATCTATCTATCTATCTATATATATATATATATATATATATATATATATATATATATATATATACACAGTATCTCACAAAACTGAGTACACCCCTCACATTTTTGTAAATATTTTAATATATCTTTAAATGTGACAACACTGAAGAAATTACATTTTGCTACAAAGTAAAGTAGTGAGTGTACAGCTTGTATGACAGTGTCAATTTGCTGTCCCCTCAATATAACTCAACACACAACCATTAATGTCTAAACCACTGGCAACAAAAGTGAGTACACCCCTAAGTGAAAATGTCCAGATTAGGCTCAATTAGCCATTTTCTCTCCCTGGTGTCATGTGACGTGTTAATGTTACAAGATCTCAGGTGTGAATGGGGAGCAGGTGTGTTAAATTTGGTACAAATACAAGTGTGCCTTGCCTACAGTCAAGCAAGGTGGTGAGAGGGTCATGGTCTGGGGCTGCATGAGTGGGCACTGGGGAGCTACAGTTCATTGAGGAAACCATGAATGCCAACATGTACTGTGACATACTGAAGCAGAGCATGACCCCCTTCCTGGGCCGCAGGGCAGTATTTCAAATGATAACGACCCCAAACACACCTCCAAGATGACCACTGCCTTGGTGTTGAGTTATTTTGAGGGGGCAGCAAATGTACACTGTTATAAAGGTGTACACTCACTACTTTACATTGCAGCAAAGTGTGATTTCTTAAGTGTTGTCACATGAAAAGATATAATAAAATATTTACAAAAATGTAAGGGGTGTACTATATATATATATATATATATATATATATATATATATATATATATATATATGTATATATATGTATATATATAAAACTGGTGCTAAAACTGTCTGGATCTAGATCCAGCAATATTTCACAATTTCGACTAACTTATTAGAAAATAAAGGAGCTCTGATGTCCAAAGCAACTGTGCCTATAGAAAGATCAATAATTAATAAAAAAATAAAAAAGGAAAAACTATAGTTCAGAGGACTGTAATTAAATTGTACATGCTTGCAAGTTCAAATGACACAAACCATTTGGGGCTATGTAATTAATTTATCAGAATACACATTAGAATTTCCAGTGTTGGACAACTGGACAAGAGATATTTTGGCCAGTAGATCCAGGAGAGATGCCAACCTGCTTCCCCTTCAAATGCTGGATTGTAATAAAACATGACCAGGGCTGCTCATCTTCTTTTAATTTTTTTATTTTATCAGAAAGATTAAAGCGGCACAGTTCCATTGGCAGAGAAGACAACTGGCAGAACATTAGTACTCAAATTCACACTGATGGATACTGCTGGCCGCTATTTTGCTATCTAGCTTTTCAGCTTTATACATAAATGTTTTTTGCATAGATTCTTTTTCTCAAGGGCATATATATTAGATATATTTTTGCCACTGGAATAAGACAGTTTTATGATCGAGGCAGCGTACATGACTCCCATGCTTGGCATGCACAAGCAATCTTTAATCGAGCAAAAGTATTTTTAACTACATTTTACAGGACTGAAAGACCCCATTTTGAGATGCTCCTGGCAACTTTACTTTTTTATTATCTGCTTTTCCAAACAGATATATTTCCGATTATACTCACATTTTTTTAACAGGTGTAATACACAGTGATAGAATTCATATTCAGTTAACTCGGTAATTCATACATAACATGAACATTTATTTTAAAAAAAATGTACAGTAGCTCAATACCAACTTATACAGCAATATGTAAAAATACAAGTAAAAATTATTATAAAACCAGAGCTTAAAACGAATCTTTACTCAACAATTACAAATTTGTTAACAGGCAGGCTTTTTCATACAGAAAAGAGATACTGGGGGAGATTTACTAAAACTGGTGCACACAGAATCTGGTGCAGCTCAGCATGATAATCAATTAGCTTCTATCTTCAACTTGTTCAATTAAGCTTTGACAGTAAAACCTAGAAGCTGATTGGTTATTATGCACAGCTGCACCTGTTTTAGTAAATCTCCCCCACTATGTCTCTTCTGCATTAAAGTATTCTTACCACCCTTTTCGTAATGTACACTAAGCTTTGAACATGCAGCTTAGTGTACAATTTTGGTAAATAAACTCCCACACATGCATGGGAGTAACATAATTTCGCCTGGCCAATGAAAGTGGGTGAAGGAGAAGACCGAACGAAGATCTCAGTGGCTGTCGAGGTAGCTCCAGAACGCTGAATTGTTGGAGTGGAGGTGAGTATAGTTCCACTTTAAAGTGTATCTAAACTTCCCATTTAGTATGTACACTGCTCAAAAAAATTAAAGGAACACTTTGAAAACACATCAGATATCAATGGGGAAAAATATCATGCTGGATAATGTACCTATACCGATATGGATTGGGTCATGTGTTAGGAACGAAAGGATGGCACATTGTTTGATGGAAATGAAAATTATCAACCTACAGAGGGCTGAATTCAAAGACACCCCGAAAATCAAAGTGAAAAAAATGATACAGCAGGCTAGTGCATTTTGCTGAAATTTCATTGCAGCAACTCAAAATGGTACTCAGGAGTTTGTATGGCCCCCCACGTGCTTGTATGCATGCCTGAAAACATCAGGGCATGCTCCTAATGAGACGACAGACGGTGTCCTGGGGTATTTTCTCCCAGATCTGAACCAGGGCATCACTGAGCTCCTGAACAGACTGAGGTGCAACCTGGCGGCATCGGATGGACCGAAACATAGTGTCCCAGAGTTGTTCTATTGGATTTAGGTCAGGAAAGCCTGAGGACCATTCAATCATATCAATGCCTTCATCCTCCAGGAACTGGCTGCATACTCTGGCCACATGAGGCCGTGCATTGTCCAGCACCTGGAGGAACTCAAGACCCACTGCACCAGCGTAGGGTCTGACAATGGGTCCAAGGATTTTATCCCGATGCCTATAGACAGTCAGGATGCCATTGTCCAGCCTGTAGAGGTCTGTGCGTTCCTCTATGGATAAGCTTCCCCAGACCGTCAATGACCCACCACCAAACCAGTCATGCTGAAGGATGTTACAGGCAGTATAATGTTCCCTACGGCTTCTCCAGACCCTTTCATGTCTGTCATGTGTGCTCAGGGTGAACCTGCTCTCACCTGTGAAAATCACAAGGCACCAGTGGCAGACCTGCCAATTTTGGTCTTCAATGGCAAATGCCAATCGAGCTCCACAGTGTCGGGCAGTGAGCACAGGGCCCACTAGAGGACTTTGGGCCCTCAGGAAGTCTGTTTCTGATTGTTTGGTCAGAGACATTCACACCAGTGGCCTGCTGGAGGTCATTTTGTAGGGCTCTGGCAGTGCTCTTCCTGTTCCTCCTTGCACAAAGGAGCAGATACGGGTCCTGCTGATGGGTTAAGGACCTTCTACGGCCCTATCCAGCTCTCCTAGAGTAAGGCTGGCCATACATGTTCAACTTTTGTTGTACAATTTTCTGTTAGATTTACCACAAACCACATAATACGAGGTCAAAGCTAAACAACACTTTCACTTGTATCTAATTAGGCAGGCCTTTGTACTACATAGAGTTGAAGGTAAATTCCAAGAAAATTGTTCAGAAAATTGTAAGAAAATTGTATCGTGTATGGCCAGCCTAACTGCCTGTCTCCTGAAATCTCCTCCATGCTCATGAGACTGTGCTGGGAGACACAGCAAACCTTCTGGCAATGGCACATATTGATGTGCCATTCTGGAAGAGTTGGACTGCCTGTGCAACCTCTATCGGGTCCAGGTATCGCCTGATGCTACCAGTAGTGACACTGACCCTAGCCAAATGCAAAATTAGTGAAAAACAGTCAGAAAAGATACAATTTCAGCAAAATGGACTAGCCTGCTGCATCATTTTTTCCCTACGATTTTTTAAGGCTGTCTTTGAATTCAGCCCTCTGTAGGTTGATCATTTTAATTTCCATCAAACATTGTGGCATCCTTTCATTCCTAACACTTTACTCAGTCCATATCAGTAAAGATATCCAGCATGATATTTTTCCCCATTGAGATCTGATGTGTTTTCAAAGTGTCCCTTTAACTTTGAGCAGTGTATCTTATCCTTAGGGTACTTTGAACTGTATGCAATAAAAATGTATAAAAAAAAATGTATCCAAACCCAAAAAGCAAAAAGAAAACAAAATTGAAATGCTTAGCTGTGGTGACTGCCTCTATTTTCACATTTGAGGCTAAGAACATTTTCAACAATTACAGAAAATACCTTTTGTTACTGACAAACGAACTGGAAGCAGAACCATTTTTTTTATATTATATTATTGTATAGAATATAATATATTTATATTATATTTCTTGTATAATATAATATATTTATATTATATTTCTTGTGTTAACTACCAACCCAATCAACTCTAATGCAATGAGGATAAACAAAGGCAGAAATGTTTGGAGTCCAGCCTAATGTAACAACCATGGCTTCTTCCATAAACAAAGTGTAGGAGTGAACGTAGCCATGCAAAGATAAATGACTTAATCATTAGTTATAAGTCAGTTTATATCTAGATGCAATCATTTTTGATTTAATACAAGAGTGCCATGCTCAAAATATCTGGGATTTTAAAAAATCCATATGAAAGATATGATTTTACTGAAGGATGGTGTTGGTCTAAAGAAATGCTTTGTAAAGGATGACCTCTAAGTGTCGGGGTGACTGGACCATAGCACATCTGGGGAAGCTGACATGAACATAAACTGGAAATAAATTATGAGCACGGAGCCCAGTGTTTTTCTCAGAACCTATATAAATTTCACAGAGTACGCCGTAGAATGTTGTTTAGCCTATGCAACCCTCATATACAAAGTGCTGTATTAAAACTCTTGCTTGTGTGACACATCAGTAAACAAGTCATCATATGTTCTTCTAATTTATATTTTTCCGATTACTCATTTTGAAGTTTTTTTTTTTTCCCGATCACCTTCTCAGGACATAGAGAACCTTACCCATATACTTGTTGTGTCTCTGTTAATAATCAAATGTTAGCTAATTTGTCCATAATTTATTATTTCAAGGATAAAAAATAAAAATAGAATACTCTTTCACACGGTGCATGTTTATCATAGGATAAAGCAAATGTCCTAACGTAAGTACATTTTCATGGTCACCAGCATTTATTACATCTGAATCAGGGAAAATAAACCAGAACCAGGCTTCAGTAAAATGTATTCAACCTAGGAAATATACAGTATATAGCATGTATTTTGTAAGTTTAAAATACAGATAGCATAATTTTTTAGTCTAGCACAATATCAAAGTCCAAGACAAATTATATACTGACATTTGAGACTCCAGCATATTTATGGTTCCCACTTTATGACTTAAAGGGTATCTATACCTTGGAAACATATTTTAACACATTGATCCTTTAATTTTAATTGTCCCTTCATTCTGCTCAAATGAGTAAATTGTAAGAGGTACCTATTTTACTGATGACCAGGCATTTCACACAAGAGTCCACCAAACTGGCAGAAGTGTATTTACATTGTTCTGTTCCTGTACTATAAGGATCTGAGTGACCAAGCTAGAGGTCATTGCCAGGGTTTCCAGAGCCAAGCCTCAAAACCAAAAAAGGAGGGAACATATGGTGATAAAGTAAGATCAGTGTAAAGTAGATTTCTAGCATGCAATCTTCCATGCACCAATGTGCTGTTTCCCTAAGGGGCTACTTAGGTGCAACTTTACCTTAAAAATTGAGTTTAATGAGTTGGGACACATGCCAATCTGCTGACCCCTGGGCATGCTTGCCCAAGCCCCAACAGGTGTGATGGACACCAGAGGGCATACAGAGAATGCTAATGTAGATACCTGGACTGTGGATAGGTGTGAGAGAACCAATCAGGTGGAGCCAAAGTGTAAGAAGATCTAAGAAGACTAGACACGACGAGAAAAAGGAACCAAGGGAGAAGAATCCATCAGATAAGGCAATATAGGCTGGTTTGGAGCTAACTACTCAACATCTGACCTTGCTCCTGAAAGCCTATTCTGGTGCAGAAGACTACGTAACCTGATAGGTACACATTAGGTGTTTTTTTTTCTACCTATGGATGTTCATAAAATAATGCAAAATCATTGTATTTGGTGTACTTTTTCAAATAAGGTGTCAGGTTGTTTACATATATTCCAGATGTTTTTTTATTAGCTGGTTGTTCTTGGTGAAGTAGTCATGTAATGTAAACATGTTGTGTAATAGAGATCGTGTTTTATTTGCTAATGGCTTTGGTTTGCACACTCTTGTGATTTTGTTTATTACAAGCTTTGATTTGGGGAAATACCATGCTTTTACTGAATCTAACTTTCATAGAGGCTTTGGGTTCCCATTATTGTTTTTTCCTGTGAGAATGCTTTGTGGTTGCTCTGATGTGATTAGAAATGGAGAAAACAATTGTGTAATAAGCAGTGTTCTCTCGTGCTCTTTCCATTACTTCTCTTTTTTAAAGATCACAAATTTTGTTTTACTTCTCGGGAGGGTCATTTGATACAGCAAATCAACACTTCATGACTCAGTGGATCTGCAATGAATGTTATTTAAAATTATTAACAGTCCATTAATACTAAAATAAAAGCTTGGCCTGTGTCCCTAGCCAGCTGAGTTCCAAGAGCCAGTTTAAGGAGGTTGATAACCCTGACCTCCAATGCCTTTTGTTTGACAATAGCTTGCTTACAGTATTACCCCTACAAGTGGCCAGAATCAAATAACAAGATTTGTCTCCCCTTTGACTTTGAATAATGAGGTTTCATGGTAAATTATTATACAAAGGTACCAGCGTCCTAATCAATTTAATCAAGGGAAAATATATGGAGGCTTTGGGACTTTAAAGGTACCATAGAACCGAACATACACATAAATTAAAAATGTATAAATTTATTGTAACATCGTAAAACCATCAATCCATACAGAATATACAAAAAACAATAAACCACCTGAAAGCTTACAGTATGTCTGGGGAAACTCTCTATTGATAACACAAGGACCAGTATAAAGCAGTACAACCGCAGATAACTTGTCCTATTGGGTTTTATCCGACATGTTTTGCGGGATCTCAGCAGCTTCCTCAGGGGGTTGTTTAGAGAGAGTTCCTGTATGTTTACATAGAAATTTTGTTTCCAAATCTAAAAGATAAGGAGAAAGTATAAATACATTGCAAACAAATTGCAATCAAACCTTCTGACCAGGCATAGATGTATAAAGGCTGGCATGAAATAAGATATTATAACATTACACATACATGGCTTGTTGGTGATGTAGCTCCTATGGTGATGTGATTCCCATGGCAACTTCACCCAGGGACAGTAATAGAGGGGGAATCTTCCAATAGGGACACTAGTTTTGGTGACATGGGGGTCCCAAAGACATTACTTCAATTTGGAGGGATTTCCTCTTACTTCCTGTTTGACTATGGGACAGGAAGTGAAGGCAAATCTCTGAAATGGGACACAGATGGTGAAGAAATATCTGACAGGGGTTATAACCATCCTTGCTCTATCCAAAATGAAAAAAAGTTTTGCCTATAGTTCTACTTTCATTTTGAAAGGCACTCCAACGTGCCCTTAACCCATTAGGGTGGGTTGGTAGCCCATTCATTTCAATGGGCTGTCTTAACCACTTCCCGACCGCCCGCCGCAGTTATACGTCGGTACTTCGATGTTAAATACCAGGGTAATGGCAGCAGATAGCTGCCATAACCCCAGTATTTTTTTAAACTGCGGGCATTCCGCTTTAACATAAGGATGGTCCAAGTGTCGGATTTGCTGCGGGATCACCCTTATGGGTGGTGGGAGAGGTGCCCCCCCCCCCCCCACTTCCAGGTAGTTTTCCCTGCTTACACGCCGGTAGCGGGGAAAAGGATCCAGTCTGCTGTCCCCTCAGGCATTAAAGCGGTTGTAAACCCTTGTAAAAAAAAAACCTGCAAGACAAAGGCATAATGGGCTAGTATGCATCTCATACTAGCCCATTATGTGTAACTTACCTTAGAACGAAGCCCCGACATGGACCCCCGGACATCGCTGCGGGCGCTGCCATGATCCCTCGTTGTCTCTTCCGGGTTCGGCGGCTCCGGCGCGGTGATTGGCCGGAAGAGACGGCTCCGGCACGATGATTGGCCGGAGCCGCGATGACGTCACTCCCGCGCATGCGCGCGGGAGTGATTTTCCGGCAAGCTCCCGGCAAGTTAATTGAAGGTCCCCCCGGACCTTCAGAGCGCATGCGCCGCTCGCGAGAGCGGCTGCATGCACTGTAAATATCTCCTAAACCGTGCCGGTTTAGGAGATATTATTTGTACCTACAGGTAAGCCTTATTATAGGCTTACCTGTAGGTAAAAGTGTCAAAAAGCGGGATACTACCGCTTTAAGTCGAGTGAGGGCAAGATGGCCCTCACTCGACTCTTTGGCCTTGGAGGACCAGAGCGGCATCATACTTTGCTTCCTAGCAACCGATTTACTGTAAAGAGCCCTTTTTTTCAAGATGAAAAAAATGACTTTTTTTTTAGTGTAGATGTGAGATCTGAGGTCTTTTTGACCCCAGATCTCACATTAAAGAGGTCCTGTCATGCTTATTTCTATTACAAGGGATGTTTACTTCCCCTTTTTTTTTTTTAAAACAGTATAAAAAAAAATCAAAGAAAATAAATAGGAAAAAATAATGAAAGCGCCCCCCCCCCCCGCCCCCGTTAGCTCGCGCGCAGAAGCGAATGCATATGCAAGTCACTCCCACATTTGGGTTCAAACCACACATGTGAGGAATCGTTAGAGTGAGAGCAATAATTTGAGCCCTAGACCTCCTCTGTAACTTTAAATTGGCAACCTGTAGAAATTTTTAAAATGTCACCTACGGGGATTTTTAAATACAAATGTTTGTCGCCATTCCGTGAGCATGCGCAATTTTGAGGCATGACATGTTGGGTTTCTTTTTACTCAGCGCAACATTATCTTTGACACTATAGAAAAAATAGGGCTAACTTTACTGTTTTTTTATTTTTTAATTAAAAAAAGTGAATTTTTTTCCAAAAAAAATTGCGTTTGTAAGACTGCTGTGCAAATACGGTGTGAGAAAAAATATTGCAACAATCTCCATTTTATTCTCTAGGGTCTCTGCTAATACATATATATATATATATATATATATATATATATAATGTCTGGGGGTTCTAAGTAATTTTAAAGCATTACCATCAAACTGATTTTAACTTGTAAACAACAAGTGTCAGAAAAAGGCCCGGTCCAGAAGTGGTTAACGTAACACACATTTACATGTGACATAACATAATTTAATACACAATAACACATGGGAAAAATGTAAATATATTCTGAAGTATTCCTTCCACTGACCACCAGAGTAGGCGCCATTTTCCTTTAAGAGAGAGAGAGCCCAGCGCCGATCTGAGTGTAGCACAGCAGTACTTTAATGACACACAAATTACAATGCTACTCACAAGAGGTGGATAAAAGCAGGCATCTTAAAATCAATAGGGGAAAGTCTCTGTAGTCACATCCTCGGTGGAAGGTCCGGTCAGGCGGGAGCGCTGTGATGAGGGAGGGCAGCCGATGACCTCATGTGGGAGGCGGGGGACGTGCCGATCCTCTTAGATGTTGATGCAGCGTGGGACCGCCGGTCGGATGGGTGCAACGTCACTTCAGGAGACACCAGGGGATCAAACGGCGACGCGTTGCGGAGCTCAGCTCCTTCTTCAGGCCGTGCGGGGGCCATATTGGTTGTGGTATTTATGCCAGTAGTCCGGGGTAGGCAGTATGGTGGCTCGGGAGGGACAAAATTGGGAAAAACAAACCAGCAATGTGATAATATGTTGAACGAAGGGGGGAGGGGGCTAGAGGGCGGAGGAGGGGAGGTTTGGATGTGTGGGAAAGGGGGAGGAGGGGGAGGGGGGGGAGAAAGGGGACTGGATGTTATTGAATTAAAGATAATGTAGGTGTAGCCATACAGAATGAAACTGTATGGAGAGGAGAATAATGTGCATGAAGGGGCCAAATGTTCTTTTGGGTGCACTCGGGTGCGTGTATAGAGTGACCCGTGGGATGGGAGCGCACTTGTCTAGGTGTCTGTGATTAAGAATATTGTTATGATGTGAATGGGTATTTACAGGGTGTCAGGGAATGTCAGGAGTTTTTTAACATGATAAGATGGATGGGATCCAAGTGATATTAGTGAAGTATATGGACCTACGCATGGAGGCATACATGGGGGAGAAGGATGGAAAATGTGTGTGCGTGCTAGCATGCATAACTATGCACGCATGTTGACAGGTTCCGGTTCATGGTCGGAAGTTAGGGATGCCAGCCCACAGGCTTGCATGTATGTGTATATGGAAACGCACACTCACAAGCATGTACGTGGCGCATTTTGCATACAGATACAGAATTAAAAGTCCAACCACACACGCACAAGCACACCGACGGGAGTCGTTGTGCCAGTGCGCGGGCGGTTACCGTGCGGGGCATATACAAAAGAGAGTCGTGCTGACAATGGGATGGTGGCAAAGAAACTGTATGAATGGGGTGACTTATATACGGTACTTACTTTGGAGTAGGCTTGGTGTAGGGAAGCATATGTAGGAGGGTTCACAGAGATCTCTGGAAGGCGGAGGAAAGAACCTGGGCAAAAAAAGGTCATGTTAGTACAAGGGTTGATGCTTGGGGAGATGGGCTACAGCAGCACATTGATTTCAATTTCTTCGTTCAGGCCCCCAGGCGAGAGCGTTTCAAGGGAGTAGATCCAGAAGGTTTCCCTCTGGCACAACCGCTTGAAACGCTCTGTCCTGGGCAAGGTGTTCGGAATTGATTCGATTACCCACACCTTGAGTCCAGAGGGAGATTTGTTGTGGGACTCTGCAAAGTGTCTGGGGACACTGTGTTTGTCCTTCCCTTTTTCGACCAGCCTGCGATGCTCGCCGAAACGTTTTCTGAGGGGCCTGATGGTACGGCCTACATAGAATAGTCCACATGGGCAGGTTAGGCAATAGATTACATATTCTGTGGAGCAGTTGTAAAATTGTTTGATGGGGTATGTTTTGCCTTTCACGGTGAACTCAGTCTGGCCGTGTTGGACATGGGCGCAAGTGAGGCACAGAGGTTTCCGGCACTGGTACATCCCTATGAGGGGGATGAGGCAGATGGTGGTGGTGGGGTGGGGAGTGTTGGGTTTGAGTTTACTCGGGGCAATGAGATTTTTGATGTTTGAGGATTTTCTGTAGGAATCTTGTTGGTATCTTACAGGGTTGCTTCACCCTCTACAAGCCTGCAGCCATCCCAGTGTACAGCCACCGGATCGCACCCCATTATCTGCCCACAGTTGACACTGCTGCAGTTACCCACACTGTCCGATTGCGCCAACTTTTTTTTTTTTTTTTCCCCCATCTGCCATTTTCCTTTCACTGACATTAGTTAGTCAGACCCAATGGCTATGTCTCACTGGGCTCTGACATGATTTCCCTTTTTTTGCCTGCAAATTGTCATAATTGGCCATATGTTCTCCACATACTGTCATGGATGCCTGTTTGTTGCCCACACATTGTAACATTTGCCTGTTTATTGCCCATTTGCCTGCTTATTTTAGCAACTCCCATTTGTTGCCCTTGATTGCCTGTTTGCTGCCCACTTATTGTTAGGATTACCTGTTTGATGCACACCAGGTACAATGATTGCCTATTTGCTGTTAGCATATTGTCATAATTGCCTGGTTGTTACCCTCATATTTTTAGAGAAAAAAGTCTCATCATGATAAATGACAGTTGACACACATTATATGCTAGTTATTCTTCACAATTTGGTACATGTATGCTGTACATATACCTAAGAGCATTCACACAAGTTAAAGCGGAGTTCCGGGCACAAAAACGACCTTTTTTTTTTGTGCCCGTCCGCAGTGGCGGTTCTACATTAAATTGCTCCCCGGGCAAGACTCCCTCCCAGCGCCCCCCCCCCCCCAAAAAAAAAAATAACATGACAACATAACAATAAATGCAGAGTGCCACGGCATTGTTGCCCCCAATAAATGCAGAGTGCCACAGCAATGCCCCCAATAAATGCAGAGTACCATAGCAATGCCCCCAATAAATGCAGAGTGCCACAGCAATGCCCCCAATAAATGCAGAGTACCATAGCAATGCCCCCAATAAATGCAGAGTGCCACAGCAATGCCCCCAATAAATGCAGAGTGCCACAGCATTGTTGCCCCCAATAAATGCAGAGTGCCACAGCAATGCCCCCAATAAATGCAGAGTGCCACAGCATTGTTGCCCCCAATAAATGCAGAGTGCCACAGCATTGCCCCCTTTCAGTGCAGAGCGCCACAGCAATGCCCCCTTTAATGCAGAGCGCCACAGCATTGCCCCTTTTAATGCAGAGCGCCACAGAAATGCCCCCTTTAATGCAGAGCACCACAGCATTGCCCCCTTTAATGCAGAGCGCCACAGCAATGCCCCCTTTAATGCAGAGCGCCACAGCAATGCCCCCTTTAATGCAGAGTGCCACAGCAATGCCCCCTTTAATGCAGAACGCCACAGCATTGCCCCCTTTAATGCAGAGCGCCACAGAAATGCCCCCTTTAATGCAGAGCGCCACAGCAATACCCCCTTTAATGCAGAGCGCCACAGCAATGCCCCCTTTAATGCAGAGCGCCACAACATTGCCCCCTTTAATGCAGAGTGCCACAGAAATGCCCCCTTTAATGCAGAGTGCCACAGCATTGCCCCCTTTCAATGTAGAGCGCCACAGCATTGCCCCCTTTAATGCAGAGCGCCACAGCAATGCCCCCTTTAATGCAGAGCCCCACAGCAATGCCCCCTTTAATGCAGAGCGCCACAGCAATGCCCCTTTTAATGCAGAGCGCCACAGCATTGCCCCCTTTAATGCAGAGTGCCACAGAAATGCCACCTTTAATGCAGAGTGCCACAGCATTGCCCCCTTTCAATGTAGAGATGGCATGCCAGAGTGCCACTTTTCAATGCAGAGCGCCAGCGTTCCCCCCGACCCGTCCGTGCACTTACCTCATAGTCACTTCTCTTCACTTCTCTTCAGTCCTCCCGCGGCGCCTCCTCCTCGGCCAATGGCGTGGGGTTTGCCTTTCGGCCAATCAGGAAGCGGGAGGACCCGCTCCCTGATTGGCCAGGAGGAGGATCAGTGTGACAATAGCGAATTTTCATTCGCTATTGTCACACAATGGGCGGGCTCGGGGGGGAGCAATGCTCTGCTCCTCGGCTCGGCTGCGGCGATTTTAGGCACGGGCGAACAGGGCTCGGGCGGTCCGGTACCATTTGATCCACCATTTGGCCCGGGCATGCCGCCCCCCACGTGGTATGAAAAAATGCCGCTCCGGGCGGCTGCCCCGTTCGCCCGTGCCTAAAACCGCCACTGCCCATCCGCTTGCTCTTCTAAACCTGAAAAGGAATTGGATAGTTAGGTTTTTTGTTTTTTTTACTCACCTTGTAATTTTAGATAGAAGATACTCACCTATTCTTCACTTCCTCCCTCTGCGCCGCGGCTCCGCCGTCACTTCCTGTCTTGCGATGATTCCTGGGAGCTGAACGTCATCGCTCCCAGGAATCAATGCGACGGCACCGGCCCCGCTCGTCACTTCCGGGGCGACGCCCCAGAAGCTGTGGAGGAATGCGGCGCCGCACTGGAAGTGACGAGAGGGGCCGGTGCAGGCGCATTCTGGGAGAAGAAGACACGGAAGAGGACGCCGAAGAGGATCGCGCCGGCTTCAACTGCCCACAAGAGAGATGGCAATGCTGTAGAAGAAATTTTAAAAGTGAGTATTTCTTCTTGCAGGTAAGTGCGAACCGGGACAGATCAGAGGCTAGCCATTGTGGAATGTACTAGCCCTGATTGTCCCGGGGGTATGTTTATTAAAAAAATGTTTCTGTGCCCGGAACTCCGCTTTAAGTAAGAAGTTAGAATTACACTAAAGAGAAGATGAAAATGTATGACACAATACAGAGCATGTATCTCAATCGCAAATTATACATTTTCAATCTTTATTAACTGTACTTCAGCAATTGAATCAAAGTTGCTGTTCTGCAATATACATTGGCATATGCTAGCATTATAGATCTTGCAAAGGTAACTTATAGGATAAACAAAAAAAATTGGTATTATCTTTGAAATGTAGTGCTGCACTTTATTAAGCAAACACCAGTTATCTTTGTCTGATGCATTTCAATTTAAACAATGAAAGAAAATGTCCTATTGGTTGCTTTGGAATGTTGCACTTCCACTTTTTGTTGAGAATATGTAATAGGCACACTTGAAAGCCTATGTGCACCTGCTGATATATACATAGTTCTGAGAGTGCACTTTTGTTTCTCGGTTTTCTTCTGAAGTCCATACATTAGTCAGCGAGAGGTAATGCTTTCATATGAAATATGTTTTCATAAAAGTAATTTCCATTCTTTCACTATTGGACATTTAACACACCTAAATGTCCTCATTGTCACCAACCCTGCTATTTTATCAGAATTGCACATGTTACTCTCATAATGCAGCATGAAAATAGAATATTGTCTATGTTGCAAAGATAATTTTTCTTGTTTTTAGCTTTCAGATTTTTAAATAGAATACAAAGTAATAACAGATACAGAAATAAAAATATAAAATGTAGTAAATGCATAAAGTAAACTAACACAACTAAATAAATGCAGAGAATAACAATCAATTTAAATATTCCTTATACCTATATAGACTGATCTCAAATACAGTATGCATGAATTGATTCTGAATAAGACACTTGTATATACCAAAAATTAACTTCTGTGGCTTAGGGAGTTGACAGTTACCACTGGTGACACAGGGGTCGATTTCCTTGTTTACTTTACAAAGAAAGTTGCATTTTGCATGGGACTTTTTTTCTCAGAGCTTAGTGAATGTATTGAATTTTCACACAGCAAAGAATACCCAATCATGTACCATGAAAATAAAAAAAAAATTTTTTTCCTTGCACATGATTGGATGATGGAAGTCAGCAGAACTTCACCTCATGCACTAAGCTCTGGGGAAAATTCCCTTGCAAAGGAAACAGTCTTTTTGCCTTTAGTAAATCAACCCCTATGCAGTTCATAATGACTTCTAATAAGGATTACATCATTAACATATACACCCATATATATTTTTTTTTATTTTCCAAGCTTGTAAATGTTGGTCTGAAGATCATTAGTAAGCATATAAAAACCAGCCTTAACTAACAATCGGGAACCAGTCCGCATGGTTCCTGATCATGTGATACCCATGCCAGCTATGATGTGTTAATCACAGGAGGTGTGTTACAGGCTGCAGCTATCATTGTATATACTTAACTGTACAGTAATATATATATATATATATATATATATATATGTGTATTTTTTTTTTCTTTTACATTTTTGAAAAAAAGAATTACATATTATGTAAACTTGGAAATAGATTTTTAAGTGGGTTATCATATTGTAAAACAAAACAAAGTATGCAGTAAGGCCAGCTCATAAGCTTATGTGCCCTGCATCCCAATTAACATAAGAACGAAAACACTGAATAATCCCTTAACAACTTTAACCCCCGGAAGGATTTGCCCCCTTCCTGACCAGGCCCTATTTTTCGATTCGGCACTGCGTTAATTTAACGGACAATTGCGCGGTCGTGCGACACTGTACCCCAAAGAAATTGATGTTCTTTTTTTTCCACTCAAATAGAACTTTCTTTTGGTGGTATTTGATCACCTGTGCGATTTTTATTTTTTGCGCTATAAACAAAAAAAGAGCGACAATTTTGAAAAAAAAAATATTTTTCACATTCTGCTATATGACATTCTCAAAAAAAAAAAGTAAAAATCTAAATTTTTTAATATTTTAGGCCAAGTTGTTTTCTGCTACATATTTTTGGTAAAAAAAATCACAATAAGTGTATTTTGATTGTTTTGTGCAAAAGTTATCGCGTCTAATAACTACGGGAAAGATTTATGTCATTTTTATTGTTTTTTTTTTTACTAGTAATGGTGGCGATCTGCAATTTTTTGCGGGACTGCGACATTGCGGCGGACAGATTGGACCCCTGACTGACATTTTTTACACTTTTGGGGGGACCAGTGATATTACTTCAGTAATCAGTGCTAAAAATATGCACTGTTACTGTAATAATGACACTGGCAGGGAAGGGGTTAACATTATGGGTGATCATGGGGTTAAATGTGAGCCTAGGGGAGTGATTCTAACTGGGGGCGTGGCTTCTGAAATTACCATAGAGACATGTGATTCTATATAGAAGGATCACAGGGGCTCTATGATCATTTCAGGGAGAAGAACGGTCAGCTGTGTTTACAACAGCTGCCCGTCCTTCTCTCTCAACGGGGAATGATCACGGGTGTCAGGCGGCAATCGGAGCTGCCTACCCGCTTCATTGGCTTCCCCGCTTATAAGCGGGGGCGGCGCGTGCTCGCCCTCTGGCCTCGTGAACGAGCCTGATGTACAGCTACAGCCTGTGAGCGGCTGCCTGCCGCCGTATAACTGTGACGGGTGGTTGGTAACAGGTTAAGCTTGGTGCACACTATTAGTTTGGGGTTGAATGAAAATAAAAACCACTCAGCTCCGCTCGGAGCTGCTATACTATCTATGCAAGGTTAGTTCAGCGATCTTCCCGTGTCCCTGGCCTCCATTTTCACTGTCCACACTAGGACCTCCGGCGTCCACTTCTCTGTCCTTCCCTGGACCCTTGACGCCCTTTGCACTGTCCACACTAGGACTCCTTGCTATCAGGCAGTTACTGAATTCATGCATCCTGACATACTTGTCTCCTTGTTTTCTGCCTGGAAACTCCCCTCTATGTTAGCCAATGTGTTCATGCACGCTATGGCTTTTTCAGGAGTTTACAGGCATATGCTCCTACAGGCAGAAGAACCTCCCCACCAAAGTCACGTTTTTGAGAGGAGCTTTTGAGCAGAAAAGACACCTAAGTGCCCAAAAACACGCAAAAAGGCACGAAAAGCACAAAAAAGCTCAAAGAAGCTCTAAAATGCACAAATGAAAAGTTAAATGAGTAAATGAGCTATGAGCTGGGGGGGGGGGGGGGGTTTGTAAAAAAAAAAAAAAAAAGCCTATGCTCAAAAAAGCTCTTAGGAACTCGAAGCAGCTCAAAAAAACATGCAAAAGCTTTTAGCAAGAGAAATAAAAGCTCAAATGCCCATAAAAGCAGCCTTTTTTCGAGCTGCAGTATGCATGAGCTCCTGTTGTCAGCCTCTGGGACAGGCCTAAAGCCCTCTTTTTTGGTTATACTTGTCTTCTCTTGCATTTCTTTAAGCAAAACTTCCCGTGTTCCGAGCTCTTGCATTTGTTCCTGCGGGTTAATTTCAGACAACATTTTAAGCATTTTAAACAATGTGGTATAAATGCCAACTCAAATAAATTGGCACATTACTAGGATATAGTCATCAACCTGAGAAAATATTTTACCTCATAAAATCACAGTTTGTACTAAAGTCCAAAAATGCCTCAGTACACCATTTCTAAAAGAGGTAAACTGAGAAGGAAAATCATTGCCAGTATGACATAATGGTATATTTCACAACTGGAGTTCCACAGTCAATAAATATTCCCACCGGTCCTTTCAGTGACACATTGCTTGCTTTAGTCACTTTGCTGACTAGAATACAAAATATACAAAACCTATACTTGCAGCAGTGTCAAGTCTTGGTAACTGGCCACAGGTCAAACCATTTTTCTTCCGCTTTCTCATGTGTATGTGTGATTAGCCATATGGCCATTTTACGTTCCTTCAGTTTTTAGAAATTGCCCATTTAATACAATTTTCCCTAGTAAAAAAAAAAAGCAACAGAGTATAGTAACTGGCTTCAACAAAGTCTTAACTGAGTCTAGATTTCTTTCGGCACACTCTGCCAGAGTCTAGGATAAAATTGCAGACAAGGCAGTGGATTGGGGCAGTCGTGGGCTCCAAGGAAGTCTACTAAGGAAAAAGGTCAGTCTCCCTTTAAAAGGTTGATTGCTTCTTCACTACAATTAATATGTATCCTCATATATGTAGGCCTCACCTATCCAACCATGCGTTTGTTCAGGCTTAGGAAATGCCTACTATATGGACAAATGTATTTGTTGAAGTTCGCAGAACTATATTTCTTTGTTTTTTATTGCTGAAGTGAAGCTGTTTTCAGTTAATTCTGTACCTGAAAATAAATGTGGGACCAATAATTCCTGGTGGTGTGTTGTATGGCACTATACCTGCCATAGAGCTACCATTCGAGCGTGTCCCCTGCCAGCTTTGCATAAATTAGCTCTAAATGACAAAGTGACTTTATACACTGTATACACTGTATACTGTATACTTTATATATATATATATATATATATATATATATATTGGGACGCCTGGCTTTACACCCACATGAACTTTAATGGCATCCCAGTCCTAGTAGGGTTCAAAATTGAGTTGGCCCACCCTTTGCAGCTATACCAGCTTCAACTCTTCAACAAGGTTTAGGAGAGTGTCTATGAGAATGTTTGACCATTCTTCCAGAAGTGCATTTGTGAGGTCTGGCTCTCAGTCTCCGCTCTAATTCATCCCAAGGGTGTTCTATAGGATTGAGGTCAGGACTCTGTACAGGCCAGTCAAGTTTCTTCACCCCACTCGCTAATCAATATCTTATGGACATATATGGTCCTATATGGTCATGTTGGAACAGGAAGGGGACATCCCCAAACTGTTCCCACAAAGTTGGAAGCATGAAATTGTCCAAATTGTCTTGGTATGCTGGCTCCCTAAGAGTTCCTTTCACTGGAACTAAGGGGTCAAGCCCAACCCCTGAAAGACAACCCCACACCATAATCCCCCATCCACCAAATGATTTGGACCAGTGCACAAAGCAAGGTCCATAAAGATGTCACAATACATTCAATGGTTACATTTACTGTATATTTTATTAACAGATACTGTAGAGATTTCACCAAATCAACTGCCATGGAGACAACAGTATCATCAGACAGAGAGTAAAGGATTATCCTCAAAAGAAACACAGACAGTTATTGACATTTTTACCAGAACACAAGAAGGCTAGATCCAAGTTAAAACTTTTTATTATTGTTTGTGTACCTGTTGCAGATTTCTCTTACTTTTTGTCTAGTAAAATTGTTGATACTAGGATGATGAGTAACTGGAAATCTCTCTTAGGGCTCTTTCACACGGGCGGTCCGATCAGATCCGCCTGTCAGTTTTTTAGGCGGATCTGATCGGATCCTCCATGCAGCTCTATGGGGCAGCGGGTGTCAGCGGAGACACCTCCGCTGACACCCACTGCCATCCGCATCCGATCCTGTGCTGAAATCTGGACGGATGGAAACCCTATTTTTCCATCCGTTCAGTAATCGGAGCGGATCTGATGAGAGCGGACAAGCGGTCCGCTCTCATCCGATCCCCCATAGAGGGCAATGGGTGCTGAGACACCTCCCTCTCCACTCGGCAAGCGGAGACGGAGCTGTCTCCGCCTGGCTCAGCGGGGATCGCGGATCGATCCCCGCTGAGCAACACGGATCCGCCTACGGAGGCGGACCGTGTGAAAGAGCCACATTTCCACATGAGCTGAGCCTCTTAGCTCATTTTGCAGGCTTTTCTTTTAATGTTTGTAGAGGCATTTTCTGTGGCTTGGGCATTTTTTTTAAATATTTTTTTTGCCAGTGGAAAGCTAAATACTAGGGTTAAAAAGTTATTTTTCAAGCACTCATATTAAAGTCTTAACACTTGAAGCTTAAGGTCTTGTTCACATGGGTGTACTACAGAATTCAGCCATGCAAAGGCCGTGTTTACCTGCAAGTGGATGTACAGGTGTACCATGCATCCCGTATAACAGTCCTATTCATGTCAATTAGGACGCAGCACCGCACAGAAGCAACCAGTTTGCATCCAGGGCTATGCACCTGCACCTATGTCAATTTGGGAGCAGCGTCCATGTCCATGCAGCTGCTGCATCCCAATTGACATGTATGGTAATGCACAGAACACCTGTGCAGCCCCGTGCAGGTAAACATGGCCCTCACACAGGTGTACTCTGTAGTATGTCCGTGTGAACAAGGCCTAAAGCTTGTAGCTCAAAAGAAGCTCATCTACTTCTTTGGGTTACAAGCTGATAGCAATCCTATGCTCAGGTGCAAGCAGGCACAACTGAAAAATATTGCTTTTTTAGGTGTTGAATATTTTGGGTCTTTAGCTACAAAGCAATCAGGTGTGAATTAGGCCAAACAGATCCTTGAATAGCAATAAATACTAGATAGGGGTTCTAATCATTTCTCACTCTGTCCAAAACTAACATTTTTTTTTTTGCTGGATGGGCACTTTAAGTACTTAAAATGTCTTTCCTTTTTTCAATCCAAAGCCTGCCATAGGCGGATCGGAATTTAAGCCATTTTCTTTCCAGGTTGGTTGAAGCAAAGAAAATTGCACAATCTATGGCCAGCCTAAGTATTTAATTGTAATATGCCTTGCTTGCATATACCACTTAATTATTTATGGACATCTTTTCTAACCTGGCCCTGCTTGTTATTGAGTTGTTGCTCCTTTATCATGCTGTCTGGTTACAGCTCACAGATGTTTGTACCATACCATGAAATTCCCATTAAGAGAATGTTTCTAGAATGATGTCAGTGACTGTGCAAATAGAATTTCCTCAAAGCATCTCTCTGTGATGGAATACATGGAATTGAGTCTATCACTGTGAAATTGTTTGCTTTCCACTTCAGCATCTGTTGCTCTTACAGGGTCATTCAAAACTGAAAGTCATTACTGTATTTGATAAGCAGAAAGCAAGCCTGAATTTGCTTTAGAAAGTAAAAAGTACATAGTAATGGTGTTTTTGTATTTAGTTTAGGGGCTAGTTATGTTTGTATGCCTTCATATGATGAAGAATTTGTGGACAATTCTACTCCATCATTTATCAGATGAAAATACAGAACTAAACTCTCCTCTCTATTACAGCCAAGGAAGCTGCCATCTTAGCCTCTGATTGATCTGCAGTTGCCATTGTGCTGCAGATGTTATCAGTTATGCCACCAGCCATTTGATAGCTTGACAGTTTGATTGAGAATTCAAGCAACTGTGGCAGCTATCCTTCACAACATGCCTTGAATGTAGTTCTTTTGGGAAACTGTTAAATCATTTGGTTTAACTCCGCTTTAGGCCCTGTTCACACTGGTGCGACATGGGATCCGACTTGTAAGAGCACAAGCCACATGACATGTCAAATCAAATGTTTCCCTTTTTTTTTTAAGAGCCATCTTAACCAATCCGACACAAGTCACTCTGACTTTAGAAAAGGTTCCTGCACTACTTTGGTTTGACTTTGATACAACTTCAATGCCACAGAGCAGGGGTCTCCAAACTTTTCAAACAAAGGGCCAGTCTACTATTCTTCAGACTTTAGGAGGGCCAGATTGTGGCCAGCAGGGGTAGAAAATGTCCTGGGCCCATCATCAGTGAAAATAAATATGGCCTCAGAGTTGGGGGTGAGTAGGAGTAGTGCCCCATTATTGGTATTAGTAGGAGGAATAGTATCCTATCAGTTGTATCAGTGAGAGGAATAGTGCCCCATCATTGGTATCAGTGGAAGAAATAGTGCCCCATTGCTGGTGTCAGTGTGAGGGATAGTTCCCCAAGGGCCAGAAAAAGGCTAGCAAAGGGCCATATTTGGCCCTCTGGGCGCAGTTTGGAAATCCCTGCCATAGAATGTAAATAGTCACGGCTTCACTGCAAGTTTCCCTTAGTGAGATGGTGGTGGCAGCACCCGATAGCCGATTGAAATATCAGCTCAGGTGAAGACCCCGTTTGATTACTGGACAGATAAGTGTCCTAATATTAAAAGTCAGCAGCTCCCGTATTTGTAGCTGCTGACCTTTACTTTTTTTCTGCATGAGTCTGGAGCTCCTCCTTAAGTCAGATCAAAGTTGAACTGAAGTTTCAGGGAAAAATTGAATCAGAAGTCACGCACCTTTCAAGTTGGAACAGTGGGAATCTGGGCTTACAGTGGAACTAAAGTCCAAAATACTTACCTCTCCTTAAACAATCTGACTTCCCTCATTGGCACATCTATTCTGGGTTCCAGGCTGTGGTCATTTTCATTGGCTGGCTCAGAAATAAAATCACTCCTGCGTGTGCACAGAAATTCAGTCATCTTGGCACACAAGATGTGTAGTAAAATTAAAAATGGTCTGAGCTTAGTGTAAACTGTAAGGAAGATTGGGACCAGGTAGGTGGGTGTGTGAGCTTGCCTGCTCGCAGTTTTTGAAACTAAGACTGTAGTTCTACTTAAAGCCAATCAAAGACTATAAATCATTAGTTTTTTTTTGCAACAGTTGTATTTTTACTCAAAAAGAAAAAGCAATATTCACTGACCATTTTCAAGCAGTTTAGGAGATTTGTGAGTAAGCAGGGCCTAGACAAGGTACCCGCTTGAGAGGGACTACTCACACACTTAGGCCTTGGAAAAGTCTTTAAATAAATGTTGTATAAATGTTGTCTCATTAGCACAAATCTCAGTAGGACAGCTTATGCTGGAGGGGTGCTGAATAACCGGGCTGCAGTAGCCCAATTAAGAGGATCTTTGGGATGTTCCACGGCACTAGACAGTGTCCTTCACACTGTCCCTACTTGCCAGGAACCTTTTCCTGCACTAAGCGCTGTCCCTAACCAGCAGCTTCCTTTCCCTAACCTACCACTCGCTCAGAGTGTGCACTAATAATGTGGAATCCCCTATTTAAAGACCCCTTGTTGGCCACGGTATAGCCACCTGAACTCTGGTGGGAATTAAATATCCAATCCGATACCTGCCTTCCCAGATAGGACTAGCAGACTCCATAAGGGGACAATTCCCTATATAAGACTCCTCTTCCCATGTAGTATCAGCACAGTGCCATCTACAGTCAGCAAGAATACCTGGACCTGCCTACATGTGGAAAGGCCAAGGATGGAGTTAATACATTATTAAATGTAGCAATAGAAAAGTACAGTTCCCACACTAAGTAGCAATCCCTATCCTCTTGATTCGTTTTCAAGTTCCATATTTAAAACCACTATAGCCCACAACTGAGGATTGGGATATGTATTTTTTCTATTGCTGCAGAACAGTTGTTGCCTTTTCCATTAACATACACACTTGGGACACTTGGATCACCAAGTGTACATTTAAATTCTCGTGGAAGAAGTTATACCCAAGCTACAGGTAGAAGAAACCATACAAATCTAATTACAGTTGAAATGTATTGTTTTTTTTTAAATTTAAATGGATACAGTCACTATAGTATCAATCCAATAATGCACCAACATCCCTATGTGATATAAAAGAAAAACCAACTACAGAGTATCGTGGGACTTTTAGGGTGTGTTTACTCCATTAAGATAATAATGATTGTCAAGACACAACATATGGTTAAAAAGGAAAAATATATTTTCCAACTATTTATTAGGTGACTATATTAAAATACATATAGAAAAAACATAGATAATACATATTTCATGCCTTTCCAACTGGCATGATATAGGATGGTGTAAGATTCTGGTACCTCTGGTACCCTTAATAATTTATTTCCTTCCAAATATGCGTCCCACCTTTCTTACTAGGTGGTACGCATACACCTTTAAGACAGATGATGTCATCGCTGAGCGCCGCAGAGCGGCTATTTCAACCGCCGGCGTTCTCACTCACATCGTTCGTTCAACCTGCCTTGTGTATCCACATGCTTTCAAGCCTGTCTTGCTTTCGGAACCTCCAGCTGGTTGCTTCTACCTGGAGCAGACCGGAACCTCGCTACTGATCCCTGTATCTCGCTACCGGATCTTCCCCTCTCTACTGGACCCCTCTACTACTAACATTTACTAGTGATAAGTACCCCACAGGGGAATCCTCCATAACCTACTTACACTATCTATCATCTGCACTGTTACATAGATTGCTAGCTCTTGAGTCTACTACCATCTATCATCTGCACTGTTACATAGATTGCTTGCTCTTAAGTCTACTACCATCTATCATCTGCACTGCTATATAGATTGCTAGCTCTTGAGTCTACTACCATCTATCCTTGCACTGGGTTAGTCTATCCTGTAATTGTCATCTGCTGTCCTTACCACCTGTCACCATACTCGATTACTAACCTATCTGCACTCTACCTAAATACCATCTAGTACTCTCCTGAACAAACCTATCAAGTACTTACCATCTCTATCACTGTTCACACCTGTCCCTTCAGCACAACACCTTCATACTGTCATATACATTCCACCACTCCACTGAGTGTGTATATATCTGTATGTTGAAGCTGACAGGCCCACAGTGATGAGTCTGGAGAGTTGGATCTGGTTATTCAACACATCTCTACATGACTACTGAGTGGAGATTTTGCAGCTGCATATCCAGCCTACTACAAAAACGCAGGAGCGTTACAGATGGCTTCTTGAAACGCTGAGTAATTTTGACCGGTTTCGCCAAAACAGGCTTCCTCAGAAAATTTAGCGTAAGACAAAGATCCTTCTATCAAATGCAGAAATATATATGTCAAATACAGAAATTTTTTTCTACAATAAACAGAGCGACATAAGAAGAAAAATTATTATTGTAACTAACATAATACATATATATTCATGCAATATGGAGAAACCCCATCCCATAGACACCCAGAATGGGAAAGATTGGTCCAAACCTGCGAGTGGAGCAATTATGGAGGGGGATTGTAGTGTGTGGGTTTTTTATTCCATACACAGTTACATAGCTGTCATCCAGCCATCAGGTTACTAACAATGAATTAGGAGTTAAAGAACATAAGACCTTACTAACAGCCACATGACAATACAGCAAGCACATAAGGACCAGAGTTAGTTGCATTGTGGTTTTATGTGTTTAATCCCTCAGGCATTTTCATTTCAAGTTAGAAAGAGGAATGACAATAGCAGGTTGATCTTCTCAATAATCTGACGCCATCTGCTCTTTCTGTTTTCACTACTTCTTTCGATTTTTGTTTCTTGGTGTACAGAAGTCTTAGCAATGGTGTGAACTTTTAATGATGAGAGCAGTCAAGCAGCAGAGAGGAAATATTTTACATTGCCTTAAGGAATCATTTAATCTTATTTGATTCATAATCTGGTAGAATATAAATCACACCTTTTGTAGTTAGCTAAACAGCATCAATGTTGAAGGTGCAAAATCAAGTAATATAAAACAAGTACAACACCTTGGGGCCAGTTTCTGCCATTACTAGCGCAATAATAAATACTGCGGCTTTCTGCATCTACTCTACAGCTTTAGTGACAAAGATTACAACCTGAACTTTAGGCAGATAAAAACACCAACTCATGCAGGCATTTGTTTGTTAAAAATCATTAAAGCCTAAGTTTATCCAAAAAAGGTATAAAAAAAAAAAAAAATCAGCACATGGCAAATTACTTAAAGGGAATGTGATGTATCCCTTATGCTGATGACTGAAGAATTAGTTGCACTCAACCATGCCACTGTAATATCCCATTGCTTTGGGGTTATTAAGCTCATCAAGAGTTCCAACTATGCCTGACCTTGATACCAATCTCCTTCATTCCTAGACCCTACAGCTCAACATGCCTCTCAGCAAATACCTTGGGGTATAAATGTGTAATAGGTGCGCTAAAACAATAATGTAAAGCCCAAACAAATGGGAAATAAACATAGGTCAATCCATATCCATATGTGACATAGGTGAAAACTCTTATGGTGCACAAATAAATGACACTGGTAATTTTCTGAACATAAATCAATCAAAAGAAAGTTCATGAATGCCCATAAGGTGATGGCTCAAACTGGTGAATGAGTGAAAACAAAATACTTTCCAGTTCGATGTGAAAGCCCACCACCAAAAGTGAAATTCCTCCTTACCAGACGGAAAAAATAAGGTGCAAATTTGATGCAAATAAACTGAAAATAAAGCAATCCCACAGTGCTTCCAATCTCCAAGTGAAAACACCCTTACCAGACTGCAGACAGTAAGCGCTTGTTAAACACTCCAACAAGACACTATCTTCTCCTCCTCATCCACATTCTAACAAGGTGTCTCAATTTACATGGATCTGACGATCCCCCCTCAGACATGTGATATAAAGGATAAAGCAGCCGATAGTGTATTACCTTCCAAACTATTTATTAGTCAAACGATATTGCACTTATATGGGATGTTCTTTAGCCAGAATTGAATACAAATCATGCAGAAAATTTCTTAAGGAACTCGCGTCCGGCTGCAGCACAGACCACGAGTGACGTGTGTGACGGGTACGCCTCCTTTCTGACGCGTTTCCTCCTGTAGGTCTACGTCGCTGGACCCAGGGGAGCCGCACTGCCGCAGTAGAATTACTGTCGGCAGTCGGCAAGTGGTTAAATACACGAGGCATGCATACCCTGACTGAAATCTTGGCATGTTTTCTGTATTTCTTTCTGATCTGTGCATTTCTTTCTGTGCAGGAGCTTCATGTAATAAAGAACAATCACTGCTGCTCTCCTTGTGCAAGGTGACTGGTCTTGTATTCCGCCCTGTCCTGTTGTTTTTTACAGGCAGCCTGCAGTGGGTAGAGCCTGCTTTGTCCCTCCCACAGCTCTGGTCTCTGCACAGGCAATGTACATCACAGTGATTATGTGACTGCTAGTTTTAAAAGGTAATACCTGCGTTTCCAAGGACATTTGGTGCATACAAAATGGATTTGTATCCTTGTGTTTATTTGAATAGATTTGGATAGAGTGGAGAAAGGATTAGAACTAGGGATGCACCGAAATGAAATTCTTGGCTGAAGCCGAAGCCGAATAATAATGAAATGCTTGGCCGAAGGCCAAATATCGAACGCGGTGTTTCGCATTTTTTCCATTTATTTTGCCAATTTTTAGGGGGCACGCTGATGGGCACATTTTATGTTAGGGGGCACGCTGATGGGCAAAACAAAACATTTAAATCAGCGTTGCTCTTAACATAAAATATGCCCATTAGCGTGCCCCTTAAAATAAAATATGCCCATCAGAGTGCCCCTTAACATAAAATATGCTTATCAGCATGTCCCTTAGCATAAAATAAGGGGCACGCTGATGGCCACATTTTATGTCAAGGGAGCACTCTGTTGGGCACATTTTTTTTCTTTTTTTTTTTTTAAGGGGCACTTTATAGGGCACTCTAATGTAATGAGCATGGCAAGTGGCAACAACATATGGCAGTCTGCACACTAATGCTTGTGCAGCTGCCAGCTACCGTATTCTCCCCCAAATGTGCTCAGCTCCACATCACATATCTGAACTGCAGCCAGAGCCAAAAGCCGCGAACAGGGGGGCGGGGCGTGGACCTAGTGTGAAGGAGCCGCAGTCAGGAGCAGGGGGCGGGACGCGCGCGCGACGTCACACCCCCTACTCGCGGCCGGACAGGACACCGGCGGCGTGTGAGAAGGGAGCCGCGAGCCGCAATGAGGAAGGTGAGCGGTCAGGGCGGAAGCTGGCATTGTTCGGCTCAAAATTATTCGGCCTTTTGACTTATTCGGCCGAATGCCGAAAGTGCTATTTTCTCTATTTTCGGCCGAATAATGTTCGGCCGCCGAATATTCGGTGCATCCCTAATTAGAACCCCTGTCAGTTTTTTTTTTGCTGTCTGTGTCCCCATTAGGAAGATTCACCCTCTCTATTTGTTCTGTTTACCATCAGCATTAAAAGCAAAAGTAAAAGAAAATCCCAAATTACGGGTTGTTACCAGAAATGTAATAGAGGGGAAATCTTCCAATGGGGACACTAGCTCAGGAAAATAATGGTGGCCACACAAAATATTGACACTTTGGACCCAATTTGGACATTTTCACGTAGGGGTGTACTCACTATTGTTGCCAGCGGTTTAGACATTAATGGCTGTGTGCTGAGTTATTTTGAGGGGACAGCAGTACACTCACTACTTTACATTGTAGTAAAGTGTAATTTCTTCGGTGTCATCACATGAAAAGATATAAAATATTTTAAAAAATGTGAGGGGTGTATTCACTTTTGTGAGATACTTTAAATAGTCAGTTGAGATATTTCAAAATAAGAGACTATCAGATTATGTGCAAGGAGTGAAAGAGGTGTCCTGTTCCTCTATAGGTTGGCTGCATAGCTTTATTAGGAAGATGCACCGAGGCAAAACATTGAAGAAAACTGTAATTATTACGTACCTGGTAGTAGAGCCTGAAGTGATAAGGAAGGCCTCTCCTACACCTTTGACTTGGAGCCCCTGGTAGTGTGAACAGAAGTCGCAGAAGTGCAGAGTGGCACAAGTGCCTATAGGTCTTGCCATTAGCAAAGCGGGTAACCACGCCAGGCAGGAGAGGTCTTCAGTAGTCTTGAGTCAAGCAGGTAGGCTGGTAGACAGCTGGGAGATGGCAGACTGAAGCAGGCTGGTACTGGCGACAGCGGGCAGGTGAGGCATGCGCTGGTAGCAGACTGTAGAACAGCAGGCACAGCAAAATGTGTCAGGAAGCAGAGTCAGGAAAGCCGGGTCATATACTGGCAGGACAGATCAGGTACAGAGGAGCAGGCAATAGCGTGGTCTGGGTACAAGCTGGGTCAGGATTCAATCGGTGCAATAGAAGCAAATGGAGCAGACAGAAGCGAAGGTCAAGTACAAGCCAGGGTCAGTGCAGATGGAATTCAGAGAGTGGTAAGACAAGCCAGGTCAGCAACTGGAATCAGGATACAAGGTAACAGGAACACAGGATGCAGGGAAGGCTGAAAGACAAAGCAGCACTGATCCTGAGCACTGGCTGAGTTGAAACAGCCTGTTCGGTGGCAGCATCTGTCACAGGTGCACATGTGTGCCAGCGGGCATTTGTGTACGCGCGTGAGTTGCATGCGCGTATGCATTAGCCAGTGTCCAATTCTTGCAGGCACAAAAAGAAACATGTTTAAGCTTGTGCAGAGAAGGCCTTTCCTTACAGTCATTTTGTATGCTGCAACTATCAAACCAAACGAGAAGCAGCGTCCAAGATTTTCACAACAGGTTGAGCCAGTTCCCCAAAGAGCGAAAGAATGAAGAGAAAGAAACCCACATGCATCAGGGTAGCACAGGGGGAGACAAACAGAGGTTGCATAGTATCTCTGCTGGATATAGTCTATATGTGTTGGAATGCAATTTAATTTTCCGTCACCAAAGATGTCATATTGACTCTGTCATGTAGCTGCCTCAGTCTCTGCTCAGTACCTCCAACATCTGGTAATGAAATAATTAAAAGCAAGGATACTATGCAACTTTATTTGTCTCCCTCTCCCCTGGTGCATGTAACCTTTGTTCGCTATCTCTATTTCATCTATGGGAAAATCTGCAAAATGAAGTCACGTATGTAAAAACCTGAAAGGGATAGTAACTCATCCCCACTCTATACAAAATGGCTGGAATTAGGCTTAAAGGCTTACAGAATTAGGCTTACAGTCAATTTACAGCCAGAACATCCATCCTGCCTTTTCCAGATCCAGAACAGGTAACAAGCAAACAAGAACTTCATATGTGGGGGTGAGTGAATTGGGGGAGTAAGGGGAGAGGGGGATGATGACTAACAGAAAATTTTTCAAACAGCCTACTATGCCTGATATTCAGCATGCACAGGAGCCACGTAAGAGTTAATATTTTGTTAAATTTCCACTGCTGTTTTTGCAGCAGCTACAAAACCCCCAGCCCCCAACAGTAACAAGACCCCAGCCCCAATCTTTACTATGCAAAACAAAGCAGCTCACTTTGATTAATGTCTGTCTGAAACCCAGAATGGGAGAACTGAAAACATGGTGTGTTTAGGTTTATGTAATCATGCTATCCAGTCATGTGCTCTGTTTTATATTACAAAAACAATTTGAGTGCCATTGCTACTATTATTAGATAACTCCATTAGTATATGGCAGCTTCTCCTAGGGAAATGGTCTTTGTCACTTGTTGAATACTTTACGAATACAAAAATGAGGTTATAAATTAAGAATATAAGTATACATTTTCTGTACTGCAGAATAATATATATATACAAGAAACCTTACATGCATGCAAGGTCTTAAAGTGGAACTAAACTTGACTACTAAAAATATGAGAGCAGACGGTTCTTTAATTGAAAAAGAGACATGCTATGTCTTTTATGCAATAACAAACACTTACCTGCCTGCTCACAGTCTTCTATTGAATGCACATTGAGTTGTACATGCGCACCTCAGTGTGCAGTTTTGGCACGCTGCAGTTGTGGTGGAGAAACAGACTCCTGTGTGCATGCACGAGATGACATTATTAGCTGTTTAGCCAATCAGGAGGCCTGAAAAGCCAGCACCTGGAAGTAGCCGGGGAGAATATGACAGCGGCCTGCGGGGGATTAACCGCCACATAGCTGTAATGGAAAAACGTTTTTTTGTTAGTTTTGATTAGAGTGGTGAGGGATTACAAAAGCTGTCAGTTTTTATTTGCTGTGTGTGCCTCCTTTAGGTAGAGTCCCCCTCTCCATTTGGCATGTTTACTGTTATCATTGAAAGTGAAAGTAAAAGAAAATCAAAAATGTTGGGTTGACACCAGAACAGTAATAGAGGGGACACTAGTTCTGGTGACCCTGATGCCGCTTTGGAGGGATTTCCTCTGACTACCTTTTTTGGCTATGGGACAGGAAGTTAAGGGAAAGCTCCCGAATGAGACACAGATGACATAGATGGAGCCCCAATCTAGCCCCGGTGTCTCTTTGCTGTTTGCAGTTGCATGGTGGATGTATGCTAGACCTGTGTGTACTAATCTGTATCATTGGTGGAGCTGTGCCTCCTACAGTTGCTAGATTGGGGCTCCATCTGTATCCTTGCTCCCACAGGGACACAAAGCCATACTTACAGTGCTTTGGGAAAGTATTCGGCCCCCTTGAACTTTTCAACCTTTTGCCACATTTCAGGCTTCAAACATAAAGGTATAAAACTGTAATTTTTTGTGAAGAATCAATAAGTGGGACACAATCATGAAGTGGAACGAAATTTATTGGATATTTCAAACTTTTTTAACAAATAAAAAACCAAAAAATTGGGCGTGCAAAATTATTCAGCCCCCTTAAGTTAATACTTTGTAGCGCCACCTTTTGCTGCGATTACAGCTGTAACGCCGATGCCGATCAGGAAGCTGCGGACACATGTACACAACAAGGGGAAACAATTACACTACCGATGCCGCTGCAACATGGAGTAGGAGGACATGGGCCAGCAATCACGGCGGGGTATGTACGAATTGTATGCAATCTCCTTGAATGCTGTAAACCATCCAACTTCCTGCTGACAAGTGCCCACTCTGAACACACACACACCAGTAATAACAACAGGCATCCTAACGGCTCATTTGCCCACATATGCACACTTCAGGGTGCAGAGTTCCGGATGGATACTATATGATCTTTAGATCAAGATGAGCAAGGGGTTAACTTCCATTTAAGGCTGAGAGAACCAATATCAGAAGCACTGGATGGTCCCGCCCACTTTCTCCTGGGGGGAGGAGGGAGGGAGGGGGATTGAACTGATGCAATTAAAGCTGTCATATATAGTTGTGATCTGCATGTGGTGAGACCAGCTCTGAGGAAGGGGGCCTGACCCCCGAAACGCGTTAGAGGTCCTGACTGAAGGACTTGTTCTAGTTCACACATGGTGGATTCTTGTAACATGTTTTTATCTTTACGTCTGTGAGTATGCATTTGGCATTTTTTATTAAATAATTTGCAACATTGACCACGGGTAATGCACTAGGTGTTTGCGCCTCCTCTTCCTTTCTTTTCTATGTACCCGTATTGGAGTTCCCTGCTTGAGGAGAGCAGCACGCCAGTCTTCCCATTCGGAGTGAGCGCTGGGCTGAATTTTTGTACTACAGCTGTAAGTCGCTTGGGGTATGTCTCTATCAGTTTTGCACATCGAGAGACTGAAATTTTTGCCCATTCCTCTTTGCAAAACAGCTCAAGCTCAGTGAGGTTGGATGGAGAGCGTTTGTGAACAGCAGTTTTCAGTTCTTTCCACAGATTCTCTATTGGATTCAGGTTTGGACTTTGACTTGGCCATTCTAACACCTGGATATGTTTATTTGTGAACCATTCCATTGTAGATTTTGCTTTATGTTTTGGATCATTGTCTTGTTGGAAGACAAATCTCCGTCCCAGTCTCAGGTCTTTTGCAGACTCCATTAGGTTTTCTTCCAGAATGGTCCTGTATTTGGCTCCATCCATCTTCCCATCAATTTTAACCATCTTCCCTGTCCCTGCTGAAGAAAAGCAGGCCCAAACCATGATGATGCCACCACCATGTTTGACAGTGGGGATGGTGTGTTCAGGGTGATGAGCTGTGTTGCTTTTACGCCAAAATAACGTTTTGCATTGTTGCCAAAAAGTTTGATTTTGGTTTCATCTGACCAGAGCACCTTCTTCCACATGTTTGGTGTGTCTCCCAGGTGGCTTGTGGCAAACTTTAAACCACACTTTTTATGGATATCTTTAAGAAATGGCTTTCTTCTTGCCACTCTTCCATAAAGGCCAGATTTGTGCAGTATACGACTGATTGTTGTCCTATGGACAGAGTCTCCCACCTCAGCTGTAGATCTCTGCAGTTCATCCAGAGTGATCATGGGCCTCTTGGCTGCATCTCTGATCAGTCTTCTCCTTGTATGAGCTGAAAGTTTAGAGGGACGGCCAGGTCTTTGTAGATTTGCAGTGGTCTGATACTCCTTCCATTTCAATATTATCGCTTGCACAGTGCTCCTTGGGATGTTTAAAGCTTGGGAAATCTTTTTGTATCCAAATCAGGCTTTAAACTTCTCCACAACAGTATCTCGGACCTGCCTGGTGTGTTCCTTGTTCTTCATGATGCTCTCTGCGCTTTAAACGGACCTCTGAGACTATCACAGTGCAGGTGCATTGATACGGAGACTTGATTACACACAGGTGGATTCTATTTATCATCATTAGTCATTTAGGTCAACATTGGACCATTCAGAGATCCTCACTGAACTTCTGGAGAGAGTTTGCTGCACTGAAAGTAAAGGGGCTGAATAATTTTGCATGCCCAATTTTTCAGTTTTTTATTTGTTAACAAAGTTTGAAATATCCAATAAATTTTGTTCCACTTCATGATTGTGTCCCACTTGTTGTTGATTCTTCACAAAAAATTACAGTTTTATATCTTTATGTTTGAAGCCTGAAATGTGGCAAAAGGTCACAAAGTTCAAGGGGGCCGAATACTTTCGCAAGGCACTGTATATGACTAGGAGTCTTGCCTGAGCACTGGTCTCCACACACAGAGATATCAGTATTATCCTACTATCCAGCATCCCCCTGAAGAAGACTTGCTTAAGTTGAAATGCAGTGACAACTAACAAAAAACACACTGACCTAAATCAGTGAATCAGCGCTCACTGTATCAACAGGATGGGGGAGACCACACTGTGGGTGGAATTGAAAACATAAATGGTGAAGACAAACTGTAATAGGGAGACATGAGCATGGAATAAAAATCAATGAAACATCATTGGAACAGGGGGAAAATATATAAAAACCTCATTCAAGAGTCATGAATCTTCAGTCAGTGTTCACACGGCTTTTGAGGAATGTAGACACTCCCGTATGGCCAAACCTGCATCAGAACTGATGGCTTCTGGTGAGGTCAAGTTCATAACCCAATTTTACCACGCCCACAAGCAGATGGAAAGCATCATCAGACGCCACTGGGGGATCCTAATGCAGGATCCCAAATTAGCTCCTGTTTTACCGAAGCGCCCTCGAGTTATCTACAGGAGACTGAGGAGCGTCAAAAACATAGTAGCCCCCAGTAGGATCACCAGGACCAAGACCTCTCCACAGCCCCTCACCACCTTTTGTAATCTAGTAGGCATGTACCAGTACAAGAATATACTATGTAAAATGTGCCCTTTTGTCATACACAGAGAGAGGTGTTTTCATGGTCCGCTGGGGAAGAAGTACACCCACATATAATGCTACAGTTGTTACGTGTATCGGTCATTGAGACCATTCCCCCCTGTGATTCGGTTGCAGAGCGTTTTCAGTCCCTCTGTTTCAGGGAAACTTTTTGGATTTTTACTCTCAACTCTTTAGCTCCTGGGGGGTTAAATGAAGAGGGGAACTCGAGATAACCATGCCATGAAAACCCCCCATTTTTTTTTTTATTATATAAGTATGTAACATGTATAGAACAGACACATGAATTGTGGTTTTGATCACATATATTTTTTATTTTTTAGTTCTGATCAGCCATTGAATGGCCATTTTACATCCAGGTTCAATAGACACTGATTTAATCTTAATTTTTAATTAATGAATCCCTTATTACAAAAAATATATATATATACATATATATATATATATATATATATATATATATATATATATATATATATATATTTTTTTTTTTATTTTCATTTTTATTTATTTATTAATTTTTTAAATTTCACTATTATTATAAACATTATGATATTGTGGTACTTTACAACTGTAGTAACGCATGCACGTATCATATGCACCTCTGCTGAGATACCACTACTGGGTAGGGTCACATGACATGCGATGGGAAGCTCTTAGACTAGTGATGCATAGGTGGGGGGTTCCCCTTTAAGGGTGGTATTAATATTTCCCCATTCCCATTTTCATTTTTATTTTAAATACATTATTTTAGTTTACAACAATAGGTGCCTTGATTCTGCCTTTTGGTTTATGGCGCCTTCTAATAGCCCACAATGAGGGTCCCGTTTTACTCATTCCCCCCCTTTCCTAGATTTCCTTGCTGGTCTGTCACTTTTCAACATATACAGAGACTGGTCCTAATTGTGGCTGGACCTATCAAATCATTCAATCAGTCCCTTTTTTGTGGTTCCTTATTTAAGTACAATGTTGGTGGAGGGGCGGACCTGCCTGATAAAGGAGGTGGTCCTCCGAAACGACATTGCGGCCCGCCCTCCACGTTTTGCTCAGCTTTCTGATCCCTGTCGGTCTCCGTGGAGGAGCAGACAGGTCACCATTGTGTCACTTCCGGTTCCGGTTTCCGGTCACTTCCGGTCCCGGATACCAGCGGATGTTAGCGAGGCTGCCCATCCAGGGAGCCTTTGCTATTTGCAGACTACAGCTCAGTGCCTGGATCGTGAGCTCCTTTCAACACAGAACCGCCACCTGGACCTCACAGCCCGCAACTCACCATCTGGCTTCACTGTGGAGATCCCCCTCGGACACTACATAGGCTGATCTTGTTTTATCTACATGTAAGTTGATACAATAAAATTGCTTTGTTTTACATACACCCCTGTGACTTGGCGCCCTTGTTTTCCTTTTGTATAAGTTGAAACGCGTTAGGGCTTTGGCCAAAAACCAATGGGACTGTACTCTGCTGTGCACTAAAACTGTCAGGCCCATGCTGTGATGTGCTACATGGGTTTTACTGCTTATGTAGTTGTTTTAAACATTTGTCATTTGAGTCCCAATTTGTGGGGATGTTTTAACTCATGTTAATAAATTTATAACTTTTTATTTAACATTGTTCCTATTGATTACATGATTTTTGGCATCACTTAAAGTGCCACCTCTTCCCCTTCTGGCCTATTTTGAAATTTTTTATCTATCTATCTATCAGGGACATATGCCTCCTTTTATTTATTGATATGGCCAACAGTTAGATGGTTGCGAAAAGAGGTGGTATGGAAGTTTCTTTGATACTGGCTTTCAGCTCATCTGCATTATTGGGTCTGGTGTCTCTCATTTTCCTCTTGACAATACCTCACAGATTCTCTATGAGGTTTAGGTCAGGCGAGTTTGCTGGCCAATCAATCACAAAAATACCATGGTCATTAAACCAAGTATTTAGTACTTTTGACAATGTGGGCAGATGCAAAGTCCTGCTGGAAAATGAAATTAGCATCTCCGTAAAGCTGGTCAGCAGAGGGAAGTACGAAGTGCTCTAAAATTTCCTGGTGGAAGGCTGTGCTGACTTTGGACTTGATAAAACACAGTGGCTCTGCAAATTATCATGCACTGTGGAAAATTTTGCATTTCATTTGGAAATCAAGGACCCAGAGTCTGGAGGAAGAGTGGAGAGCCACTGAATCCAAGTTGCATGAGGTTCATTGTGAATTTTCACAGTCAGTGATGATTTTGGGAGCCATGTCAACTGCTGGTGTTGGTCCACTGTGTTTTATCAAGTCCAAAGTCAGCACAGCCCTCTACCAGGAAATTCTAGAGCACTTCATGCTTCCCAATGCTGATCAGCTTTTTGGAGATGCTGATTTCATTTTCCAGCAGGACTTGACACCTGCCCACATTGTCAAAAGTACCAATACTTAGTTTAATGATCATAGTATCACTGTGCTTGATTGGCCAGCAAACTCACCTGACCTAAACCCCATAGAGAATCTGTGGGCTATTGTCAAGATGAAGATGAAAGACACCAGACCCACAAATGCAGATAAACTGAATGCCGCTATCAAAGCAACCTGGACTTCCATAACACCTCAGCAGTTCCACAGGCTGATCGCTTCCATGTCACGCCTCATTGATGCAGTAATTCATGCAAAAGGAGCCCCAACCAAGTATTGAGTGCATACTATACTGTACATTGACATGCTTTTCAGTAAGCCAACATTTTTGTATTAAAAACCTTATTTATGTTGGTCCTATGTGATATTCTAATTTTCTGAGATACTGAATTTTGGGTTTTCACTAGCTGTAAGCCAAAATCATCAAAATTAAACGAAAAAAAAAAATGCTTGAAATATATCACTCTGTGTGTAATGAATCTATATAAAACATGAGTTTCCCTTTTTGAATTGAATTACTAAAATAAATAAACTTTTTGATAAAATCCTAATTTCATGAGATGCACATATATATATATATATATATATATATATATATATATATATATATATCAGTAACAGTATATTAATTGCAGTGTGGAAATAGGATCTTGGAGTTGTTGCCCTCATACAGTTTTGGCCCTAAGCTATGGTTGGTTAAACTAAACTTAGGCATTTCTTTATAGATGTATTGTGACAAGCTGAAGGACTGCAGGCATTGTCTTGATTTCTCTATATACATTGTAAAGGACTACTTCATCAAGACATCAAAGAATAGGAGATCTGATAGTGATGGTGGCCCCCAGCAAAAAGACAGCTTATCACTGAAGTGCTAATTTCCATATGAACCTGAATCTGGTCTTTGTATTATACTACACAGCTCTCTTTTTCTCTCTCACTTTGGCCTCATATAGACAAACGTTATATTTTGCCATATTGCATATCAATTCAACATGTTGACCTATGCTGTCCATAATGTGTTTTTTTGCTCCAAATGTTTTTCAGTTAAAATCATGAACAAATGCATGAAAATGTCCTTGTGTATAAATACATAAATGCACATAAACAAATAAAAAAAACAATATAAAATGGAGCAAAGCACTTTTCTGCTTTCAAATGTTTTACCATTCTCATGTGAACTAGTCCTTTATTACCGTTGTGTTTGCTGTCCCATTATTCACCTCAACCCTATTCCTGAACTTTTGGGGATACTAAAATGTATCTAAAGCCAATCTTATATTTCTTTTTAGTTTTGGTATAGCAGGGAAGGGGTAGCAACCCTGCCAGTTTTTTTTTTGTTGTCTACGACCCCACAGGGAAGTCTTTCCATTTGTTTTGGTGACCACTGACATCGGGACTAAAAATGAGGGAAGCTCTAAAATCTGAGTTACCACTGAGACAAGAAGCAAATTGAATCGAGTTTTGGGTGGATTTCTTCTTACTTCATGATGTCCCTACAGGACAGGAAGAGAATGGAAATCTTCCCAATGGGACACAGACAGTAAAAAAAATTTAATAAACAAAAAAAAAAGCAAACAAAAATAAAAAAGTAATTGTCACCTGCTCTGTGTAGCGGTTTTGCACAAAGCATCTCGGATCCTCCTCTTCTCGTGTCCCCAGCCAGCGTTCCTGGCCCCTCCCTCCTGCCGAATGCCCCCAGAGCAAGCAGCCCGAGCTGCTTGCTCCCGAGCTGCTGCTCTGTGTGTCCGTTCACACACACAGAGGTGCAGCTCAGCCCCACACCCTCTCTCCCCTAATTGGCTCACTGGCTGTGATTGACAGCAGCGGAAGCCAATAGCTCCTGCTGCTGCCTCAGCCAAAGAGGAGTGAGAGTTCTTGGAGAGCCGAGGTTCTCGTGCACATCGCTGGATTGGAATGGGGCCCAGGTAAATATTAGGGGGGCTGGGGGGCTGCAGCACAGGGAAGGTTTTTTTATCTTCATGCATTGTTCTGTTGACAGCATGTTCTGTTGAAAAACAACAGACTTACTGCCCAGATCACCAGGGGAAAATGAGAAAGAAAGAAAGAAAGAAAGAAAGAAAGAAAGAAAGAAAGAAAGAAAGAAAGAAAGAAAGAAAGAAAGAAAGAAAGAAAGAAAGAAAGAAAGAAAGAAAGAAAGAAAGAAAGAAAGAAAGAAAGAAAGAAAGAGAAAGAAAGAAAGAAGCTGCAATATAATAAATGTTTGCTTTTGGGTTTAACACCGCTTACAAATGTAATTCAACTTTTTTTAAATAAAAAACTGAAAGGTTCGAAAAATACAAAAGGCTCACTGACAATTGCAAAGAGTAGTGATTGCTGTCAAAGTGAATTAACATATATTGTGATAGGTATATTACTTGAGGACAGTTGTATCTTAGAAGGTCACCTATAGGGCAACTAAATGTATTTTCAGTGAGCACTTGTTTAGAGCTTTTATCCTTTTCAGTATTTTTAATTGTAACTTTCAAATGTTTCCATTATTACCGTATTTATTTTTTACTGTGTTAAAATGAATATAGAGAATCGTAAATAACATGTAGGTGTATACAGTCACTTTAAGCCTCCCTGCTTAAAAGTATTTTTTTGTGTTTTTGCATGTATTATCAGTCTAATGAGTGTATCCAGTATTAAATACTTGTTTGTATGAAGATTTATTTCAATAATAAACAGAACTATTCAAAAGAATTTAAAAATAAAATCATTACAGAATAAGACTATCCATGCACAATTGGGGATACATTTGCCTAACCTCAATGGCAATGGCTCTTCTGCTTCTATTGTATTTCAAATGGACTATATATATAATATCACCCATACTAGGCTTTTGTGCCTATGCTAATATTATACCACTACCTTTATGATCCACATATATTGGCCTCCCGGCGCCTGCAGAGGAGATATCCCTTCATCTTGTCCGTCCTATTTTGAGTGCAGTACCTATTTGGTCTTGGCAATGCCCTGATGAAGCAATGAATGCAAAACGCGTCGGCTTATCCAGGGACCAAAAGTCTGCAAAAAATATATATTAGGATCCAGTAGTGTGGTATTTTGGTACACAGTTATCATATACACACACGGCCCGGTATATCTTTTATGTACTGTATGTCTTGTTGTCATGTTTTTTATTCTTTTGTAATAAAATGAATATATTTTTTATACATACATGAGTGTTGTATTTGTATTCCTGCAACCACCAGTTATGCCGGTATAGTCCCGCTTTCTTGGGTCCTCTCTTGGCCCCTACTACCCCTTGTTTTTTGTCCTGGAATTATTTTCAGTAACAGTGAAATTAAACAAATGTTAATAACGATAGCCAGAAAATAAATGCAGACAATGAAAACTGCAGTGTTCCCTCACTAGAGGAATCCTATGTTCCATGATGGCCAATTGAAAAGTGCCCCCTAACTTTAGTAGTAGTTGAAGTGATCCTTTACAATAGAAGTTTTTGTGTTGCCATCTTACACTGGTGGTCAGTGAGATGCTCCCTGTTGGCAGTCACTCGAAAAATTACCCTGGCACTCTACAATTCTACCAATCATCAATACCCATATTCACTGGCTCAGTGACACAAGCCAAAAAAAAAAAAAGCTCAGTGCTGAAGAAACTACACCAAGTTAATCTAGATCCCACTGCTATCAATCCAGTCAATGGGTGCATACCACTTCCCCAGCTCTAATTCCACAGTGGATCAGTAGGCTCTCACATTAGACTCTGTTGTCCATATTTTTATTTCAAGTTTTAGTTAATCTTTAAAGAAAAAAATGTAAAAATTAGCTAACACTGTATGCCCTCCTCAGCCTTCCAGTTCCCACTGTACTTACTGCTAAGTGCCCACGGAGCCGGTCCGGGACTTGAAATATTGTGCTACTCTCTCTTCTCTCTGCAGCTCTTCCAGGGTGGATCAGAATGATTCACTGTGAGGACACTGACTAATCAGAATCACTCTGGTCTGCCCAGATGTGATGCACAGAAAAGTAGTAGAGCAGCGATTTCAAATCCCGAGACCACTAGATCAGTCCTGTGGGCACCGACAACCCAGTATCTTCAGAGTTTAGTACAGTGGGGACCAGTAAGGTGGGGAGGGCGTACAGTGTTAGATTTACCTTTCATTTTTTTTCATTAAGGTGAACTAACACTTTAATGACAAATGTCAGGAAACAGGTACTCTGCCCTGGTGAATGAAAAAAAAGACTTTAACCTTTTACATACCCATAAAACTTTATATAAAAGTGAAAACGCAAATATAGAAAACTTAATTTCCAATTTTTCACCAACTTAACATGTACAGTGGGGATCGAAAGTTTGGGCACCCCAGGTAAAAATTTATATTATTGTGCATAAAGAAGCCAAGGAAAGATGGAAAAATCTCCGAAAGGCATCAAATTACAGATTAGACATTCTTATAATATATCAACAAAAGTTAGATTTTAGTACAAATGTGTGAAATGTGGTTCCTGCGCTATCTTGGAAGGGTTTCACTAATCACCCTAATGCTACTAGTACATTAACTGATACCAAATAAAACAGTTTAAATATATAGTGTAAAAGGGGGTTGTACTGCGCTTTAGGAATTGCTAAACCATAAATTCCAATAAAACTATGGTTATATATTCACTCTTGTCGAATCACAAATATTAAAATTCTTATTTCATAAAAGTAAATAAAACAATATATGTATATTTCTTCAACAGTGAACTTCTTTAATAATTATATTTTAAAGTGCTGATGTGACCATTTATCAATATAGAAGGTGAGGCGGGTAGTTATTGTGCTCCACAGTGATTGGTGTGCTTCAAATAATGTCCGTATTCATATACTGATAATTACAAAAGTGCTAGTGTCAGGTAAACAGTTTGGCTAATCAGCGAAATCGCGCATTGGCGCGAATACGCATGCGCGGCCAACTCCGGGCAAGTTCAGCTAAGAACGTGCGTGCGCCAATTCGCACACGCACACGCAGGACGTGACGGCGCTCGGCGCCAAGCGGCCTATTTAAACCCAGCAGTGACAGGTACTAGTTGCTGGATGATCTTCAGCTCCCTGTGTCCCTTGAGCCTTGTTTGCCTTTACCTTGGATTTCCTGTTGCCGACCCGGATTGCTTGACCATCGTCTCTTCTTGATACCTCTGGCTTTTTGACCCTTTGGCTTGTCCCTGGACTTTCCCAGTTTTCTCCAGTGTCTGACCCGGCTTGGCTATTTGACTCCGCTTCCCGTGTTCCTGCAGCACATCTGCCTGGCTTATCAAGTCTTCCAGATCCACCCTGGACATTCCATCCATTGGCCTCAGCCACCATCTGGCCATCCCAGCCGGCAACCCGTGCTACTTCGGGCACAGCACTCCCTGTCTCACCTCCAGGGGTGTTCTGCACCTAGCCGCAAGGGGAGCCCTCTCTACACACTTCGGCTTCGGATCAGGTACGTGACGGCTAGTGTCCCAATTATATTAAATTATAAAGTGCTTATATCATATAAAGTGAACCAGTGCGTAAATCAATAAACCACTGTGTATAAAAACCTGATGTTCCTCTTCTCATAAAATCAATCATAAAGTGAAAATGAAAATAAATGTCTTTCACATAATCAATATAAAAGAATAAAAAAATAAATAATAAAATAAAGCTTCTTGTGCAAAACAAGCCAATATAATAATAGTGCTCCTTGGTGGATAAAACTCTTCCTCCACCTTTTCACTCTTCGTGTCCCAAATCCTTTCAGTGCAATCACTTCTAGGTGCTCTAAATGCTCACCTCAATGAGGTCAGTAATACGCCAGTAACACTTGACCGTTAATGGCTATGGTTATGGTTCCTTTGTTCCAACGTCGTCCACTTCCTCCTAGGGTGATCCCTGTATCTCCTCTTTATTTCCGGTCCTCTCTCCTGGGAATTTTTTAGCACCGATCTCCTATGGGGGATTTCCTGGGGTCCTTCCTTCCTTCCTTCCTTAACGGTATCCTCTGGAAATTCCCTGAGGAAGTCACGTGGTATTCGTGACGTAACGCGTAGGAGGAAATACCCGGAAGTGACGTGATGGAGCGGGACGGAGATCCCCGAACACGCTACACAGACAGCAGCAGTTTTAAATGTGAGTTGGCTATATTTTATCTTAATAAAAGTTTGATATACTGCACCACGATGGCCCCATTATTTATATGAGCCTGAAGGCACAGAGGATACTTATTTTTTTATTCTTTTATATTGATTATGTGAAAGACATTAATTTTCATTTTCACTTTATGATTGATTTTATGAGAAGAGGAACATCAGGTTATTATCACTATACACAGTGGTTTATTGATTTATGCACTGGTTCACTTTATATGATATAAGCACTTTATAATTTAATATAATTGGGACACTAGCACTTTTGTAATTATCAGTATATGAATACGGACATTATTTGAAGCACACCAATCACTGTGGAGCACAATAACTACCCACCTCACCCTCTATATAGATAAATGGTCACATCAGCACTTTAAGATATAATTATTATAGAAGTTTACTGTTGAAGAAATATACATATATTGTTTATTTTACTTTTATGAAATAAGAATTTTAATATTTGTGATTCGAGAAGAGTGAATATATTTAACCAGTTTTATTGGAATTTCTGGTTGAGCAATTCCTAAAGCGCAGTACAACCCCCTTTTACATTAAAAGTTAGATTTTATTTCCATCATTTACACTTTTAAAATAACAGAAAACAAAAAAATGGCATCTGCAAAGGTTTGGGCACCCTGCAGAGTTAATATCTTGTACTGCCCCCTTTGGCACGTATCACAGCTAGTAAACGCTTTTTGTAGCCAGCCAAGAGTCTTTCAATTCTTGTTTGAGGTATCTTTGCCCATTCTTCCTTACAAAAGTCTTCCAGTTCTTTGAGATTTCTGGGCTGTCTGTCACGCACTGCTCTTTTAAGGTCTATGCATAGATTTCAATAATGTTGAGGTCAGGAGATTGCGAAGGTCATGGCAAAACCTTCAGTTTATGCCTCTTGATGAAATCCCCGTGGATTTCGAGGTGTGTTTAGGATCATTATCAATTTGTAGAAGCCATCCTCTCTTTAACTTCAGCTTTTTCACAGATGGCATCAAGTTACCATCCAAAATTTGCTGAAATTTTATTGAATTCATTTTTCCTTCTACTCGTGAGATGTTCCCTGTGCCACTGGCTGCAATACAACCCCAAAGCATGATTGATCCACCCCCATGCTTAACAGTTGGACAGAGGTTCTTTTCATTAAATTCTGTGCCCCTTCTTTTTCAAACCTACCTTTGCTCATTCCGGCCAAAAAGTTACATTTTAACCTCATCGGTCCACAGAACTTGTTTCCAAAATGCATCAGGCTTCTCTATAAGTTCAAACGCTGATTTTTGTGGTGAGGACGTAGAAGAGGTTTTCTTCCGATGACTCTTCAAAGAAGACCATATTTGTACAAGTATCTCTTTATAGTGGAATAGTGTACCACAACTCCAGTGTCTGCCAGATCTTTCTGGAGGGATCGTGCAGTCAAACGTGGGTTTTGAATTGTTTTTCTCACAATCCTGCAAGCTGTTCGGTCTGATATTTATATTGGTCTTCCAGATCTTGCATTAACTTCCATTGTTCCTGATGACTGCCATTTCTTAATTACATTCCAAACAGAGGATATTGACATCTGAAAACGCTTTGCTATCTTCTTATAACCTTCTCCATCTTTGTGAGCGTCAACTATTTTCAGTTTCAGTTTTCTAGACAACTGCTTAGAAGATCCCATGGTGCTGATTGTTGGGGCAAGGTCAGATGAGTCTGGGAATTTAAAACCTTTGAGATTAACATCACCTGGTCTTCCAAGACGATGATTGAGAACAATCCATGACACTGGCAGGTCTCAGCCTTGCAAAGGGGCAGTGCATGCTATAAATTCTACAGGGTGCCCAAACTTTCGCAGATGCCATTTTTTTGTTTTCTGTAATTTTGAAAGTGTCAATGATGGAAATAAAATCTAACTTTTGTTGACATATTAGAAGAATGTCTAATCTGTAATTTGATGCATTTTGGAGATTTTTCCATCTTTCCTTGGCTTCTTTATGCACATTAATACAAATTTTTACCTGGGGTGCCCAAACTTTCGATCCCCACTGTATTTATCTGTAAAACTTTTCATTTTTTGATAAATTGAGAAATGGTAAAACCTCTGGCAATTTTTTTTTTGTCTGGCTGAGAAGATTTTCCATTACTTCCTGTCCCAGAGACATAATGGAGTGAGTTATAAAATTCTGGGCAAAATTCAACTCGGGCGAGGAGCAATGAAGCATTGATGAAACTGTGAGTCTGCCAGAGATCATGTGAGTATTTTGTGGGTTGCTGAAGGATCAATTTTAATGTATTTTCCCCTAGCTGGAAGTGGGTCTTAACCACTTAAGCCCCGGAAGATTTTACCCCCATTCCGACCAGGGTTTTTTTTTGCGATTCGGCACTGCGTGATTTTAACGGACAATTGCGCGGTCGTGCAACGCTGTACCTAAACAAATTTTACGTCCTTTTTTTCCCACAAACAGAGCTTTCTTTTGGTGGTATTTGATCACCTGTGCGATTTTTACTTTTTGCGCTATAAACAAAAAAAGAGCGTAAATTTTGCAAAAATAACAATATTTTTCAAATTTTTTCATATGAAATTCCCAAAAGAAAAAATGTAAAAATCTAAATTTTTTAACATTTTTGGCCAATTTGTTTTCTGCTACATATGTTTGGTAAAGTAAATTGCAAAAAGCGTATTTTGATTGGTTTGCGCTAAAGTTATTGCGTTTACTAACTAAGGGAAAGATTTCTGTCATTTTTGGTGGGTTTTTTTTAACGCGTAATGGCGGCGATCTGCGATTTTTTTGCGGGACTGTGACATTGCGGCGGACAGATCGGACCCTTGACTGACATTTTTGACACTTTTGGGTTTACCAGTGACATTACTGCAGTAATCAGTGCTATACATATGCACTGTTACTGCAAAATGACACTGGCAGGGAAGGGGTTAACTTTATTGGGGAAGGAGGGGTTAAGTGTGTCCCTAAGGGCATGCTTCTTACTGTGATTGGACATGGCTACTAGTGTAGGAACAGTGATCAATGGTCCTACATAGTAGAACCGTATGATCACCATTCCTACACAGGGGAGAATGACAGGCGGCTTGTTTACATCAGCCTCCTGCCTTTCTCCCTTCACGGAGGACGATCGCGAGTGACCGGCGGACATCGGGTCCGCAGGTCACACGCACGGACTTCCCAGGGAACGAGCCGGGACAGGCGCGCGCCTCCTGCGGGCGCGCACTCGCCCGCTATTGGCTCACAAGCAACTGACAGGCTAGTGACGTATATATACGTCACTTTGCCTGGCCGGGGCTGACCGCCGCAGTATATGTACTTGCAGCGGTCGGCAACCGGTTAACCTGTAATGGGTGGGGCCTTCCAAAGCTTTGTTCTCTGCAAAAGTCATATGCAGTGATTATGTCATTGAAAATTTAAAAAGGCAATATCTGGATTTGCAAAGATGTTTGTTCCACACAAAGTGGATTTATATCTGCTGCAGCTATTGAGGAAAACATTTCAATAAACATTTTTGTGCTCGGAGTTTAGCTTTAATGTGTACCATGTGCAAAAGTTGTACATCTAAAAAGATACACGAAAGCCATATTTGTCCACCCTTGTTGTAGCAATCATGTTAGCGATTCATTTGTAACATCTTTTTGGTGGCTACATACTTCGACTTCCCTTGTGAAAAATCATATTAATATGAAAGTATGAAATGATACCCAAACAATTCTTCATGGAATAAATTATATCAATATCTATGTATGAACTGCTTCCAAAAGCAATAATGCAGACATATTTGTATATTAGAAAAAAATCTGAAGGCAGTAGATTTTTTTCCTCTTTATGATCATTTCTTCAACCAGGCTGAAGTGTTTCTTTGTGTTCTTGTGCTTAGTCTTTGTACTTCAGCGAAGTCTTATACACCTGCTCCCCAGAAGCCTTCTCACAGTGCTACATTATATTTAAAAGCTTAAAGCGGAGTTCCACCCTGGATTTTTTTTTTTTTTTTTTAATACCCCCGGGACAGTCAGGGCTAGTGCATTCCACAATGGCTAGCCTCTGATCTGTCCCGGGTTGCACTTACCTGTTAGGACAAATACTTACCTTGCAAACGTCTTGTCCAGCGCTGCCATCTCAGATGTGGGCAGCTTGAAGCCAGCGCGTCCTCTTCGGCGTCTTCTTCCGCCTTCTTTGGTCCCACGATGCTCTGCGCCGGCCCCGACGTCACTTCCGGGTCGCGCGCGTCATCCCTCCACAGCTTCTGGGCATGCCCAGAAGCTGTTTAGAAGGGGATGACGCGCGCGACCCGGAACTGACGTCGGGGCCGGTGCAGGCGCAATGATTCCTGGGAGCTATGACGTCCAGCTCCCAGGAATCATTGCAGAGCCAGGAAGTGACGACGGGCCGCGGCCGAGGAAGGAGGAAGAAGGAAGTAAGGTAAGTATATTTTCTTCGCTACGAGGTAAGTAAAAAAAAAAAAAATATGCGATTATCCATTTCTTTTTCAGGTGACCCGGAGCGAGAAGATGGAGGTAAGTATAAAAATAGGGTGGAACTCCACTTTAAGTACAACACGGCACATGCCCTTTGTGTGTACACCTGGCCAGCTAACTTAAGTTTTCCCATTTTATTTATACTGGAGGAATTGAGTATGCCTATAACAAAAGTGAGTTAAAGTTAAAGAGAAACTGCGTTCAGGAAAAAAAAAATTAGTTATTAAATGTCCTACTACCTTAGAAAATGAAAATGGATATAAGATGGTATTTTTGATAGAGTGGGCTACATTGCAGTCTTGGCTGACATGTTCAAACCCAGTAGGTATATATATATATATATATATATATATATATATATATATACAGGGCTTTTTTTCTCAGAGAATAGGTGCAGGAACTCTCCCCTTCTGAGCCCCTCCCCCCATGTGTCTGCCCCCTTACCCACCTCTGAGCGCCATCCCTTGATTCCACCCCCTACCCTCCTCTCAGTACTGTCCCAGGTATCATTTTGTGGTGCTAAGTAATTTGTATGGAATTTTTTCTGGTCTAATATCAAGAAAAGCAGTAAAATAGATCCCCCCAGCAAAAGTAGACCCCACCCCAGCAACAATAGGTCCCTCACACAATAATAGACCCCCCAACCACAATGGACCGCACCCCAGCAACAATAAACCAACCACAGCAACAATAGACCCTACCCCAGCAACAATAGTTCCCCCCACATAGCAACAATTGACCATCCACAACAAACAACCAGCCCAAGAAACAAAAGACCGACCCCAGCAACACTAGACCCTCCCAGCAGCAACAACAGATCTCCAAGCAGCTAGCATCAATAGACCCTGCAGCAGCAACAACAGATCTCCAAGCAGCTAGCATCAATAGACCCTCCAGCAGAAACAACAGATCCCCTAGCAGAAACAACAGATCTCCAAGCAGCCAGTAACAATATATCTCTACCTCAACAGTAGATCCCTACTAGCAACATAACCCCCCCAGCAATAATAGATCCCCCACCAGCAAAATTAGACCCTCGCACAAAAACAAGTCCCCATAAGTGACAACAGATCCCCCAGCAGCCAGCACACCCCTCACCCCTTGCCATTACATACATTCAGTGTTGGAGGTGCCGGAACTGCGTTCCTGCGTTCCCGCTGAAAAAAAGCCCTGTATATATATATATATATATATATATATATATATATATATATATATATAACAGTAGCTGAGCTTGGCTGTTCAGCTAGGCTACTATAGTCACCAACCAATGATTACTCTGTATGTTTCTGAAGAAAATCAATTAGATAAAGCATTTGTGTGATCTTTGTACTCCAGTGGTTTTTGTGGAATTACATGGAAAAATGACTTGAACAAATGAGTGAAACGTCTATGAAAACCAAACCTTAGTCTGGACTCTGGAGGAGGACAGCCTAACATCTGTAAAATGTGCCCTATACAGATATTGAAGCTCCCACTGCTGCCCTCCTTCTGAAATGCTAGTCACATGACCATATTTCTAAGCCTCTGGCTTCAATACTTTCTGAGTCTAGGTTCACACTGTTGTGAAGGGTTGTGGATGCAGGAGTGTGTTTAAAGCGGAGTTCCACCCTGGGAAAGTTTTTTTAATAAAAATACCCCCGGGACAGTCAGGGCTAGTACATTCCACAATGGCTAGCCTCTGATCTGTCCCGGGTTGCACTTACCTTTTAGAAGAAATACTTACCTTGAAAATGTATTGTCCAGCGCTGCCATCTCAGGTGTGGGCAGCTTGAAGCCAGCGCGATCCTCTTCTGCGTCCTCTTCCGTCCTCTTCCGTCCCACGATGCACTGCACCGGCCCCGTCGTCCCTTCCGGTGCCGCAGCGTCATCCCTGCACAGCTTCTGCCCAGAAGCTGTTTAGCAAGGTATGACGGCGGCTGCACCGGAACTGACCTTGGGGCTGGTGCAGGCGCATTGATTCCTGGGAGCATAGAAACATAGAAACATAGAATGTGTCGGCAGATAAGAACCATTTGGCCCATCTAGTCTGCCCAATATATCTGAATCCTATGAATAGTCCCTGGCCCTATCTTGTATGAAGGATAGTCTTATGCCTATCCCATGCATGCTTAAACTCCTTCACTGTATTTGCAGCTACCACTTCTGCAGGAAGGTTATTCCATGCATCCACTACTCTCTCAGTAAAGTAATACTTCCTCATATTACTTTTAAACCTTTGCCCCTCTAATTTAAAACTGTGTCCTCTTGTGGTAGTTTTTCTTCTTTTAAATATGCTCTCCTCCTTTACCGAGTTGATTCCCTTTATGTATTTAAAAGTTTCTATCATATCCCCTCTGTCTCTTCTTTCTTCCAAGCTATACATGTTAAGGTCCTTTAACCTTTCCTGGTAAGTTTTTTCCTGCAATCCATGTACTAGTACGATGACGTTCAGCTCCCAGGAATCATTGCAAGCCAGGAAGTGACGAATCGCCGTGGCCGCCGAGGGGAGGAAGAAGAAGTAAGGTAAGTATATTTTCTTCTGAACGAGGTAAGTAAAAAAAAAAAAAATAAAATTGCGATTATCCATTTGTTTTTCAGGTGACCCGGAGCAAGAAGATGGAGGTAAGTATAATTTTAGGGTGGAACTTTGCTTTAAATCACAAGTTCCCACACCCACAACCAAAATGCACTGCTCTTTTTTATACAGGTGGGGTGCCATTAATCCTTAATTACATGTGTTTACGCTCAGAGTTTTTTTTTTCACTCAACCAACAGGGTGAAAAAAAAAAAAAAATTCACAGATCCCTGCATCCATAGAAGTGTTATCTCCCCCGTTGCACTATTGATGTCCCGAGTAGCACATGTGAGACAGGGGTTTTAGTCCCCAGGAGCTTGGATCCTAGCCAAATAGGGTGCTCCGAGGAACCCAGCAACCCTCAGCTACAGTGCACCCTTCCCATCACCAATACCTAGCATGCAGGAGGAAGTACTTGCTTAATCATGATGTGATATGCAATTACCACTCATACCATGATGATATTGAGGCAGGTGAAGCAATAAGCCTCTGCTTTGGTGTCCTGGACGACTTGATCTTAAGCCTTCTGCATTGCATTGTGGGAATGATTGAACTACTTCTATTTTTTCTATGACTTTACTTTTTATTATTAGTAAAGGTACTTATATAGCGCAGTCAATTTATGCAGCATTTTACATACAGTCAGGTCCATAAATATTGGGACTTTGACACAATTCTAAACATTTTGGCTCTATACACCACCACAATGGATTTGAAATGAAACAACCATGATGTGCTTTAACTGCAGACTTTCAGCTTTAATTTGAGGATATTTACATCCAAATCAGGTAAACGCTGTAGGAATTACAACAGTTTGTATATGTGCCTCCCACTTTTTAAGGGACCAAAATTAATGGGACAATTGGCTGCTCAGCTATTTCATGACCAGGTGTGTGTTATTCCCTCATTATCCCATTTACAAGGAGCAGATAAAAGGTCCAGTGTTCATTTCAAGTGTGCTATTTGCATTTGGACTCTGTTGCTGTCAACTCTCAATATGAGATCCAAAGAGCTGTCACTATCAGTGAAGCAAGCCATCATTAGGCTGCAAAAACAAAACAAACCCATCAGAGAGATAGCAAAAACATTAGGTGTGGCCAAATCAACTGTTTGGAACATCCTTAAAAATAAAGAACGCACTGGTGAGCTCAGCAACACCAAAAGACCCGGAAGACCATGGAAAAAAACTGTGGATGACCGAAGAATTCTTTCCCTGGTGAAGAAAACACCCTTCACAACAGTTGGTCAGACCAAGAACACTCTCCAGGAGGTAGGTGTTTGTGTGTCAAAGTCAACAATCAAGAGAAGACTTCACCAGAGTGAATACAGAGGGTTCACCACAAGATGTAAACCATTGGTGAGCCTCAAAAACAGGAAGGCCAGATTAGAGTTTACCAAACAACATCTAAAAAAGCCTTCACAGTTCTGGAACAACATCCTATGGACAGATGAGACCAAAATCAACTTGTACCAGAGTGATGGGAAGAGAAGAGTATGGAGAAGGAAAGGAACTGCTCATGATCCAAAGCATACCACCTCATCAGTGAAGCATGGTGGTGGTAGTGTCATGGCGTGGGCATGTATGGCTGCCAATGGAACTTGTTCTCTTGTATTTATTGATGATGTGACCAGTGGCGTCACTAGGGTTGGTGTCACCCGGCGCGGTAACTCATGGTGTCACCCCAACCCCTTTTAATAAATGTCTGGGGAGTTGCCCTTGCACACAGAGGAGGAGGAACAGCAAATTCACACTGACACTAAGGGCCCTTTCACACTGTCCGTCCATCGGACAGACTCAGTTTATCTCAGCAGGGGATCGATCCGCCGATCCCCTGCTGAGCAGGAGGATGACAGCTGTTCTCCATGCTGTGTGCGGAGACACAGCTGTCAGGTCTCTATGGGGAAATCGGATGGGAACGGACCGTCGCTCAGTTCTCATCCGATCCGATCCGCTGGAAATAGGGTTTCCATCTGCCCAGATTTGATGGATCGGATGTCAGCGGACATGTACATCCGATGCCCCATAGGGATGCATGGGGGGTCCATTCAGATCCGCCTGTCCGTTTTTTTGGCGGATCTGAACGGTCCCCCCATGCATCTCTATGGGGCATCAGATGTCAGCAGAGACATGTCTGCTGATATCCGATCCGTCAAATCTGGACCGATGGAAACCCTATTTGCCATCCATCCAGTGGATCGGATGAGAACGGACCGACAGTCTGTTCCCATCCGATTCCCCCATAGAGATGCATGGGGAACTGACAGCTCTGTCTCTGCACTGCTGTCTGTCATCCTTCTGCTCAGCAGGGGATCGGCGGCCTGGGAATAACGCAGAGAGACGGTCTGGATGTCATTTTTTTTATTTCTCTCCCCAGTGCATGAAAGATGAAACACTAGAAGGACATCTGTACTGTCTGTACTCAAAACACAGGGGGTCCTTGCAGGCCCAAATCTGTCTGGGGAGTGGCCCTGGGCTGAGCCCTGGCTTGCACACACAGAGCAGAGGAGGAGGAATACAGTTACTTCACATGACTGACACTGTCTGCTGAGAGAGTGAGAGTGAGACAACAAGCACTATGATGATGATGATGATCTGCTGCTAAAACATACTGACAGGTGACTGACCAACATAATGAAGTTCAAGGTAAGGCAAGCTGCCATCATTTATGGCCATAATCCATCCGATCTGTGATCTGCTGTGTTCAAGCACTATGATGATCTGCTGGCTGCTGCTAAAATATACTTACCAGTGACCGACATAATGAAGTTCAACTCAAGGCAAGCTGCCATCATTTATGGCCATAATCCATCCTATCTGTGATCTGCTGCATATTTAATTGCACTATCTTCACCCGGCCCGGCCGCCCGCCCGCACCTCACTACTCACCGTCCTCCTGTCTCCTCTCCCTAGCGCTGACGTCACCGTGACTGGCTCCGCCCCCACCCGCCTGCCTGAACGTGAGGGCAGGGAGTGAGGGAGGGGAGGCTCAGGGCGCGCGGCCCGGCCCCGAGAGAGGAGGAGCAGAGAAGTCCAGCCTAGGCACTGGCTGGCAGCAGACAGGACTGACACACTCACAGTACTAGTATGCGGCGCAGCGGCGATGCCAGACCGCATAGTTAGATGAGGAAGGAAGAGAGGCAGAGCGGTGTCACCCTCCACCCGGTGAACACCCTGGTGCGGCCCGCCCCCCCCCGCACCCGCCTTGTGACGCCACTGGATGTGACTGCTGACAAAAGCAGCAGGATTAATTCTGAAGTGTTTCAGGCAATATTATCTGCTAATATTCAGCCAAATGCTTCAGAACTCATTGGACGGCGCTTCACAGTGCAGATGGACAATGACCCGAAGCATACTGCGAAAGCAACCAAAGAGCTTTTTAAGGGAAATAAGTGGAATGTTATGCAATGGCCAAGTCAATCACCTGACCTGAATCCGATTGAGCATGCATTTCACTTGTTGAAAAAACTGAAGAGAAAATGCCCCAAGAACAAGCAGGAACTGAAGACAGTTGCAGTAGAGGCCTGGCAGAGCATCACCAGGGATGAAACCCAGCGTCTGGTGATGTCTATGCATTCCAGACTTCAGGCTGTAATTGACTGCAAAGGATTTGCAACCAAGTATTAAAAAGTGAAAGTTTGATTTATGATTGTTAATCTGTCCCATTACTTTTGGTCCCTGAAAAAAGTGGGAGGCACATATACAAACTGTTGTAATTCCTACACCATTCACCTGATTTGAATGTAAATACCCTCAAATTAAAGCTGAAAGTTAAATTAAAGTCTGCAGTTAAAGCCCATCTTGTTTGTTTCATTTCAAATCCATTGTGGTGGTGTATAGAGCCAAAAAGATCAGAATTGAGTGGATGTCCCAATATTTATGGACCTAACTGTACATAAATTGTTCAATAACATCAGTCCAAGGAACTTACGATCTAAGGTCCCTAACTCACATTCATACACATATTAGAACCAATTAACCAACTAGAATTTCTTTGGGACTATGGGAGGAAACTGGTGTACCTGGATAAACCCAAACAGGCACAGGTAGAGCATGCACATTCCAGGCAAGTATTGGTATGATTGGGATTTAAACCAATGACCCTAGTGCTGCCAGGCAGAGGAGCTAACCACTTAGCTAGCAACTGTGCTGCCCAATTTTTTTGTGTGAAGCAATTGTCACTGTGGTCGTATGTAATAACATACAGTATGTATCCTCCTTAAAAAAAAATTATTGGGAAAAGAAAATTAAAGTGAAGACAGAACTCCTGTTTGGTATATTTGTGACTCATAAAGCACTGATGCCACTGGATCAAAATTATAGCCAAGCAAGTAGCATTTTCAGAAGAAGAGGACAGCTATGTTCATTCTTTTTCTGTCACCCTGGGATTTCTTTAACACCTTTAATACGGCCCGCCGCAGAGTGTCCATCGGCAATTGTGCACATGGTGCTGGGGGGCGCGCTCCTGCCCCAACTAAGCAGCGGGGATGCCGATGCACGGGGCCAGCGACCGTGATTGCCGATGGGCACCCGTGATCTCTCCCCTCTGAGAGAGAAGGACGGGCAGCTGTTGTAAACACAGCTGACCATTCTGCACTCTGAAATGATCACAGAGCGCCTGGGATCCTACTATACAGCATCACGGGTCTCTATGATCATTTCACAAGCCCCTCCCCCATACAGTTAGTAAACACTCCCCTAGGCTCAAACTTAACCCTTTGATCACCCCTAGGTTAACCCCCTTCTCTGCCAATGTCATTATTACAGTAACAGTGCATATTTTTAGCACTGATTACTCTAGTAATGTCACTGGTCCCCCCAAAAGTGTCAAAAATGTCAGTTAGGTGTCCGATCTTTTTTGCTGCAATGTCGCAGTCCTGTTAAAAAACGCAGATCGCCGCCATTACTAGTAAAAAATAAATTTTAAAAAATGACATAAATCTTTCCCCTAGTTTGAAGACGTGATAACTTTTGTGCAAACCAATCAAAATGTGCTTATTGCAATTTTTTTTTTTTACCAAAAATATGTAGCAGAAAACTAATTGGCCTAAAAGGATGAAAAAAATTAGATTTATACAGTTTTTTTGCGGGGAATGTTATATAGCAGAATGTGAAAAATATATATATATTTTTTTCAGAAATGTCGCTCTTTTTTTGTTTATAGCGCAAAAAATAAAAATCGCACAGGTGATCAAATACCACCAAAAGAAAGCTCTATTTGTGGGAAAAAAGGACATCAATTTTATTTAGGTACGGTGTCGCACGACCGCGCAATTTTCAGTTAAAGTAACGCAGTGCAGAATCGCAAAAAATGGCCTGGTCATTAAGAGTGCAAATCCTTCTGCTCCAGAAGTGGTTAAGACTCATCAGAGGATCAATCCATGCCCCGATTTGTTCAAAATGGTCAAATATATTTTATTACAGAAGCCCCTTAAAAATAAACATTGGAATGCGGCTGTTTTAACCACTTGCCGACCAGTCACTGGGACTGTACTGCGGCAAAGTGGCTCGATTCCGTCCAGCGACGTATACCTACGTCGCTGGACTCCTCCCCTTGTGGGCGGCGGAGGTTCGCTACCGCTGTACAGTCACAGCGGGAGTCGGGCCAGGGGAGGAGCGCCAGTGATCACCACCGCTCTTCCCCGATCGTCTGGGAATCGAGTCTGGAGATCCGCCCGCTTGTGTAAACAAAGCGGGCGGATCTCCTAAGTGACAGGCAGGATCAGATTGTAGGGTTCAGCATAGCTGAACATGCGATCTGTCCCTGTGTCACTCAGTCACCTCCCCCCACACACGTTAGTAAGCACCAGGCATACATTAACCCCTCCCTCTCAAATAAAATTAACCCCTTCCCTGCCAGTGTCATTTTTACAGTAACAGTGCATATTAATAGCACTGATTACTGTAGTAATGTCACTGGTACCCCCAAAAGTGTCAAAAATGTCAGTCAAGGGTCCGATCTGTCCGCCGCAATGTCGCAGTCCCGCAAAAAAAAAAATTGCAGATCGCCGCCATTACTCTTTAAAAAAAAACACCAAAAATGACAGAAATCTTTCCCTTAGTTAGTAAACGCGATAACTTTTGCGCAAACCAATCAAAATACTCTTATTGTGATTTTTTTTACCAAACATATGTAGCAGAAAACAAATTGGCCAAAAATTTTAAAAAAATTAGATTTTTACATGGGGGGGGGGGGGGGGATTTCATATAACAAAATGTGAAAAATATTGTTATTTTTTTCAAAATTTACGCTCTTTTTTTGTTTATAGCGCAAAAAGTAAAAATCGCACAGGTGATCAAATACCACCAAAAGAAAGCTCTGTTTGTGGGAAAAAAAAGGACGTAAATTTTGTTTGGGTACGGCGTCGCACGACCGTGCAATTGTCAGTTAAATTTGCACAGTGCCGAATCGCAAAAAGTGGCCCAGACGTAAGACAGCAAAATGCTCCGGTGGTAAAGTGGTTAAGCAAGCATTCTTATCTGTCTTCTGTACAAACCTCTATACACTCTATAACCACAATGTCATTAGTGCTGACATGAAAAGCAAATGTACACAATAGTAACATTCATATATGATGTCTCAGGCTTTTCAGGGCAATACTTACTGCAATGGCAGAGCCATCTGAGGGATTATTTTTTATAGACATGCACAGATGTTATAATTAAAGAAAAATACAATACAAGTTTTTGTATTGTATGATTTAACAAATCTTCACTGCATAAAAAATGAGGATAAACTGTTTGTTATTAATTTATTTCTTTCTTTACTTCCAAAAATAACTGATTTGAATTTTTATAAGCTGAGCTGCTCGCTTGCCACCGTCTAAGATGTTCTCTCTATAACCTTGTAGGGCCTACATCAAAGTTCTACTAATTCTGACTAAAAGGCAATAAGGGCATATGAAGAGGCAGGTGGTGTTCTTCATGGACAGGCTACTTATTTTAAATGTAGGGAATACTGATATATTCACTTAGTGCTGGTTCACATTAGCGCAATCACAGAGATCGCATGTAATTCGAAGCGCACTGCTCCTAAATTACATGCGATCTCTGTGCGGTGCAAATTTCAGCCATACTGTTTGTATGGCTGAATTCGCACCGCAATCGCACTAAACACGCACATGACCCTTTTTTTTTTTATCCGCAGCAGAATTGGGTCACATAGTGCGATCTGATTCTGTGCGAACTTGCAGATCGCACTGCGATATGCAATCTCAACTGGGGGTGTCATTAACATTTAATCGACACCCCCTGCGTATCGCATATGGCATTGTGAACTGCCAGGGGTGCGGATGCAATACGGGATCATGCTGCATATTTGCAGCGTTCCCGCATCGCAGAAGTGTGAACTGGGACTTAATCTAAAATAGATATTTACATTATTTCTGTTTCAATAGTTTTTATTTGGTTTTAACAAATAGTAAACATGCAAAAGTTACGCCCATGCGGGGGCTAGCATTGAAGTGGTAACAAGAGTTAGCTCACAAGGAAGGCAAAAAATAAGGTAATACATGAACGGAAGGAACAAGAGCTAATATAACAGCAATGAATAGGAGTATTCATGGATCCATGAGGACCAAGGGGTCCCAAAGAGGCTCCGCACAACTATGGGGTGTCCCCTGGGGCCTCCATAATCCAAAAGGTGGTGGAATATATAGCCTAGACCAGTGATGGTGAACCTTGGCAACCCAGATGTTTTGGAACTACATTTCCCATGATGCTCATCTACACTGCAGAGTGCATGAGCATCATGGGAAATGTAGTTCCAAAACATCTGGGGTGCCAAGGTTCGCCATCACTGGCCTAGACAGATTTAAAAGGGAACGAAAATCAGAAGAAAGTAAGGCGAAAGTTAAGACTAGAGGGGAGGACCTCATGTGCCAAACAAGTAGGGAGCTAGAGAAGGGAAAGAGGAGTCTAGAAGAGGGAGGGAGACTAAAAGATTAGAGGCCGGGAGATGGGGGGAGTTAAGGGCTAGGGAGCATCAGGATCGTCCGTCACAGGCGACCCAAGCTGGCTGGGGGCAGGGTAGAAAAGGCATATGACAGCCATGATTAGATTGTAACGTGAGAGGTTTTTTTGGGGGTGCCACAAGGGGGGGACTTTTCAGTTGGGGTGCTTAAGTATTCGTTGATATATAAAGTAAAACTAGAGAAAATTTATTTATAGTAAAAAAAACATGAAAAAATTTTATTCTGAACAACAGTAAAAAGTATACTGTAATTGAAGGGATTACAATATACTGTACAAAACTGAATTGTATTGAAAACATATACAGTAAACAGCCATATAGTATCATACAAATATATATATACTCTCCTAACACAAGGGTAGATGGTGTATATGCTTTATACCCAGTTGCATCCACAATGGATGGTCTTTGTGCAGGAGGCGTAGTGGCCCACAGCCATTAACCCATGGCTGTGGGCCACTACGCCTCCTGCACAAAGACCATCCATTGTGGATGCAACTGGGTATAAAGCATATACACCATCTACCCTTGTGTTAGGAGAGTATATATATATTTGTATGATACTATATGGCTGTTTACTGTATATGTTTTCAATACAATTCAGTTTAGTACAGTATATTGTAATCCCTTCAATTACAGTATACTTTTTACTGTTGTTCAGAATAAAATTTTTTCATGTTTTTTTTTACTATAAATAAATTTTCTCTAGTTTTACTTTATATATCAACGAATACTTAAGCACCCCAACTGAAAAGTCCCCCCCTTGTGGTACCCCCAAAAAAACCTCTCACGTTACAATATTTACTAGGGACGTGGTGCTTTGTATCTGTTATAAACTTGCAGAGATAGCCTTTTTTCTATATAGCCATGATTAGATATTTACATTTTTTAAGCTTGCTGGTAAAGTGAATCTTATGTTAGCTTCTTACATAGAATAGAATAGACATAAGACACTAGACTACTGTTCAACAGCTGTTAGCACTTTATATGATAATGCCACGCTACCTCAATGGATTTGCCTTCTATAATAAAAAAAATAAGGAATTCAAACAGGACAGGGTCACACCTTTGCTTTAGTCATGTGGTAGGTGGCAGAGAAACAAACTACCAACTGAAGCCCCAAAAAAATTTTAAAATATTGGAACAGAACTTTCTGGTGGAGTTGTTCTTTAGCCCTTTTGCTGCCAGAGGCTTTTTTGCATTTTTTACACACACGTTTAAAAAGTGGTTTTAGGCCTGAGGATTACCCAAACACTGAAAAGATCATATATTTTCCTAAAACAAAGGATACCCTGGAGAATAAAATGGGTAGTAGTTCCAATTTTGTATGTCACGCAATATTAGTGCAACTGTTTATCAAGAGCAAAATCTAAGCACAAAATACACTAAAGTTAATTTTCGGGCACGAAAAACACAACATTTGAACTGATTTTGTGAAAGATAAAAAACGAGGTTGAATGGAGTATGTAGATACTTCCCATGTGAAGCCTCACAATTGTGTGCTCCCATGAAATAGTGATAACAATTGTTAGACCAAATTTCCATAGGTGATATTTTAAAAGCTCTTACAGGTCATCAATTTTGATCAAATCATGAATAATGGCACTAAAATTATTACTCTAGCATTTGCAGCAATATGTGTTTATGTTTGTATGTGTGTGTATGTAGGGGTGGGGGGAGACTCGAGTTTTAGGTGCTTGGGTGCAACTTGATTTTCTTTAATGCTTTTTATATCTAAAAGTTATTTGTTTTCAACATAGGGAACCAAAACATTTTTTTATGATAGATTCTCTTTAATGAGACATGAGGGGCCTATTGGACCCTTATGTCTTACCCAGCTTCCATTGAAGCCAATGTACCTGGGGTGCATGAAAGCCACTGGGTACCATATATGTTGATGGCATCAATGAATAGAATGCATTAATATAAAAAACCTTCTGCCTTTACAACCACTTTATTTTAGTGAAGAGTGAATCTAGATTGACAAATTATTACCGTCTTTATTTTCCAGAAGATGAGCAAAAGGCCTGTGAAAACAGTTAAGATGATTCCCATTTTCTACAACGTAAAAAAGAACAATGCAGGTATCTGTGGATGAATCTACGGAACGCTTGCAATCTGAATTTCTGACAGTTAAACAAAGTGCCATCTGATGATTGTCATACTCTGCTTTTGACAGACCATCATACAAACTGTGCAACAATAATACCAATTTTTTACTAAATTCTAAGAACCACATCCCTTGTTTTTGATTTCTTAGCTTCTACCTTTATGGTTTTGAGAAGAGATTATCATCAGACCAAGTGATTCCAGAGTTGTGTAAAACTGCACAGGATAAAGACGTATCAGACAGTGTCATACCACCCCAAGGCAATGGTGGGTTTAAAAAGATTCCACTGCGCTTTGCGCTGTCTCCTTCTTGTTTCTAAGGGGAAACTTGGTGAATCAAAGGCGTAACTAGAACCTTCAGGGCCCCGGTGCAAGAAACCATGAAGGGACTCTCCGGGGCCTTTTTACAATGTCACTGACTATGACTCTGTCCATTCAGAAAAGGAAGGAGCTGGTAAATTACATATTTACTGACCCCTTCCTGGTTCTCTATTGTGACACATCCCCTGCAGCAGCAGACAGGAGAGGGGAGGGAGGAAGCCGGCAGCACAGTGTGGGGGGGGGGGGACCAGGGCAGCACACAGGGGCCCAGAGACAGCAGAACACAAGTGAACTGGATAGGAACAGTGGCGGGGGGCAGCATACAGAGGAACCAATCTCCTCCATTTTCCTCCTGCATCAACAGGAGGAAAAAGGAGGACAGTGATTTCTCTACATGCTGCCCCCACCACCCCTTCTATCCAGGTGTACAGGGGAGCCACACAGGCCCCCTGGAACATGGGGCCCGGTTGCAATTGCACCCCTTGCAACCCCTGTAGTTACGCCCCTGAGCTGAATGTATTGCAGGTACTATCAAGATCTACAGAAACAACTTGTTGCCACAGACTTCATAATATTCATCCTGAGTTGGAGATACAGAGGTCTATTTAACGGGACTGGAGAACATTGGAATGTGTTAAAAGGCAAGAAATCTGGTAAAGAAAGAGGAAACAGACAGCCAAATAGTATCCTAAAATAGGCTGTGTGAATCCATGGCATATTTGGTTATTGAAAAATTGCAAAAGGTGTATGGCGCTGCCTGTGTGCTCAGTTTACTAATCAGTAAATATTCCTCAAAAGTGTCACAGTGCAATAAGTGCGGATATGTATGGGGAAGAAATGGCCTCACATAGAGTAGTATTGTCTAAAAATTTCTTTATTAAAGCGGAGTTCCAGCCATTCACTCACCTGTCCAACGGTCCAGCGATGCGGCCGCCCGAAGCCTCGATCCTCTCCCTCGGCACCGGCATCACTGCTGTGGGCACCTGGCTGTTACAGTTTGCGGCTTCACAGCCGGGTACCCACTGCGCATGCGCGAGTCGCGCTGCGCGCCGTGATTGGCCGGCAATCTTCTGGGACCTCTGACGTGTCCCAGAAGATTGCAGGGAGGGAGGGGGAGAGGAGAACTTCCGTTCAGGGCGCCGCGGCGCTCCGAGCGGAAGTGGGAGCGGGTACCTGTCAAAACTAGGTACCCGCTCCCCCCCAAACAAATGACATGCCAAATGTGGCATGTCAGGGGGTCAGGACTCCCTAAAGCGGAAGTTCCACTTTTGGGTGGAACTCTGCTTTAAATCCAAAAAATAATACTCACAATGCGAACGAAAACAATCAGCAGGGATATACAATAGCGGTCGCGCACTTCCGGGACGCCGTGCGTTCCACAGATCGGAAGTGTGTTCCAACCAGACGGATGTGATGTGATGACGCTCCTTCACCCCATTTTTTGTATTATCACCATATATATTTTACAACACCCTTCACTTATCACTTTACAAGTCACGACTTGTTTATCTGTGTTTTTTACTACTAATTTTCATGTTAATAGGTCTTATTTAGGACCTTAGAGCACTTTAAATAATACCATTCACATACATATTTTTTTCCATTATTACATTTGAATCACCATCACTAGTTTTTTACATCACCTCAATTATTTTATCATTAATAACAAGGAGTTATATTTATATATTTATTGCACTGTGACACTTTTGAGGAATATTTACTGATTAGTAAGAGCACACAGGCAGCGCCATACACCTTTTGCAACTTTTAAATTTTACTATATATCTTAGGATTATAGTTATATAGGTGGGCTGCAGCCAGTTCTATTCAGAATCTAGTATATCCTGAGCGCGGATCTTCTTCATATATTTGGTTATTGAAGAGCTGTGCGCCATTGCTCAAAGGCTGTGTGAATCCAAGGCATATTTGGCCATTGAAGAGCTGGATGAAAATACATTATATTGTCAAAAGTATTGGGACGCCTGCCTTTAGACTCACGTGAACTTTAATGGCATCTCATACTTAGTTCCAGGGTTCAATACTGAGCTGGCCCACCCTTTGCAGCTATAACAGCTTAAGCTCTTCTGGGAAGGCTGTCCACAAGATTTAGGAGTGTGTCTATGGGAATGTTTGACCATTCTTCCAGAAGCGCATTTGTGAGGTCAGGCCCTGATGTTGGACGAGAAGACGTGGCTTGCAGTCTCCACTCTAATTCATCCCAAAGGTCAGGACTCTGTGGAGGCCAGTCAGGTTCCTCCACCCCAAACCGGCTCATCCATGTCTTTATGGACCTTTCCCCAATTCTGTTCCCAAAGCTAATAAAAAAGATGTGGCTGGACATTCACTTTAAGTTAAAGAGGTTGTAAACCCATACGAAATTTTTTTTTTTTTTTTCGACCTGAAAGAGAAACACATAATGAGCTAGTATGCATCGCATACTAGCTCATTATGAAATACTTACCTTAGAACGAGCCCCCGCCATGCCATCCGCTTAGCTGTATTGGCCGGAGCCGCGGTGACGTCACTCCCGCGCACGCGCGTGGGAGCCGACAGTCACGGCACGGGGCTCTGAAGAAACGGCACCAGCGGCCGTTCCTTCAGAGCGCATGCGCCAGTGACGTCACTGGCTGCATGTAAGGTAAATATCTCCTAAACGGTACATGTTTAGGAGATATTTACAGTACCTATAGGTAAGCCTTATCATAGGCTTACCTATAGCTAAAAGTGTCAGAGGAGGGTTTACTTCCTCTTTAAAGTAGAACATAGCTGTATCTGAGCACCACAAACTGAAAAATGTATTTAATTATTATTTATTAAAATATTCAAACATCATGCTTTATTTGTTGAGAACTCACTTTTGAAAAACACCTCCCTAGCATTTCTAGCCGTGGCCATCTTAAGTAAGGGCAGATGATTATTGCAGCATTTAGTTCTTGGAATCCATCTGCCTTTTGCTCAGTCATGCAGACAGGAGGGTGTGCTCAGCTAGGAAAAATGCCCATGAAGACACCTTACATGACCCATGACATAATTTTGGCCTAGGCCAGGATCCAATCAGCAACTGAAAAATTTTAAAATAAAAAGTTTAGAACCAATAAGCATAATATGCCATCCTATCAATTTACTAAGGCTAGCACCATAAGGATTGAAAAATGTTATTGTTGATTGAGAGAATTTAGTTCCACTTTAGCTTGTAGGTGTATAAAATAAAATAAAAAAATGAGTTGACAGCAAAGAAAAAAAAAGAATATCAGACTAGTTTAAAAGAAAAAGAACAGTAAGTGTTTATCACTTGTGGTTCATTTTGTGTTTTTACGCTTAAGGATGCAAAATTATATTCTGTGACAGCAGATCTTCTAAGACTCAGCAATATGGGTGGTATATAACTTAAGCACATGGTACATTAGTCATTATGACTGATAGGTATCCATGGAGATTACTGTGTGATAGTGCCAGACAGAAGCCAACAAGCCACAGCAAGTGACTCAGCAACTTCGATGAGCATGTGAATCTGGAAAAATATTTTCTTATTTTATTTTGGTCTTAATGTCTCTATTACTAAAATGTTATTATTATAAACATTGCTAAGCCACATTTTTGTGGCATATACTATTATATTCACAACAGTTAAGAAGAAGCATTGTCACTAATTTGTTGTACCTAATATATTTGACACCTAGTGTGGATTATTTTCTTAACAACCCTTCCTCTATATACTTAAATTAGATTCTTTAATAATATTGAAATGAATAAAAATGAATGTAGATAATGCAAAAGCGTAGTTTTCCCTTATACTAGTGATCGGTGCATTAATGCCCTTACATTTGTGGTCACTGGTAAAGTGTTCACTTACATTGGTGGTCAGTGGGGGAAGGGCCTCCTCACATTAGTGGTAAATGCAGGGGTGCTTTCTTACACTGGTGAGAAGGGGAAGAGGTGGTAAGTGGAGAAGGGCCCCCTTACAATGGTAGTCAGTAGTTAAATGGCCTCTTTACTTTGATGGTCAATGGAAAAAGGGCTCCCTTACATTAATGGCCAGTTGGAGCAAAACCACTTACCTGATGGTTAAGGGGAGAATCTCGAAGTGCCCCATGCCACTGGCTCCGTCAACTGATGTTGCACCCAGACACCTACCTGAAAGCCCCGCAAACACACAATGGGGTTGATTTACTAATGGTGAATACACTGTGCACCTTGCAAAATGCAGTTGAACTCTGCAAGTGCAATTGCTCCAGAGCTTAGCAAATGAAGGACAGCTCTGATGACTTCCATCATCCAATCATGTGCAAGCAAAAATGCTGTTTTTTTTTTTCTTTTTTTTTTCCTTGCATTTGATTGGCTATTCTTTTCAAAGTGAAGCTTTACCTCATTTACTAAGCTTTGGAGCAACTGCACTTTGCAAAGTACATAGTCTACTTACCTTTAGTAAATCAACCCCAATGCATCTTCTTTTTTGCCCCCACCTTCTGGTGACCACCTGCCCTTGGTATACCACTGATATTCTGTAATTATAATATTACGCACTGAGACCATAACATTCTTGGAAGCATTACTTCCACAAGAATTAAAAATACATGGTTTAGAAATTATTAGTTCAGGTTAAAATGAAAGAAGCATTTAATACAGTTTCTAGCACATTATAACTTGGACCATGGAGTAGTAAAGTTACTTGATTAGAGTTAGAGGGTTATTTGATTAGAGTTAGAGAAAAGACATATATGGGCACAAAGATCTGTGATTTGGAGGATTTCACTTCTTTGTTGACTCTGGCAGCTGCTTGTGGCTCTGTGGACCTCCTTTTATATCTATGATGAGCACAGATTTCTGTGTATAGCAGTGTAGGTATAGACATCAGTGAAACAAAAATGCAACTCTATTCTATTCTATTCTGTCCTTTTCTATTCTACTTTATTTCGTCCACCAAAGTGTAGCTCTGCTCTGTGCCCTGTAAAAACTTTCATTGATTGTAGAAATGAAGTCCCACTGATAGCCACTTAGAGCTATCAAAGTCAACATAGGCATTTAAGTATTAAGATCATACAGAGCATCCTCAAGTCCCTGTAAGGGCAATTTAACTGTTGTATTTAAATGAACACTGTGTATGGTAATATCTTTCTAAATAAAACATTTCTGAACTATATGGTATATTAGTCTCCAAGCACAGTATTCATTACAAAATATCTCAACATTAGACATAACAGTGTAAATATAAAATATCATTATTAAAAATATTGTCAAGCCAAACATAATATTAAATTAAAGTGAAATTTTAGAAAAACTCAGAAATTGTATATATGACGCAGTCTGTAAATAACTTTGATGCAACAGTTTTTGTTATATTGAGTTCCTACCTATAACCTAGTCTTATTACCCTTTGATACTGCCAGTAGATCCATTATTTTTCAGTTTTTGTTAATAGGCCAAACTGTCCAGCAAAATGGGTAAATCACAGGGATTGGGACAAACCATTTGACTTTGATGGCAGATATAATTCTGTCGGCTTTTGTTGAGATTGTTTAAACCTTTTTTCCAAAGAAAAAAAAAACTGTTGCTGTAACGGCTTAGGCCCCTTTCACACATATGGTCTGTTCAGTTCATCAGTTCAGTCACATCAAAATGTATCAGTTTTTCATCTGTTTTTCATTCGTTATCATCCGTTTTTTATCAGTTTTTCATCAGTTGTCATCCGTTTTTCATCCATTTTTCATCAGTTGTTATCCTTTTTCATCCGCTTTTCGTCAGTTGTTATCTGCTTTTCATGTGTTGTCATCCGTTTTTCATCCGTTGTCATCCGTTTTCATCCGTTTTTCGTCCGATACGTTTTTTTTGACGGATGAAAAATAGGGCATTCATCAGTTCAAAAAACGGACAATGACGGAAGCGGATGAAAACAAATGTTAACGGATGATCATCCGTTGTCATCTGTTTTTACATAGAGATACATTGATGTCTGTTTTTCATCCGTCAACGGATGGATACAAAACGGACAAACGGACAGCATGTGTGAAAGGGGCCTTAAAAGTGTTCCCTGGAATTAGGCTTTAATTTGTTTGTCCCTTATTGAAAATCAGTGGACATGCCTAAACTACTGGCTAGATCAACGAGAGAGGATTTGTACAGAGAGAGATTGCTACCATGCACTAATTAAATCAAAACTGTTTGCGTCCTATTTTAGTAAAAGTAAAACCTGAGGGTGAGTAAAACAAATACATGTTTCAAACTCAGTACTACTTTGTTAAATATACCTACTTGTTGATGCAAATAGGCAAACAGCAAATAATGTGGCTGCAGTTCAGTACATACAGACATGAATAAGAAGTTTAGTTTTTGCTTATTCAAGTATATTAATGAGGAAGATTCATAGTTTCAGCATCATTGATTTTGAAACAATTTTACCTTTTGCATAAAAACAGGGTCTCTAAAGTTTTTTTAGGGAACTTTGCAGACAGAAACCTTTAGTTATGTGAATATAACTTTTTAATAAAAGGTTGGAGAAATGGTTAGATTTGATCTACCTGACAGACAGACCTAAGTGTTCCAATAACCGCAGTTTACAATTAGGCTGGTTCTTGTTTGCACAATGTTGATCACCATATCCAGTAGTCAGATTTAAAATGTGGATCTTGACACTTTACCGGTTAACCTGCTGGAAAGGGTTTTTAACAAAATAAAGTCCAGTATGCCCTTTCAGCTTAATAGGCATTTTAAGAATAGTAGCCCTTTGACAGTTAGGGAACCATAGGTTGATCTGATAGGGTTGATTTACTAAATCTGGAGAGTGCAAAATCTGGTGCAGCTGTGCATGGTAGTCAATCAGCTTCTAACTTCAAGCGTAACTCCACTTTTGTTGAGAAAAAAACATTCCCCTCTGGGTGATCTCTGTACATTGCAAGGATTTTAGCAAACTTTGTTGGAGATTCCTACCTTTTGTTATTCTGAGGAAATCATTGTTTGTTCTTCTGTGCTGAGTGGGTCAAATGGGAGTGGTTTCATAATTATCTATCAGCTGTGGCAGCTGCAGGGCTCTAATGAGGAAAGCTGCTGGGCCTGCGTCACTTTAGACGTGTTCCTATTGGGAGTATCTCACCAAAAATGACATTTTTGTTGCAGGGAATTATAGAAATCTGACTTGTATCTTATGCAGACTTCTGGGAAAATTGATGAGCCAATCACACAAGCAGGAAATTATGTTTCTGGGGTGTGGTCAGTATACATTCTGTGTACAGAACAGCTCCAGGTAGCCATATTGCATTGCATTTTCAGAAAATTACAACAGCTGCAGATTGAAAAAGAAAGGTAACTTTTAATAAAATTCAATTACAATATGATTTGTGTCACAATTGTATACGCTATATTGTTTTTTTTTTTTTTTTCTTGCTATTTTTTTCCCCCATTAAAACGGAAAATTTATATCAATACTTACCGTAATTTTCCTTTCCTGATGGACTCCATGGCAGCACACGTATGGGTAGGCTCCGCCTCCTCTCCTACCCTATAGGACCCCACTCCCATAAATCTTTGCTCCATACCAGGAGCCGTGTTCCATAACTAGAACTACTCCAGCAGATGGGAGGGGACTCCTGCTGCCATGGAGTCCATCAGGAAAGGAAAATTACGGTAAGTATTGATATAAATTTTCCGTTTTCCTGACAGACTCCATGGCAGCACACGTATGGGAAATAACTAGCCATACACACCCGGGCGGGTAACTGCTGGTTTAACAGAAAAAGGTTTAATTTGCACCGTCAACAGACAAGACTTTTAAACCAAAGTTGACCGAAGATAAAGAAGCCGGTTCAACACAGTAATGCGACATAAAGGTATGAATTGATGACCAAGAAGCCGCTCTGCAAATCACGTCAGGAGCTACATGAAGAGAAGCTGCCCACGACGTAGAGATCCCTCTAGTGGAATGAGCTGTCACCACCTCTGGAGGAGCCAGTCCCTTGGCTTTATATGCCCACTGGATGGTCTGAACTATCCAACTTGCTATAGATCTTGAGGAAGCTTGTTTGCCCTTGTTTTTTCCACAGATGAGGACAAAAAGATGGTCTGACTGGCGGAAAGGAGCTGTAGTCTCCAGATATAGCCGAAGAGTTTCCCCCACGTCCAAAGGATGGACAGAATTTTCATCTTGAGATTTGAACGTGGGTAGGACAATTTCCTGGTTGACATGGAATACCGACATTACTTTCGGATTGGAGCCAAGCATCGGAACCAATACTACCCGATCAGGGAAAAACGTAAGGAATGGTTCCTTGTAACCCAAGGCACCGAGTTCAGAAACCCGTTTGGCCGAAGTAATAGCCACCAGAAAGGCTGTTTTCATGGAGATGTTTTTAAGGAAGAATGGATCCTTCTGATTCAAGGTGAGTGAGGAAAGAAACTCCAAGACCGTAGGAAGATCCCACTTAGGGAACCTGGGCTTTCTAGGAGGTCTTAACCTAGTAGCGCCTCTGAAGAACTGGCGAACCAGGGAGTGTTTCGCCCATGCAGTCCCAGTGAAGGCCGAAATGGCTGAAATTTGGACCCGAAGGGAGCTTACTGCCAATGACAGGTCCAGACCGGACTGGAGGAAGCCCAAAATATCCTGGATTCCTGGGTCAGAGACAGAGCTAGATCTGCTATCCACATAATCCTTAAACTTGGACCAGATTTTTTCATAGACCTTGTTCGTGCCGGGTCTTCTGGCACTCATCATTGTAGCGATTGCCTCGTTTGGACAACCGAGCGCTTTCAATCTTTCCCTCTCAACAGCCATGCCATGAGATGAAGCTGTGCTGGGCAGGGGTGAAGAATAGGCCCTTGGGACAGAAGGTCCGGCCTGACTGGCAGAGGTATCGGGTCCCGACAGCTCAGCTGGAGCAACAGAGGAAACCACGGTCTCTTTGGCCAGAAGGGAAGAATCGCTATGATCTGCACTCTCTCTGTCCTGAGTCTGTGAAGAAACTTGAAGATGACTGGCACTGGAGGAAACGCATAGGCCGTTTGAAAATTCCAATGATCCGTCAGGGCGTCTACCCTGTAGGCCTGGGGATAACGCCACCTCGTGTAGAATCTCTCCAGTTTGGCATTGCTTGGAGATGCGAACAGATCTACCTCTGGATGGTAACCTAGAGACATGACCCATATGAAGGTCTCTGGATGGAGTGACCACTCGTTGTTGTCCAGAGCAGACCTTGAGAGGAAGTCTGCCTGGACGTTCTGGGCACCCGGAAGATAGGCGGCTGACAAGTTGGACAGATGTCTTTGAGCCCAATCCATAATAGGTTTCACTTCTTTCAGAAGAGAAGGACTGCGGGTGCCCCCTTGTCTCTTGATGTAGGCGACGGCTGTCGTATTGTCCAGTCTTAGGAGGACCGAGGCATCGGTCGCCAGATGCTGAAAGGCCTGGAGAGCACAGAACGCTGCCCGAAGCTCCAGCACATTCGAGACCACCCCGTATGTAGGGAAGTCCCATCTGCCCTGGGCCACCTCCGACAGGCAATGCGCTCCCCATCCCGTCCTGCTGGCGTCCGAGGTCATGACCAACCAGGACGCTGGAACGATTGAATGGCAGTTTAAAAGATTCTTTCGCTGAAGCCACCAGGTTAAGCTGTCCTTCATGGACGTAGTTATCCGAATGAGGACTTCTGGATTCTCGAAATTCCATTGTTGGAGGAATCCCATCTGAAAGGGCCTCATCTTCCACTGTGCCCACTTCACCATGGGAGCCGTGGAAACCATGGTCCCAATTATCTTCATGCACTGGGATGCCCGGAGATGAGAGGCTGATAATGCCGGACGAATCCTGTTGCGAATTGTCGGAATCTTCTCTAATGGAAGGGAGATAGTGCCTCTGGAAGTGTTGAAGAGGGCCCCTAGGAAGACCAACGACTTCGTGGGTTCCAGATGACTTTTTTCCAAATTCAGGAGCCACCCGAACTCTTGAAGGGTGGAAATTACTTGAGATCTGTGAAGCAGAATTTGATCCTGATGTTCTGACAGAAGGAGCAAGTCGTCCAAGTAATGGTAAAGACGAATCCCTTTTGCTCTGATCAGGGCTACTACAGCCAGTAAGATTTTGGAAAAGATTCGAGGTGATGTGGTAAGCCCGAAAGGGAGACAGGTAAATTGAAGATGCACCTGACCCACTGCGAATCGGAGAAATTTTTGCATTTCTGCTGCGACTGGGACGTGAAAGTAGGCATCTTTCAAGTCTATGGATATCATCCAATCCTCTGGCTGTACCACTTGCCGAATTGTAAAAAGTGTTTCCATCCTGAACCTCTCTTTCTTGATGAAGGTGTTTAGGTGTGTTAGGTCTATAACCGGCCTCCAAGAGCCGCTTTTCTTCAAGACCATGAAGAGCGGAGAGTAGATGCCTTGGAACCGTTCCTCGGTTGGGACAGGCACTGCCGCACCCTGGGCAACCAGGGATTCTACATATGTAAGAAGAGTTGACTTCTTCTCTTCTGAACGGGGTAAGGCCGTAGGAATGAAGCGAAGAATGGGGCTTCTGTCGAAAATCCACACATGTCCGTGTGATACGGTTCTGACGACCCATTGATCTTCGATCGAGGCTGCCCAGATGTGCGCGAACTGAAGCAAGCGTGCGCCTACCCGCACCGTCTGGACAGGTTCGATGTCAAAAAGACTTCGTCGCCTCTCGGCTTGCTGAAGATTTTCCTTTGGAGAACTTCTGCCCTGTAGACTGAGGGCGCTTCCAGTTCTTCCTGAACTCACGACCGGGCCTGTAAAAACGGGCCTCTCTGGCACGATCAGGATTTTGTCTGTTTTGAGGTCTTCTCTGATCTATCAACCGGCGATCCTGGGGAAGGAAACCAGATTTACCACCAGTGGCACGGGTAATAGCACTGTCCAGTTTATTACCAAAGAGGGAGGAACCCTCAAAGGGAATTTTGCACCAGGCCTGCTTAGAGGCAGGGTCGGCTAACCAGGGGCGCAACCACAAGGCGCGTTTGGCCGTGACAGAGGACAGCATGACCCGCGCCGCCAAGCGGATTATATCAATGGATGCCTCACCCAAGAAAGCCGTTGCCAGTCTCAACTCCTGAATGGCTGAACTCCTGGCCACCTCTTCGGAGACACTCTGAAGTGTAGCCTCCACGCTGTCTACCCAGGCTTCCATTGCCTTGGATGTGGCTGCCAAAGCCAGAGCCGGCTTACACGCCATACCTGCGGAGAGATAAATCTTCTTAAGATCTGTGTCAATCCACCTGTCAAGAGCGTCTTTGAATGAGACTGAGTCTTCCAATGGTAAGGTTACGTGTTTCACCAACCTCATCAAGGCCGCATCCACCGTGGGAGCGGAGTCTAGATGTTTCACCTTATCATCCTTAAAGGGATACATTCTGGAGACCTTAGATGACAAAGAGTTTCTCTTTTCAACTCCCTGCCACTCGTCTGTAATAATTTCTCCCAATTCCCCTAGGAGGGGAAAATGGGAACGCTCTTTTTTGAGATGTTTGAAGTATTTCTTCTGTTTAGCTGGGGACTCAGCTGGATCTTCCCATTTTAATGCCTCCTTAACCGCCTTAACTAGCGGTGGGACCATAGTAAGTTCAAAACCTACATTCTGGTCTGCCAAATCATCTTCACTGTCTGTAGAATCTTCTGACAGACGACTTGGTTGTGAGGTACCTGGCTCCACTTCATCCCTTGGGAGGAAACCAGGAGCCTCTGAAGAGTGACCCGAAAGCCTGCTCGAATCCCAATCTCTAAGGGATTCTTTTACAATCCGCCTGACCATAGCCTCCACTGGTTGTGCAGTGTCTTGCTTTTCCCTCAAAACCCTGGAATAACAGGTATCACATAGGGATCTATCCTCAGGGATATGGGCTCGACAGCCCCAGCATGATTTCCCTGAACTGCGGTCAGAATGGCGGGATTGCCGCGGAGCGACTGAACTGGAAGTGTGCTCATGTCGTTTAGACCTGGAGCTAGACCTATGACCAGACTTTGATGAAGAATGCCGATGGGCTGAAGGAGAACGATCCTTTGATCCAGAAATAGGGCGTTGGTCAGACCTAAAAGGGCTAAATAGGGAAAGAAAAAACACACTTAGGCTCCATTCCACCAGCCAACGCAAGCAGGTAAGGGTTAAGAAAAACTAGCTCACCTGTTGCGCAGGGACTGGCCACCGGGGGGTGGTGAAGCATCCATTTGCAGATAGAAGCAAAAGCCTGCACAGGAAGAAAGTAAGCATACATGTACTGACTTTCGTCTCCACACCAACCCTTTTACCCCAAATGGCACCTGGATCAAAGCATGACTCACCGCTGAAGAGCAGAGAAACAGCACGGGGAAGCCACCGCAACGCCCACAGACATCCCATTGTAAACAGGAATGACAGCTGCTTAAATCTCCCGGGCGCCGCAAAGCCACGCCCCAAACAACGCAATATCGTCATAGGAGATCGGGAGCGATGCGCGCGCATGCGCAGACGATACCAGGGCCAAGCCTCATCCTGGACAACCAATTGAAGGTCCAGCGAGGCAGGGGGAGGAGCCTAAGCGACGATCTGGAACGCAGGAGCGCTCCACCGCACAAACAGGAAATGCAATGAAACCAAAAGAAAGTTTTATACTTTACCACCATGACGATAACCGAACAGTCTCAGGCCTGGATGAATTCATGCGTGTGTGACAGGGCACCAGGGCCTATCCGCTCAATAGCAAGGACGTATTGGCCATCAATGCAGCCCACCTCTCATTCAGGATTTACGGCATCTTCAGCATTTTAAAATAATATTGCCCGGGTCCACCCGATAAATATCGAGATTGCTGGACATAAAACAGGAGGCATCCGACATCAACAAGGTCCACACGCCACCAGCTCGCCTGAAACCGATAGACGTCCTATAAGGTAAGACTTCCTTCTCGCAGGAGGAGGACGAAAAAGGAACACGGCTCCTGGTATGGAGCAAAGATTTATGGGAGTGGGGTCCTATAGGGTAGGAGAGGAGGCGGAGCCTACCCATACGTGTGCTGCCATGGAGTCTGTCAGGAAAGTAGAGTTACCCTTTCAGCTTGATCAATTAAGCTTTGACAACAACCCTTGAAGCTGATTGGTTTCTTTGCACAGCTGTATCAGATGCAGTTTTAGTAAATCAACCCCTATGTGCTGTATTATATTTCTATAGCAAAACTAATTGGAAAGTTTAAAATAAAACTGTAAGTATCATATCAAAATGTAGGAAACTTTATTAGAGCTTGCATGTTAAAGTGGAACTTCACTCTCCCAATCAACATTGATTATTTGTAATCCTTATGCTGCTAGCATTAGTAAATAGATAGAAAAGTATATAATATTTACTTGTTTTAACCACTTGCGGACCAGTCACTGGGACTGTACTGCGGCAAAGTGGCTCGATTCCATCCAGCGACGTAGACCTACGTCGCTGGACTCCTCCCCCTGTAGGCGGCGCTCGCGCGCCGCCGGAGACGCACTCCCGCTGTTTTCAGTCACAGCGGGAGTCGGGCCAGGGGAGGAGCGGCGGCGATCGCCGCTGCTCTTCTCCGATCGTCGAGGAATCGAGTTTGGAGATCCGCCCGCTCGTCTGGGAATCGAGTTTGGAGATCCGCCAGAGCGGGCGGATCTCCTAAGTGACAAACAGTAACAGATTGCAGATTGCAACACTGAACAAACACTGAACATGCGATCTGTGCCTGTGTCACTCAGTCACCTCCGCCCACACACGTTAGTAAGCACCAGGCATACATTAACCCCTCCTTCTCCAATAAAATTAACCCCTTCCCTGCCAGTGTCATTTTTACAGTAACAGTGCATATTTATAGCACTGATTACTGTAGTAATGTCACTGGTACCCCCAAAAGTGTCAAAAATGTCAGTCATCTGTCCACCGCAATGTCGCAGTCCCGCAAAAAAGATCGCAGATCGCCGCCATTACTCATTAAAAAAAAAAACACCAAAAATGACAGAAATCTTTCCCTTAGTTAGTAAACGCAATAACTTTTGCGCAAACCAATCAAAATACGCTTATTGTGATTTTTTTTTTACCAAACATGGGTAGCAGAAAGCAAATTGGCCAAAAATTTAAAAAATTTTGATTTTTACATTTTTTTTGGGGGGGGGGGGGGAATTTCATATAAAAAAATGTTAAAAATATTGTTATTTTTTCAAAATAAACGCAATTTTTTGTTTATAGCGCAAAAAGTAAAAATCGCACAGGTGATCAAATACCACCAAAAGAAAGCTCTACTTGTGGGAAAAAAAGAACGTAAATTTCGTTAGGGTACGGCGTCGCACGACCGCGCAATTGTCAGTTAAATTCGCACAGCGCCGAATCGCAAAAAGTGGCCTGGACGTAAGACAGCAAAATCCTCCGGTGGTAAAGTGGTTAAAATTGTTTTACATTTATTCAGGTACTTCCTGGTCTTTTGCCTAGACAAATTATGTCATATATCACAGGAGTCTTCAGAAGGGGAGGAGAGGAGGGTCTTTCTCAGCTAAGCACAGCTAAGCTCTATGCCTGAGCTAATGGCAGATGGATTCCAGGAAGTAAATGCTACATGAATCACCTACCCTTACTCAAGATGGAAATTGCCAGAAATGCAAGGGGGCTGTTTCAAAGTGATTTCTCAACAAAATAAAGCACAGAGACATGGATGGGTGGATGGGTGGATGGGGGTGTTTAGCTTTGAATAATAAAAATGAATTAAATAGTGTTTTTGGTTTAAAGTGTTCAGATGCAGTGAAGATCCGCTTTAAAAGAATTCTATTAAGCTGACGAAGCTATGCTGATGGCATATGTCTCTATTCTGAATTCATATAGATTACATTGTATTTTTGCTGTAGGAAATAGCTTATGAAATTCAGTCTTCTGACTGCATCATCTGACAACCCAGTGGCTATATAATTATATAGCCTAATTAAAATGTAGTGTCTGTGTTGTGACAACTGAAACGAGAAGCTTCAGTGTATTTCCATTCAGATTTTTTTTTTTATGAATTCACAAGAGACACAGCAAATATATAATTTCATTTTAAGATCAAAGCCAAAAGCAACTTCTTATGCTATCATTTCATCATAGCATTCATTATAGTCACCATTCATAACAGTAAATCCTGCTAGCCATTAAAAACAATGGCAATAACTCAAATAACCTCATGCAGAGATAGGTTACAGATGTTTACAGGTTATATTACAGTCTGATCTTATAATGAAATATGCCCTATATATGTAGCACTGAGAAGATTGAAAATCTCCTTCGATAAATTGCAGTCTTGTGTGATCAGTTGTCTGATTTTGTACAGTGATCACCAGTAAATAGCATGTTGCTGGCAGTTTCCCATACATTATTATTATTATTAACCACTTTACCACCGGAGGATTTTGCTGTCTTACGTCCAGGCCACTTTTTGCGATTCGGCACTGTGCAACTGACAATTGCGGGGTCGTGCGATGCCGTATCCAAACGAAATTGACGTCCTTTTTTTCCCACAAACAGAACTTTCTTTTGGTGGTATTTGATCACCTATGCGATTTTTACTTTTTGCGCTATAAACAAAAAAAGAGCGTAAATTTTGAAAAAATAACAATATTTTTCACATTTTTTTATATGAAATTCCCCCCCAAAAAAATGTAAAAATCAAAATTTTTTTACATTTTTGGCCAATTTGTTTTCTGCTACCTATGTTTGGTAAAAAAAATCACAATAAGCGTATTTTGATTGGTTTGCGCAAAAGTTATTGCGTTTACTAAGGGAAAGATTTCTGTCATTTTTGGTGTTTTTTTTTTTTAACGAGTAATGGCGGCGATCTGCGATTTTTTTTGCGGGACTGCGACATTGCGGCGGACAGATCGGACCCTTGACTGACATTTTTGACACTTTTGGGGTAACCAGTGACTTTACTACAGTAATCAGTGCTATACATATGCACTGTTACTGTAAAAATGACACTGGCAGGGAAGGGGTTAATTTTATTGGAGAGGGAGGGGTTCATGTATGCCTGGTGCTTACTAACGTGTGTGGGGGGAGGTGACTGAGTGACACAGGGACAGATCGCAGGTTCAGCTATGCTGAACCCTGCAATCTGACCCTGCCTGTCACTTAGGAGATCCGCCCGCTTTGTTTACACAAGCGGGCGGATCTCCAGACTCGATTTCCAGACGATCGGGGAAGAGCGGCGGTGATCACCACCGCTCCTCCCCTGGCCCGACTCCCGCTGTGACTGAAAACAGCGGGAGCGAGCCTCGGGGGCGCGCGCGTGCGCGGCCACAAGGGGAGGAGTCCAGCGACGTAGGTCTACGTCGCTGGACGGGAACGAGCCACTTTGCCGCAGTACAGTCAACGTGACTGGTCGGCAAGTGGTTAATATTATACAGGAATTATATATGTCTATGTATGACATATTCTATATATGTACAGTGGACACAGGTAGCAGTGTCACACAATGTAATTCAATCCAGCAGTGAAATCTCTTTTTTCTGCGTATGAAGGTTTTTTCCAATAAGGGAATTCTGTACTTAAACGCAAACTGCAGCTTTGTGTGACCAACTGCAAAATAAATGCCTACAAAGTTCCAAAGAATTCAATGGAAAAAATGTGGGGTATTTACATTCTATTTGTTAAAGTGGAACTAAAGGCAAAAATACTTACCGTAGTTCCAATGGTCCAATGCCCGCAAGTTCCCTCACCAATCTAGGCATCTTCTCCCTGGCTTCTTCCAGGTGCCAGTCTTTGGCCATCTTGATTGGCTGGCATGGGATGATGTCACTCCCACGCATGCACCAGAGTGCAGTCATCCCGACGCACAGGCAGTGTGCAAGAATGGAAACTGAACTGCTCAGTGTATATTCTACAGGGAATTGCAAACAGGCAGGTAAGTGTATTTTATTGCATAAGACACATTGCATGCCTGTTCTGCAATAAATAGCCTGCCCGTTCTCAATTTTTTTATTTTTCAACTTTAGTTCCACTTTAAACATTGCACCCTTATTATATATATTATAGCTTCAAGCTTTTCTAAACACAATCCGTTTTCATTCATGATGCTCCAAAATGGATAATTGAATAGTCAGTGTTCATTACTAAATATGATGCAGAGTAAAGGGCTTAGCAAAAAAAGATCGAGGACCAGTGCTGGTACAAGGTCATCCAGGTCCCAGGGCAAAGATGGTAAACTGTGCCCCCCCCCCCCCCGGGATCGGACTAATAGTGGTGTAAGGTCTGTAATGTTTGTGACATGCACTGAAATAGTACTTAGTGTTACACAGCAGCGACCCGGAGAGCTTAAAATTGGTGCACACATACAGGGTAGTGGTCTGCGGTGTCACCAGAAGGAAGAAATGTGGTGACGGTATGACTGGGAGCAAATGATACTGCTACAGTATGTTTTTTGTGTCAATCTGAGGAGGACTCTATCTCAGTGGGATGAGGGAGGGTAGGTGGACTCTGAAGGGTGCATAGACCTAGAGGGCTCTAGGAGGGCTCTGAGGGAGGAAGGGGGTTGAAAGACCTCTAAAGACCACTAAGGGCTCATACAAACATGCTGCTATCATTGCTGGTGGTGAGGGGGGCATAAGTTGCTACCGTCTGTTTTATCTCTAAAAATGCTGACCTACTGTGCCTCTATAGTGTGCAGTACATGCCATTTCACTTTTGGCATGTGCAGAGCCTTGACTGGCAGCATCTCCTTGTTCAGGTAGGTGGTTGGGGGACTAAAAATGCAGCTCAACTGCCTATTTTTACCTCCCTCTAACCTGTGTGAATAAGCCCTATGGTCTTGCTTACACTTGTGCTGGTGGGAGGAGGGTCATAAAATAAGGGGGCTGGGTTGCAGTTTTACTGTCTCCACCCCTTTAAGCTTCAAAGTCAGCTGTATGGGGTATGCCCATGATGTAGCTGTGATGCATCCCAAAATGTTTTGCTCGATAGGCTGCCCTACAGGTGAGAAATTTGGAAAATAAGTTCATCACCCTTTTCTAAAAATGTGTCACATCACACAATGCTATGGTACCATGTGGTTTGGTGTGTGTAATAATGTGTGCATTAGCAGATGTGTGGGAATGCCTTTAACCTCCCTGGCGGTATGATTCTTTCGGATTTTAGGTGCTGAAAGCGGTACCATTATTTTGCTTGTAATTCTTGAGAATGAGCAGCCCAAACCAACTATTTACATATTTTTTTTTTTTTACTGTGCGTTCTTCTTTATAACATCTTGGGTATGATAAAGTTTGAGACACAAAATCATAAATTATAATATAATAAAAAACTATAAATAAGTTAAAGTATGTATGTATACATATATATATATATATATATATACATATATATATATACTGTATTTATATATATATATATATATATATATATATATATATATATATATATATATATATATATATATATATATACATATACGTATATATATATATATATATATATATATATATACACACACACACATATATATACATATATAAGCATATAGAGCACATAGTGCTCAAAAATAGTTTGGGACTTTGTATGAGATGTGGCCAATGGGCACATGATGTTGTTATATGATATTCAATATACCTAGGCTGGTAAGCACAAAACAAGTATAGAATCAATTAACATCATGTGTTTTAATATAATATAAATGGCAGTTGACAATATGTTAGATACAATACAATGGGGATAAAAAGGGTTTGTATATAAAGTTGGTACAAAGCTGTAACACCATAAATAAGCGTTGAAGAAGTTATTACAAAACATTCGGGTATATCTGGTAAAGCTTGTAGATGAATTGTTTGCCTCTTAAGCTCGACGCGTTTCGTGAAATATTATTCACTTCCTCAGGAGCAGGCATGGTCATAGCATCTAAAAAATATATATATACACATACATATGTGATATGATATCAAAATGAAAGAATGTTTTGTATTATTAGCGTAAGGAAATAAAACTTACACATAAATATCGAATGTCAGTCAGGTAATGGGATCGCCCGGAATTAAGTCCCAAATGGGAACTGAGAGAGCAGTCTCCACAAGCACAGTCAGAGCGCAAGATCCATAGTATGGTGAGGAAATCAAGAAGAGGTATTGAAGGGCTCGATTTTGTATTGTCATGACACTGTACGGAAGATATATATGCATATATGTATAAATCAAACCATTGATCCACATATAAGGTTAGTAAGCATAGGATAGTAAAGAAAAAAGGGAGCCCAAACCATATGGAAAAAGTGAAGCCAAGTCAAAGTGCCAAAGAGTGAGGTGAAAATATATAGCTATAAAATAGCCATAACGAATAGAAAGAAAGTGAAACATGCGTGAAAAGTGTTAAAATAAACCAATAAAAGACACCCCTGGAACACCAAAGAAAAGGATCCTCAAAACGTGAAAAATAAAATAGCTGACACCAATATTAGAAAACAGGAATCCCACGAGTGAAAAAACCAAAGTTGTGAAAATAACAATAATAGGAGAGTTTCAAAAGCAGGTGAATAAAATGGGTGAAAGCACCTACGCTGAGACTGGGCGGGAGACGGCCCTCAGCGTCACAATGCTGTTCAACACAGAGGGAGTCCATCAGGCAAACAAGTGTTGCCTGGAGCGGTCTCCCTCAAATGAACGCTGATGGAGTCACGTGCGGGGACGTCAACAGCGTGTGACGTAGGCCCCGCACGGATGGATGTGACGCCGATGCGTCGCGGCCGCGACCGAAGATCCCGCCCCCACCTCAGCTAGTAGCCGGAGGGGAGAGAGAGAAGGACGGACGCGGGCGGGGCGCATTGCAGTTCCCAATTGTAGACCACACGGGAGACATACACAGCCCAATGACATGGGTGAAATGATGGAACAATAAAAGACAATATAAAAATGGCATGAACAATAGATATACAAAACCCAGAGCATTTATGTATCCTGTAAATTATGGTGCCAATAAACATAGTAACATGTTTGAATATCAATAGTAAAACCATTGGTGTCACATCTCCATCCCTTGATCAATATATTAATGGGGGAATGAGGGGAGGAAAATCATGGGGGGGAGGGGAGGGGAGGGAAAGAAGGGAGGGGGGGGGAAGGGAATAGGGAAAATGGGAGGAAAAAGGAAAACGTTAAAGGGGTGGGTGGGACTTTAGATTTTCATTTTGATATCATATCACATATGTATGTGTATATATATATTTTTTAGATGCTATGACCATGCCTGCTCCTGAGGAAGTGAATAATATTTCACGAAACGTGTCGAGCTTAAGAGGCAAACAATTCATCTACAAGCTTTACCAGACATACCCGAATGTGTTGTAATAACTTCTTCCAAGCTTATTTACGGTGTTACAGCTTTGTATTGTATCTAACATATTGTCAACTGCCATTTATATTATATTAAAACACATGATGTTAATTGATTCTATACTTGTTTTGTGCTTACCAGCCTAGGTATATTGAATATCATATAACAACATCATGTGCCCATTGGCCACATCTCATACAAAGTCCCAAACTATTTTTGAGCACTATGTGCTCTATATGCTTATGTATACACAGGGATGGAGACTCTAGGCAGGAGTCTCATCTAAAGTCCCACCCACCCCTTTAACGTTTTCCTTTTTCCTCCCATTTTCCCTATTCCCTCCCCCCCCTCCCTTCTTTCCCTCCCCTCCCCCCCATGATTTTCCTCCCCTCATTCCCCCATTAATATATTGATCAAGGGATGGAGATGTGACACCAATGGTTTTACTATTGATATTCAAACATGTTACTATGTTTATTGGCACCATAATTTACAGGATACATAAATGCTCTGGGTTTTGTATATGTATTGTTCATGCCATTTTTATATTGTCTTTTATTGTTCCATCATTTCACCCATGTCATTGGGATGTGTATGTCTCCTGTGTGGTCTACAATTGGGAACTGCGATGCGCCCCGCCCGCGTCCGTCCTTCTCTCTCTCCCCTCCGGGTACTAGCCGAGGTGGGGGCGGGATCTTCGGTCGCGGCCGTGACGCATCGGCGTCACATCCATCCGTGCGGGGCCTACGTCACACGCTGTTGACGTCCCCGCACGTGACTCCATCAGCGTTCATTTGAGGGAGACCGCTCCAGGCAACACTTGTTTGCCTGATGGACTCCCTCTGTGTTGAACAGCATTGTGACGCTGAGGGCCGTCTCCCGCCCAGTCTCAGCGTAGGTGCTTTCACCCATTTCATTCACCTGCTTTTGAAACTCTCCTATTATTGTTATTTTCACAACTTTGGTTTTTTCACTCGTGGGATTCCTGTTTTCTAATATTGGTGTCAGCTATTTTATTTTTCACGTTTTGAGGATCCTTTTCTTTGGTGTTCCAGGGGTGTCTTTTGTTGGTTTATTTTAACACTTTTCACGCATGTTTCACTTTCTTTCTATTCGTTATGGCTATTTTATAGCTATATATTTTCACCTCACTCTTTGGCACTTTGACTTGGCTTCACTTTTTCCATATGGTTAGGGCTCCCTTTTTTCTTTACTATCCTATGCTTACTAACCTTATATGTGGATCAATGGTTTGATTTATACATATATGCATATATATCTTCCGTACAGTGTCATGACAATACAAAATCGAGCCCTTCAATACCTCTTCTTGATTTCCTCACCATACTATGGATCTTGCGCTCTGACTGTGTTTGTGGAGACTGCTCTCTCAGTTCCCATTTGGGACTTAATTCCGGGCGATCCCATTACCTGACTGACATTCGATATTTATGTGTAAGTTTTATTTCCTTACGCTAATAATACAAAACATTCTTTCATTTTGATATCATATCACATATGTATGTGTATATATATATATTTTTTAGATGCTATGACCATGCCTGCTCCTGAGGAAGTGAATAATATTTCACGAAACGCGCCGAGCTTAAGAGGCAAACAATTCATCTACAAGCTTTACCAGATATACCCGAATGTTTTGTAATAACTTCTTCAACGCTTATTTACGGTGTTACAGCTTTGTACCAACTTTATATACAAACCCTTTTTATCCCCATTGTATTGTATCTAACATATTGTCAACTGCCATTTATATTATATTAAAACACATGATGTTAATTGATTCTATACTTGTTTTGTGCTTACCAGCCTAGGTATATTGAATATCATATAACAACATCATGTGCCCATTGGCCACATCTCATACAAAGTCCCAAACAATTTTTGAGCACTATGTGCTCTATATGCTTATGTATACACAGGGATGGAGACTCTAGGCAGGAGTCTCATCTAAAGTCCCACCCACCCCTTTAACGTTTTCCTTTTTCCTCCCATTTTCCCTATTCCCCTTCCCCCCCCCCTCCCTTCTTTCCCTCCCCTCCCCCCCATGATTTTCCTCCCCTCATTCCCCCATTAATATATATATACATATATATATATATATATATATATATATATATATATACATAAAAAGTACAGTAAAACTGCAGGAAAGGGCACTGGGGGCAATGTAATGTGAATTTATTTTATTTTGAATGGTATCAGTGTGTTTGGTGCAGTTTACCTGAAGATTTCGTTGCGCTCCCAATGATTTCTCATGTACTGTGCATTTTTATGAATGTGCATCAAAGATGCAGCATGCAAGACTGTGATTTGCTTTCATGAAAACACGCGGTCTGATAGAATTTAATGGAAGCGCACATACAATTGTGGGTAAACTGCACATACAATCATGTTGCAGCTATCCTGCCGCTCACCTATGTGAGCCCACTATTAGGGATCAGAAAATAGTGAATCAATGAGGAGGTTGGAGTGGTATGTGCTAGTGAAGAGCAAAGTGATGGGGTGCAGAAAACATTTGAATATTCTAGGCTGTGTGGGGACAGGACAGAAGAGCTAAAAGCAAACTGGAATGGAAAGGGTGCAAGATCAGTGTGTGGAATTCTGAGCTGAGAGCAGAGGCTGCAGGACAAGTGTTGTAGAGATTTATAGACAGAACAGATAAGAGAATGAGAAGGGGAAAAAATCAACAGGGCAGAGAAGCAAGGAGGATCGGTGTGACTTACTGTGTGATCATGCAGGAAAGGTAGAGAGAGATGTGGGGGGGGGGGGGGCGGAGAGGAGATGGAACAAACAAGTGAGTGTAAGTGAGGTGTCCTGGGAAGGAAAGCAAGGTGAGGGAGGGAAGAGTGATTAGTAGCTGCAGTAAACAGATATGGCAGACTTCGGATGAACAGAGGAGTCAGGGAATCAGTAGATAGGAGTGACTGTGGCTTACATTCACTGCATGTCAGTGAGGCAGGAGCAGCAACCGAAGCTACCAGTGCGCCCCCCCCCCTCACCCCAGGTTAAGACACCACCCAGGGCAAGAGCCCCTCCAGCCCATCCCTTGTACCGGCCCTGTCGAGGACACATGACTGATTAGAGTTGCATTTGATTTACCTAAATAATTGTTCCTATGTACAGTAGCTGAAGCTGGCCATACTATTCCAGTCTAATTACAAAATATATGTGCAAGCTCAACTAGTTTTATCAACTGCAGTGTGGTGTGGTAAGCTTCTGAAGCCGTCATGTACGATGACGAAACGCATCAAGCTGAGACGTACGCCACGACTTACTAACCCGTAGGTGGAACATGCGCTGGCCTCTGATGGGTCTGGCAGGTCTGGGGGGTCTGGCCTACCTGGCTACCTGTGCTTAGTGCGGTAGCCTGTACAGGAAAGTTTTTTTACATATGACATTTTATTGTATTTAGTCTTATGGCCTTGTTGGGATTTTTTAAATAAATAAATAAAGACTACCTTACGTTATAACACAAAGTGGAGGTCGCTCCATGTTTTTTCAAAAATTTCCTGCAAAACCAGCCCTGGTACTTGAATCTTTTTAGAGGCAGAGGAGGAAGGATTGGTGACGTGCCATTCGGATCACAGAGACCCGATAAGTCCGTTTGATCCTATTGCTGTTAGGTAAGGAGGATCAACACATCTGGTGAGTGGGAATTTCTACACTCATTGATTGCACTGGGTGATACCTGGCTCCCTGCATCCATCCATCAATGGTTGGGACACATTGATTCAGCACGACAGGAGGAGCACACTGTTTCAAAAGGAGTTCTATCTCTTTTGTGGTTGGTCTTTTCCACTTTCATCATTCACCTGGACTTCTTCTTTTATCTGATTTTTCATGCATTATTGAAGCATATGGTGTTGCACAGATATTTTCACTTGTTCTGTTGCACATCTAATTGTATCTTGATATGTTTATGTTGTATATGGTATAGGCTGATGGTGCACTGTATATATTAGCACTGTTATCTACTTGGAGTATAATACCTGGTAGAGTTTTTTTCTATCATCGCTTACCTATTGGTTGACACAGCAGATACCTAGTTTATTTATTTATTTTATCATTTATTTGCACTATTGTTTATCACACTGTCTGGCGTGAGTGGGTATTTACCACCAGTATATACAATATCTTTATGTGGTGTGAGGGCCTACCCCAATAATCTGTTCAAGTTATGTCCATAGGCCGTCATACTACATTATTGCTGACAAAGGAGACTGAACAATCATTTTGCCATGAATGCTGCTATCACGTGATTATGGATGATTCTTTTCTCGTGCAGCAACGCACTATAAACTACTTGTATTAATATATTACCAAGTGATTTATACAGTAAAAGCTGTATAGGTGACTATGAATTTAAGGCTTGCCTCTGGATTTCTTTCCTAAAATAATTTGCTGATTTTAGTGAGATTTTAGTGAAATTGATCTTATGTGACAGTGACATACAGTGGCTGTAACATCTGACTCCTGAAAAAACAAAAACTCTTCTCTATGAAACATGCAGGTTTGCTTCTGGAAACATCCCTAGCTATCTGATCTTGGAGGAAATGTTGATATTCCTAAACCCAGGTTCCCATTGGTCCGATTTGACATGTCAAATCGGAGGCAATTGCCGGCAATGGCACTGTCTGAATTGGTGCAACGCTGACTTTCCCAAAAATAGTTTCTGTACTACTTACGGCGATTTGGGGGGGGGGGGGTGATTTCCATAGACATCTGTGCAGGAACCCGCACAGATGTCTGTGAAATCGCCCCCAAAGTCCGACTGAAATGCCAGATTGAAATCGTGCAATTTCAAAATTGCCCCAGTGTGAACCTAGGCTAAATCAAATAAGGTCAGCAGTAGTAGCACACTGTGCAGCTAACGCTTTTTCTCACAGGAGAGCAGAAGCATCATATACTTTGCTGTTCTCCATGTACAATTTGGGCATGTATCACATGACATTTCTCCTAATAATTAAATGTTAATCTGATCCTTTATGGAACACTTCCCATACATTTTTTGCACAAAATCACTCTACACATTCCTATTAGGGCCAATGTCAATGGGCTTTAGTTCACATCAGAACTGCTTTTCCTCTTATATAAATCTATGGAAATGCAAAAACAGCTTGAAGCAGGTCAACTGTAGTTAGGAAGGTAATCAACTGCCTCAAACTGAAAAGCAAGTTGCCCATCAACAGGCCCTTACAGGGTGTGCAAAAATTTGTACAAACTACAGGACTGCATCAAGGAGACTAATGCCCCATACACACGTGCAGATTATCTGCAGACTTTTGTCTTCAGATTTACCTTTTCTATGTAGTGCAAGGGCCTGCCGGATTGCATACAAATTGAAAGTGTTTAGGTTTGACCTCATATTACATGGTTTTGGTAAGTCTGCAGACAAAAGTCTGCAGATAATCTGCACGTGTGTATGGCCCATAAGGCCTCATGTACACTGCAGCTGCTTAACAGACGTTTAATAGCAGTTGGGCGTTTTTTTCATCAGCCCCTCAACTCTCCTCAATGTTATCTTATGTGTACATGTACACTCAGTCGTTAAGAGCCCTTTCACACTCAGGCGCCTGAAAACTGCCCATAAAACACTAAACACTTTTGCAGCAGTTTTGCAGCCCTTTTGAGGAGCTTCTGAAGCGTTAGCAGTGCGCTTTTTTTAAGAACATGTGACTCAAAAACTGCTTTGAGAACCATTTTGAGGCACTTTTGAAGCACTATTTAGGCGCATTTGAGGTTCCATTCATTTCAATGGAGAGGGTTGTTTTTGATGCGCTTTGTTCATGTTCCTAGGATGCTGCTTGTAGGATTTTTTTCGCCGCCCCACCAGTACACCACCCCAGTGAGAAAGCATTCATTGATTTTAAAAGGAATAGGTTTTCATGAGCTTTTCAGGCACTTTTTTTTAGCGCTAAAGCACTTGAAAAGCACCTGAATGTGAAAGGTTTCTTATAGTAGTTAAGAGGCAGTTGAGGTTACAGGCACTTTTTTAAAAGCAGAAAAATTGTGTTCAGGACTGCAGTTTACTGGCATTTCAAATGCCAAATGTTTGTAAACCCGGTAACCCGTGTTTATGCGCGTTTGCATTTATGCGTTTTTTTTTAAAGGGGAAAACATTTGATAATTTAGGACATATAAAAATGTTGAAAAAACACAAATTTCACCACATGCTGTTGCCTGCATCAATGAATGAGTCCAGAAGCGACAAACTCTAGTCATCCTATGCAATTTTCTATGTCTTCGAAGCCTCAGCAACAGCAACATCAGGAGCATTTCCTCACACATGCTCATGATGGGATCCATAGTGAAAACACAAAAAATAAGTCAGTTATCTACAAGCATATTAAAAAAGAATAGCGCGCAAATGCAAAAGAAATAACTACCAAATCTGAAGACAATCCATAAATAAAAATGGGGGTTTGGTCCCACCATATGGCCATATCGTGCTCAAGCCCACTACTGCGTCAAAGTACCCCATTATCAGTGGGTCCTACACTATCCCTGAAAAAGCGATGAATCCAGCCTAACCCTTGGAGATAATACTCCTTGCTGGGAAGGATGTGCAAATGCACTACAGGGGACTCCTCCTATATCCACTTGATGGTGGACACTGATTGAGTACAGGTGTGTGGGGGGGTGGGGAGGGTTGCTCAACCTCGATAGTCTGGTCAGACCGAATACATAATAAACAGGCAAAAAATTTGGGGGAGCATACCCATGTATTTCTAAAGCTGCTGCAGCTATGAACCAAAAGACATGTACAGTGGGTACGGAAAGTATTCAGACCCCCTTAAATTTTTCACTCTTTGTTATATTGCAGCCATTTGCTAAAATCATTTAAGTTCATTCTTCTTCCTCATGAATGTACACATAGCACCCCATACTGACAGAAAAACACAGAATTGTTGACATTGTTGCAGATTTATTAAAAAAGAAAAACTGAAATATCACATGGTCCTAAGTATTCAGACCCTTTGCTCAGTATTTAGTAGAAGCCCCCTTTTGAACTAATACAGCCAGGAGTCTTTTTGGGAAAGATGCAACAAGTCTTTCACACCTGGATTTGGGGATCCTCTGCCATTCCTCCTTGCAGATCCTCTCCAGTTCTGTCAGGTTGGATGGTAAACGTTGGTGGACAGCCATTTTTAGGTCTCTCCAGAGATGCTCAATTGGGTTTAAGTCAGGGCTCTGGCTGGGCCATTCAAGAACAGTCACGGAGTTGTTGTGAAGCCACTCCTTCGTTATTTTAGCTGTGTGCTTAGGGTCATTGTCTTGTTGGAAGGTAAACCTTCGGCCCAGTCTGAGGTCCAGAGCACTCTGGAGAAGGTTTTTGTCCAGGATATCCCTGTACTTGGCCGCATTCATCTTTCCCTCAATTGCAACCAGTAGTCCTGTCCCTGCAGCTGAAAAACACCCCCACAGCATGATGCTGCCACCACCATGCTTCACTGTTGGGACTGTATTGGACAGGTGATGAGCAGTGCCTGGTTTTCTCCACACATACCGCTTAGAATTAAGGCCAAAAAGTTCTATTTTGGTCTCATCAGACCAGAGAATCTTATTTCTCACCATCTTGGAGTCCTTCAGGTGTTTTTTAGCAAACTTCATGCGGGCTTTCATGTGTCCTACACTGAGGAGAGGCTTCCGTCGGGCCACTCTGCCATAAAGCCCCGACTGGTGGAGGGCTGCAGTGATGGTTGACTTTCTACAACTTTCTCCCATCTCCTGACTGCATCTCTGGAGCTCAGCCACAGTGATCTTTGGGTTCTTCTTTACCTCTCTCACCAAGGCTCTTCTCCTCCGATAGCTCAGTTTGGCCGGACGGCCAGCTCTAGGAAGGGTTCTGGTCGTCCCAAACGTCTTCCATTTGAGGATTATGGAGGCCACTGTGCTCTTAGGAACCTTAAGTGCAGCAGAAATCTTTTTGTAACCTTGGCCAGATCTGTGCCTTGCCACAATTGTGTCTCTGAGCTCTTCAGGCAGTTCCTTTGACCTCATGATTCTCATTAGCTCTGACATGCATTGTGATCTGGAAGGTCTTATATAGACAGGTGTGTGGCTTTCCTAATCAAGTCCAATCAGTATAATCAAACACAGCTGGACTCAAATGAAGGTGTAGAACCATCTCAAGGATGATCAGAAGAAATGGAAAGCACCTGAGTTAAATATATGAGTGTCACAGCAAAGGGTCTGAATACTTAGGACCATGTGATATTTCAGTTTTTCTTTTTTAATAAATATGCAACAATGTCAACAATTCTGTGTTTTTCTGTCAGTATGGGGTGCTATGTGTACATTCATGAGGAAGAAGAATGAACTTAAATGATTTTAGCAAATGGCTGCAATATAACAAAGAGTGAAAAATTTAAGGGGGTCTGAATACTTTCCGTACCCACTGTATATTAACATATTATCCCATATGGTGGGACCAAACCCCCATTTTTATTTATGGATTGTCTTCAGATTTGGTAGTTATTTCTTTTGCATTTGCGCGCTATTCTTTTTTAATATACATGTCTTTTGGTTCATAGCTGCAGCAGCTTTAGAAATACATGGGTATGCTCCCCCAAATTTTTTGCCTGTTTATTATGTATTCGGTCTGACTAGACTATCGAGGTTGAGCAACCCTCCCCACCCCCCCACACACATCTGTACTCAATCAGTGTCCACCATCAAGTGGATATAGGAGGAGTCCCCTGTAGTGCATTTGCACATCCTTCCCAGCAAGGAGTATTATCTCCAAGGGTTAGGCTGGATTCATCTCTTTTTCATGGATAGTGTAGGACCCACTGATAATGGGGTACTTTGACGCAGTAGTGGGCTTGAGCACGATATGGCCATATGGTGGGACCAAACCCCCATTTTTATTTATGGATTGTCTTCAGATTTGGTAGTTATTTCTTTTGCATTTGCGTGCTATTCTTTTTTAATATACATGTCTTTTGGTTCATAGCTGCCGCAGCTTTAGAAATACATGGGTATTCTCCCCCAAATTTTTTGCCTGTTTATTATGTATTCGGTCTGACCAGACTATCGAGGTTGAGCAACCCTCCCCACCCCCCCACACACACCTGTACTCAATCAGTGTCCACCATCAAGTGGATATAGGAGGAGTCCCCTGTAGTGCATTTGCACATCCTTCCCAGCAAGGAGTATTATCTCCAAGGGTTAGGCTGGATTCATCTCTTTTTCATGGATAGTGTAGGACCCACTCATAATGGGGTACTTTGACGCAGTAGTGGATTGAGCACGATATGGCCATATGGTGGGACCAAACCCCCATTTTTATTTATGGATTGTCTTCAGATTTGGTAGTTATTTCTTTTGCATTTGCGCGCTATTCTTTTTTAATATACATGTCTTTTGGTTCATAGCTGCAGCAGCTTTAGAAATACATGGGTATGCTCCCCCAAATTTTTTGCCTGTTTATTAGTTATCTACAAGCACACTGCTCTCTCTGCTGCTGCTCTCTCTTCTCTCACAGAATGGCTGAAAAAGTTAATCATTTACATGTTTTTCATGCATTGTGGGCATTTTGGAGGGTCTCCTGACGTTATCTTTAAAAAACTATTCTAACCTCAAACGCTCATACCTGTTGCTAAACTCGCATAAACATACTGTGTAAAAGCTGTGGACCATTTTCACCGTCGGTTTCCAGTTATCACTTTCCAGCGTTCAGAAAAGGTTTTTAACTGCCCTGTGTACATGGGCCCTAAAAAAGGTTTAGTATCACGATTTGCATGCACTAAGGAAATCATTTTAGGCAAGTTTTCTTTTAGGTTTACATATGCTTTAAATATTACAACGTGTATAAGATTTATTTTTTAATATAACGAACTTCAATACATCATTCCCCAATGTTTTTCAAAATAAAGCTGTACCCGTCAGAATTGAATTGAGGAAAAACAACTCATTTGTGAGCACACACATGATTAAACCACAGAGCCGTCGGAATATATAGGGGAAGAATTTTTCTGTTTGTCTTCAACTGCAGAGTCAGCAACTAGGTCCCATGGGATTGCTAGCTCAGATAATTAAGATCTTCTCCATGGAGTGCACTAATTTAAGCAAGCTGGTGAAAGAGAAAGCTAAGTTTCCTTAGGTGATAAATATGGAAATATATTCACAGGAGATCACACCTTTTTAGTGATTCTTTGTTAGAGTGCAAAATATTTTCATTGTGGAATATAGTAGAGTAATAATGACTAGGAAAGATGTGTGAGTCTTAAGTTTTATTTACATTTTTTTGTTCTAAAGTAGTAAAAAAATGATTATTTTCTAAGGCCTCATGCACACTCATTAATTTTAAAATGTTGTTTCTCCCGACAGGAGAAAAGTAGCCTTTTATACCCAGTTTAGCAGAGTTTAGTAGCGCTTGGTGTTTGGGCGTTTATTTAATTGGTCAGAATTTTAATTTATTGTGGCTAATGAAATGAATAAACGCTGAAGTGCTAAATGTGACAGGCACGTTTAACATTATTAAACTCAGATGCTCCAGTGTTTATTTTCCTGCCACTAAACGCTGCTAAAATGCTATGTGTGCATGGACATATAGGTTAACATGGAAGAGAGTTTAGAGGCAGAAAAAAAACTAGGCACCCCTAGGAGAATCTTTAAAACTTCCAGTGTGCATGAGGCCTAATTATTATGACTTACCATACGTTGATCCATGAATTTCATTTTTAATTTTCCACTATAATATTTTTTAATATCACTATATTTATGAAAAACTACTAAACAAAAAGGAATATAAATATTTGTCAAATTACTGATTGCACACCAAAAAATAAATCTTCAAAATGTTTTTTTTTTTTTCAAAATTAAAGCAGGGTTCCGCCCTCCTTAAAAAAAAAATAAAAGTCAGCAGCTACAAATACTGTAGCTGCTGACTTTTAAATAGTAGAACCTTTCCAGGGATTTACGTATCGGCGCTGCCATCCATACTGCGCATGCTCAAAGCGCTCTGCGCTTTGTAATTAGCCCAGTGACGAAGGAAAAAGGAGGGGGCCAAACTTCAGAAGGACCGCGCCACGGCACTGTCTCCTAGGAAGTGGGGAAGGGTACGTGTCAAAAACAGGTACCCGTTCCCCCCTCCCCCCTGAAAGGTGCCAAATGGGGCACCGGAGGGGGGGAGGAAGCAGATCAGCGGAGTTCCACTTTTGAGTGGAACTTCGCTTTAACCTCTCACATGCAATTCAAAATAAGAATAGGATGAAAAAAATGTATGCAGGGAACGCCACCAGTTAAATGGTCAGAGTGTGAGCTTTGCTTTGATCGCCATTAAAGCCCAATTCCAGGAATTGCAAAACAGTGCAAGGATTAAATGCTTGTTACCTCTAGGGGATGATGAATAAGCTGTAATGCTTGCCTCACTCCTCACTCTGTCAGGCTCCCTCCATCTGTGCGACTGGTTTCCCAAAAGCTCTTTTATAAGGCAGTCTGGGCAGATATATAATGACATCCTCAAGTACAATGCGGGGCACTGCACTGTACTTGAGGATGGCTAGAAGCCATCCACAAGCCACAATGGAAGAGATTTCTGGAGCCTGCTATACCATTGAGAAGGGTAAGTAATACACTTTATTCCTCATCTCTAGAGTTAATGAGCATTTTACCCTTATAGTATGGAGGTAACATTGAAAGTGTAGTTTTTATTTATTTTTTTTTAAATCCAAAGTTGTTTTAAAACCTCCTTTAAATGCTATCATCCAGCACAACAAAGCTTCTACTTTGTCTGAACTGTCGTCATGGGTGAACAAGAAGAAGAGAGCCATTCCATGCATCTTGGTGACCTCTGGCAGGAAGATCTCAGACCTCTGTAGGTTTCAGCCTATTTTGGTGCAGGCCATTCTGATGCCTTTATCTCCAGATTCCAACCTCCTCTGCCCAGAATGTTTCACTTTTTCGGTAGATCTGTGCTTTTTTGCACATCTCCTTCTGCTTCTTGTATATTACTCCACCAGTCATCAAGGGGACAGCTCTGATATAAGGAAGCAAAATTCAGGCATAGTTTTCTCAGTTCAGTTCTCTTTAACTGGTAGGAATGCAATCTAATCATGTAAATCCAGCAAACACAGGTTTACCTGGTGTACTCTACATAAAAACATTATTTGCCGTAAAAACACTTTAAAAGAAGCTCTCATTCTTCTCTGTATCTATAAGACTTGTAAGGAAATTCATTTTCAAAGTTCACCACAGAGGCGTTGGTTGATTTACTAAAGAAAAAAAAAGGCTGTTCACTTTGCAAAAGAAGTTGCCCCAGAACTTAGTGAATGAGGTGAAGCCCTTTTGACTGTTATCATTTAATCATGTGCAAGCAAAATAAATATAAATATATATATATATATATATATATATATATATATATATATATATTTTTTTTTTTTTTAAATATTTTTCCTTGCATGTGATTTGGTATTCTTTGCAAAGTGAAACTAGATCCGATTCTTTAAGCTCTAAGGCAAATTCCCTTGCAAAGTATAACTTCACAAGTAAACAGTCTGTTTGCCTTTTGTAAATCAACTCCATTGTGTTTTTGTGTTAGAACAGAATCTTGGCAGTTTGTTGGCCCTTCTCATGTAAACAATCAGCAGTTGATTCGTTAGGCCTATAGCAGCAGCACACTAAGGCCCCGTACACACTATTTGTTTTTTCCGTTCAACCCAGCAGGGATGAACAACAAAAAAAACCTGACTGTACTAACCATGCGATGGTCGGTAGCCAAGCGGCAGACCTTTTTCGGACATGCCCCATCAACAGAAGCCGACTGAACAGGTCAGTTTCTGTCTGACTGGATGTAGTACACACGAGCCAAATGTTAGACCGCATTGGCTGGTTCAATAGAAACCAGCCGATGCCATTCGACATTCGGCCCATGTGTACTAGGCTTAACCCCACACTCTTTTCAGAACATGGTTTATCGCTGGCTTGTAGGCATTTAGAAGGCCATAGTGCCGCAGAAGGCACATGGATGCTGCACGGTCCAACCACCTGCCAAACGTGACATACCAAAAATAATTAACCATGGCTATGGCAGGTGTACGAACATGAGCCACTGCCATTTTAGGCTTTAGGTGATCGGTCAGGGGACAGAAAAAAATGTAGATTAACCGCCTGTTTTTACTGCTCCTTTGCTGCATGTGTAAATGAGGCCTTATAAACCGACTGACACCCGATAACCTTTGTTGTGATCTTTGAAGATATTTGAGCATTATTAACTTTATATCAAAAGCAGCTATAGAGGCCAGAGAGGACTTGTTTAAAAGCTTTTTTACTGCTTGTTAAAATTTGCAAATAGTTTAATGTTTATAGCCTGGGCACAGGTGTACTTTTTTATGGGGGTTTTAAAAAATCTCTATTCCAGTTTCCTGAACTATTGGATAAAAAGAAAATAGGAATTATCCTTCTCCACTTTAGCTTGAATTGACATTATTGTTAAGTTAAGGCAATTGTTTGTCCTGCAAATTTTTGAGAATGTTATTCAGTTTTGCACAGAAGTTTGCTCGGCTCAAATGGAATGTTATTCCGGTATTATTTCGTTTTTTTCTATGATAATATGTTGCTTGCCAGGCTTTGACCCACAGATTTCTTCTTCCCATCACTGTAAGGGCCAGTGTTTTAAGCAAACAGTACCTCAAATCTTATAGAAAGCTTCAGAAGAAATCTAAAGTAAGTAAAGGAACTCCACATATGTCATCTCCAGGGAAAGCAGAATCTTAGGTAGATATCCTTGTTTCTTTTGTTCCTTTATTTAACCACTTCCCGACCACCTGCCGCCTTTTTACTGCGGCAGGGTGGCTTTCCTGCGCAAACCGACATAGGTCTACGTCGGTCACACACGGGAAGTTAGGGGGCGCGCTACCGACCCCACTCGGCAGCGGGGAAGCCGATGCACGGGTCAGGCGGCTCCGATTGCCACCTGACACCCACAATCACTCCCCACTGAGAGAGAAGGACGGCCGGCTGTTGTAAACATAGCTGACCGTTCTTCTCACTGAAATGATCACAGAGCTCATGTGATCCTTCTATATAGGATCACATGTCTCTATGGTAATTTTACAAGCCACGCCCCCCCACAGTTAGAATCACTCCCCTAGACTCACATTTAACCCATTGATCACCCATAGGGTTAACCCCTTCCCTGCCAGTGTTATTATTACAGTAACAGTGCATATTTTTAGCACTGATTACTGTAGTGTCACTGGTCCCCCCAAAAGTGTCAAAAATGTCAGTTAGGGGTCCGATCTGTCCGCCGCAATGTCGCAGTCCCGCAAAAAAATTGCAGATCGCCGCCATTACTAGTAAAATAAAAAACAATAAAAATTACATAAATCTTTCCCGTAGTTAGTAGACGCGATAACTTTTGCGCAAACCAATCAAAATACGCTTATTGGGATTTTTTTTACTAAAAATATGTAGCAGAAAACAAATTGGCCTAAAATGTTAAAAAAATTAGATTTTTACATTTTTTTTGAGAATATTGTTTTTTGTTTTTTTCAAAATTGTCGCTCTTTTTTTGTTTATAGCGCAAAAAATAAAAATCGCACAGGTGATCAAATACCACCAAAAGAAAGCTCTATTTGTGGGAAAAAAATGACATCAATTTTATTTGGGTACAGCCTCGCACGACCACCCAATTGTCCGTTAAAGTAACGCAGTGCCGAATCACAAAATAGGGCCTGGTTATTGAGGGAGCAAATCCTTCCGGTCTTAAAGTTGTTAAAGTCATTTTTGGCTGGCCCCTTTTGCAGGTAAAGCTATGTAAAACAATAAAAATAAATGTCTATACTGTTTAAAATCTTGTTATACACTGTCTCACCCTGCTCTGCACATGCTCAGTTGCTCTCTATTTTTCGGTACTGTGCCTAAAATCAGAGTCACTAGAGGCAGATCTGCAGACAGCCTAAAGATTTTAAGGGGAAACATATCACTTTGTGAATGGAGCCCAATAATACTTATTTATTGCAGAAGACTATCATTAGAATTCTCCTAGTGACTGACAGTGTAATTTTAAAAGAAAAAACAGTATTCCATTAAAAAAGAATGTGTCCTAAAGGTAAATACATTTATGAGAAGTTTCCAATATTAACAACATTTTCTAATCCCTAGGCTACAGTATATACTAATTCTGTAGAGGTCTCATCAAACATCTAAAATGAACAGGTCCAGTCCAGTCTCACTGCTACAAAATGTATACGATCCGAAAAAGGAGAACTAGAAGCTTCCCACAAAGGAATTTTTTTGTGTGGATTGTGACCCAAGGAGGCTCTTGTCAGGGTACATTTTGGCTGCTTTAGAGAAATAAATCTCTTGGTAATCAGAATATTTCATGCCAATTGTCAAAGTAAAGTCTGAAATTTTACTCAAAGAAGCAGCGTTAAAAAAAATAAAAATAAAATCTAAAATTAACCAATCTGTCAAACACTTCAACCTAGTGTTGTATTTCTTTTCAGCTTGCTACCGTGCCTTTTCCCACACCCAAAATTCCATAAAAATAGTCATTATGTGCACATTGTTATTTCCTATGTGCGCACAACAAATGAACATAAATACTTTTTCTTCTCTTTGTCTCTGAACAATGAGCTGAACACAAGCACTAAAGTTTACAATTAAGTAAATAGCTTGGTGGTGCAGTGCTAGGCGATGGCGGCTGTGACATAAACACTCCCAGCCTCACCCTGCACAGAGGTTTTCCAGCTTATAGGGCAACAATCTAAGCCAGGGGTCTTCAAACTATGGCCCTCCAGTTGTTCAGGAACTACAATTCCCATCATGCCTAGTCATGTCTGTGAATCTCAGAGTTTTACAATGCCTCATGGGATGTGTAGTTCTGCAAACGTAGTTTGAGGATCCCTGATCTAAGCACTATCTGACTGAGTGTGACCATCACTGGGGCAGGTCAACTGAGCTGTTAAAGTGATTGTAAACTTCAGACATGAAATATGAACAAAAGATATCCCTCTATAATGTATACTTGTCTCAATCCATAGCACTAAAGCCTCGTACACATGCAACGGATTTCCGCCGACCGGTCGTCTGTCTTTTGTCCAGAGTGGTGTCTGTTGGTTGGAATGTGCTCTAGACTGCACACGAATTTTCCTGCACGACAGAATTCTACTTCAGAAGTGATGTCATGTGTTGGATTGCTTTCTATGTGTTCTTTCATCTCTGAGCATGCCTAGTCTTGCTCATAAGATTTTTCCCCCTGGAAATCTGTACTAATGAGACGAAAATCAGATGTGTTTTGACGGTCGACAAAAATTATATAGCCTGCACACCAGGATTTTTTCGGCTGAAAAGTCGGAGTCAGTTGTCGGAAGCACCATACTAACAAGCCGAAAATCGGCAGATTGGTCGTCGGATGAAATTTCCAGGCCAAATTTCAACTCGTGTGTACGGGGCTTAATGGGCCATACACACTATACCCCTATACTAAAACCAGATAATATGAGGTCAAACCTAAACACTTTCAATTTGTATGCAATCTGGCAGGCCCTTGCACTACATAGAAAAGGTAAATCTGAAAAAGTCTTCAGAAAATCTTATAGTGTGTATGGCCCTTAAGTGTCATTTCTGCACGCTGCCTTGTACTTCTGCTATCAGTATGAGTCACTTCTGACAAGTTTTCCTGACACCAACAACAAAAAGGTGATGGGGGGGGGGGGCCTCCAGCACACAGTGTGTGAATGACAGCCTCAGCTTTATTCCTGTGTGCTGTGTAAAGAGGGGTGTGTCCCTTACCTCCAATCAGCTCTCAGGGCTCTTTTCACTAAGCTCTGCAGTGTGTAATTTCAACTCTCCCACCCCCTGTTTTCCGACAGCACGGACAAGCTTAATAAATTCAGGACTTTGAACAGTTATAGAGAAGAGTAGACTGGGGATAGACAGGTACAACTTATGTAGGGGGATTTGTTTCACCTCTGTGTATCACCTAAGGCCAGTCACGTCACTGGGTACATGTAAGGGTTTACAATCACTTTAACCTTTTGCACATACAAGTGTCTTAACAGTAACACACACCATTTACAGCATGCATTGTTTATATTCTGACTTAAAAAAAATGTCTATATCACTCACTGCCATTTCCAGAAAGGAATTAAAAAGGTTTTACACTATGATAGCTTTCTCAGAGAGGCAGTGTTCCTCAATTTCCAGTAAGAGCATTCAGAGATTTAAAGAATCCCAAACATGGTTACCTTTTTCTAGCTTGGTATATCATTATTGGTTGATGCTCCTGGAAGCTGAAAATCACTGAAGTAGGCTCCACTACTTCAGTGATCTCCATTGGCTTCAAAGTCCTGTGCTGGGCAGCTGGCCTGATACATTGTGAATACAGGAGGTCGCCGGTCAGCATAGGTGCCATTCAAAGAATGCTTTGCATCTTCTGAATGAATGCAAATCGTTCTCCGATTGGAAGATGTGTAGAGTGTGATATCACTGCCCTGCCTCTCCACCTCATCCAATCAGAGAACACTTTTCATTTTTTTCAGAAAACACAAAGCATTCTCTAAATGGCACCCGTGCTGAGCAGCCTAACTCCTGTTTTTGGAATGCATCAGGTTAGCTTCTCAGTACGGAACCCAGAAGCCATGTGGAGATCACTGAAGTTGCAATGTCTACTTAAGTGATTTCCAGCTATCAGGGGTATCGACCAGGTATAGCATATAAATAGTTACATTGTTCAGCACACCAATGGACCAATATAACTATGTAAAAATATAATATGCCTGAATCAGATTTAGAATCTGGAATCGGTCTTTAACCCTTTCCCGCCCACACTATACCCGAAAGATGGCTACAGTGCAGACTTAAAATGTCGTAAGTGTGCCCATGGATGTCCTCCCGTGCTCGTGCTGCCCACGCACCCCCTTTACCACATGATCAGCTGTCAGCCAACGACAGCTGATCACAGAAGTAAACAAAAGCCGGTTATCATTTTTTTTCTCCTCATGCTGATAGCTGTTAGGAAAAAAGAAGAAAGCGGTTAACTGGCTTCTGTTCCAGGGACATCGGTTCCCCCAGTACCCACCAGTGCTGCTAACTAGTGCCCACCAGTGCTGCTAATTATTGCCCACCAGTGCCATCTATCAGTGCCCATTAGTGCCTCATCATCAGCATCACTTGCATAGGCAAGTGTTTAAATATTGTTTTAATGTAAAGAAAAAAAAAAGTTCAAAAAATATTTGTAGAAACAATATGACAAAACAGACTTAAGCAACAGTAAAAACAAAAATATAAAAGTGAAATATACTTAAACTTTAAGTAAAGGAAACACTTTTTTTATTTTGGATAGAGTAGGGGAAGGGTATAACCACTGTCATGTGTCCGATTGGGGAGATTTCCCTTCACTTCCTGTCCCATAGCCAAAACAGGAAGTGAGGGGAAATCCCTCCAAAGTTACAAAATACTTGGTTGTCATTAGAATCCCCAGACTCAGTCTGAGCTAGTTACAGTGTATGCTACCCAAAAAATAAAAAACAAAATCCCAATGGGTTTTGTTATTCATTTACTAGTTGATAAAAGTAAGCGTAACTTTTTTATTTTGTAGGTTGCTGTTAAATACCTGGTGATCCAGCCAGTTTCCAATGGTTCCTATTTCAAACTGACCATGCCAAACATAGAAGCAGATCCATGCTGATTAGTTTGTGATACAGGATGCTGTGCCAACATACAACAAGCCTGTATCTCCAGTAGTCAGTGTTGTGCCACACCCCCTACCCAGCCCCACTGTTAAACACAGGTTGTCATGCAATGCCCTCCCTGGATCTCAATTATTAGTACTTATCAATGCCAAACCCCCTTCAAGCCCTACTATGTTGACTGACAGATACTCCTTGTCATAAATGTATTTAACACAGATGGGGAATGTGCTTCCCCTCCATGTGACCCATCTGCTTACACACATGCCCCCCAATGGGCAGTTGTGAAGCAGTTGGAAGCCACAAATAAATAGAATTTCCCTGATTATCTGCTCTGATTTTATCTAACCAGCATTGTATGAACGAGCCTGCACAGCAGATGATACTCACACATAGGAAGGAGGCTTCCCACTGTAGAAATGGCTGACAGCTAACATCATTGACTCTCAGCATCAGGCATGGAGTCAATATCTGGTAATGTGTGAGGTGGAAGAGAGCAGCTACATGGCCCTGAAGAAAGGAATCAGCTAGCAGGAGATTAGAACTGGGAAAGACTGCAAGCTGCCCAGTATACTGACTGATGAGTCAGAGATAGATATAAGACAGCAATGCACACAGATGGGGAATGTACCTCCCCGCTCTGTGTGATGTCACACTGCCCGCCTAATCAGACACGCCTCCACTATTAGCAAAAGGGATGGCAAAGAAAGCCTTGCAGCCATGTGTCTGCAGAATGACATGTCGGAAAAGATTATTAAACTTCTATTTTTAATAAATCTAAATGTGGTTATGGTTCAGAAATAATATTTCCTGTATTAAAATATGATTTTGTTGTAGTGTGTTCACATACTCTTTAAAGCTGAAGTTTAGCTAAAAAAACATCTATTTCTCTATACAGCTTTATTTACATTACTTACTCAAAATGAAGTATGCCCCACAATGTGCAGGCTGCTGGATTCTGTATAAATATTCACTGCTATCACCGAGAGAGAATAAGAAAGAAAACCTAAAATTTTGAATTGTCACCAGAACAGGAATAGAGAGCAAATCTTCCAATGGGGACACTAGCTCTGGTGACAACCAGGGAATTCCTCACTGTGGAGGGACTTCCTCTCACTTCCTGTTTTTGTTATGGGACAGGAAGTGAAGGGAGTTCTCCCTAATGGGACACAGATAGAAGAATAATGACAGAAGTTGTATCCCCTCTTACCCTATCCAAAATGAAAACAAATGCTCTGCCTTTAGTCTTTATTTAATGCCAAAAAAATGCAAATTCCAAATACTTTTAGCAAACCATCAGATATATCAACTTATTTTAAAAACCTAGCTGCCCCACCTATAAAAGTCGAGGAGGCAAACAATATGAAAAAACATGATACTAGCCACTCAAAATAAACATTTTCGGAGGTTTTCACCAATACTAGAATCCATTGGAATATGTTCCTCTTCTCAGATGATGGTAAGGCCTTTTTTGGTTCCTGCACCCAATGAGGTAGAGAGCCTCTCCTCTACTCCCCTCCTCTAGCATACTACACCCACCCTTTACCAACCATTCCCACCCTGCCTATTTTTTTTCTTCTTTCCTTCCACTCTATTTCCACATCCCTGCCTTCCCCTACACCACATTTCTAATCCCTGCCCCCCCCCCCTCTTGTTTCCTCATTATACCTGCCCAGTACTTTTTGTATCCTCAGCATTCATACTGTTCAATATGAACTAGGGTGGTGATGGTTTGCCAATATGCCTATGTTGCTGGTTGTCTTTTGGATTTTCCATATGGTGTTGGATCTTCCTGAATGATTCGCACTTCATGATGCATACACTGTATGTGTTTTTTTTTTTTTTTTTTTATGACGAAGTGTGTAATGTTACTGCGTTACTATGTAAATTTGACTCTGTACTGTATGATCCATTTTTCTTAATGAATGCTGGTTATTTTAAATATAGATTTTGCAAAAACACTAGCTGACCCTATACATTAGCTGGTGACAAATCACATGTAATCAAAAAGTTAAAGGTTCCTAGAAGTTTATCATAATTGTAGATGAGCTTTTCTTGAGTAATGTGACACATTCTCCAAATTATGAAGCCCATCTGAAACAGTGAAATCAATATCATGACGACAGCTTGTGCTGCTTAGACCCGCAGATGTACAGTCAAACCTCACTAGCAGAAGTTAAATACCTAAACTGTTATACCATTGTTATTTTCAGAATTCTGGGGCATCATGCAAATTTTCCAAAATGAACACAATAATAATTCATAGTTCCAAGTACAATGTGTGACTCAAGCTCGGACCACGTAACAAGAGCAGGAAACACAACACAATGCTCAGGAGATTACCACTTCACTTATGGGAACCTCAAGGGACCCTCACTTACTGTTTATTCAAACTACAAAGGCTGTTTTGCGGCTACTGGCACAAAAAAACATGCAGTTGTGAAATGAGCCAGTAGATAAAATTCAGCTGAAGTTTTTTTGACCTAGGTATGTTGTCTTCAAAAAACTGCGAGATCAAGTTTAGGTCATCGAACAGTCATTTTAGAACCTCATTTACAAAATACTTAAGTTACTACATTTTAAAAATACTATTTCTTGTATAAATGTGTCTGGAGAAAACTACTGATCTGCAGCAGGTGTTTTTGAAAAAAGAAATCCTACTATTCTTTAACCCCTTCATGATGAAGGTAAAACAAATCTTAAAGCGGTAATAAACCGAAAAACAAAAGTGTATTAAAATGCAGCTTACTAGTTCTTAAATGTAGTGGCTGCATTTGTTTTTTTAGGCTTTTTTTTCATTTATTGGCACCTGGTCATCAAGCATGCAAGTCTGTTATTTTTCAAGCTACTTTAACAGACGAAGCTGGCTAGACAAAGTACTGTTAAAAAAATAAAACTAGTGCAGCCACCACAACTACAGATTGGTAAGCTGCAATATATTAAATTCTTGCTGTAACGGATCAACCAGCACCCCGACCAGGCACCTCCGTTGACAGATGCTCCTAGTGCTTCCCGAGGGCTCCAAGCACTCCACCAGACACCGTAAGCACTTCAGGTTCCCGTGGTTGAACCTCTCTTTCCCCAGAGAGTGCAGAAGAACAAGCTCTTACAAGAGCTTAGTGATTATCCAAGGGAGTATGGAAGACCATAGCAATCCCTTGCAGCATATTCCCCCAATAAGAGACAGGACTCTAGATTGAGGGTGAAGTAACTCCAGAACAACTTTATTGAACAAGAACTTATATACAGTTTTCACCCACAAGGTTACCGCCCAGGCAGACCTTGTTGAAGACTGGACGTAACATTCACAATCCAATAGGAACAGAGTTTTACACTCTCATACAGTGTACACAAAAATATACAATGTGGGACAATCCCCCCTCCCCCTTAGCATCCAATCCCCATACCTATATACATCCCATAATAAGTTTCTCTTGAGGCAGTCAGACAGAACAATGTGAGGTCATTAACACTTAACAATGAGACAGGGCAATCCACATTCCCTCCCAATACACAAACAAAAGGAAAACCTGTCTGACATTGAAAGATATGCAATATAAACAGCATTTAGGAATTAAAGATTTTATGGCAAATGGGAATAAATCTTTATATTCCTATATGGAGATATATGGAGATATTGCTGGCAAATATGACCGTCCCTTCTGAAGTAATTCAAACCATTAATTATCTGTTTTAAACTTCCAGTGATGGTGAATACTGTTACACTTGCTTTTGGGTTTAATACCACTTTAACCACTTAAGCCCCGGAAGATTTTACCCCCTTCCTGACCAGGGGGTATTTTGCGATTCGGCACTGCGTGACTTTAACGGACAATTGCGTGGTCGTGCGACGCTGTACCTAAACTAATTTGACGTCCTTTTTTCCCCACAAAAAGAGCTTTCTTTTGGTGGTATTTGATCACCTGTGCGATTTTTTGATCATGCGCTATAAACAAAAAAAAAAGGGTCAATTTTGCAAAAATAACAGTATTTTTCACATTTTTTTATATGAAATTCCCCCCAAAAAAATGTAAAAATCAAAAATTTTTAACATTTTAGGTCAATTTTTTTTTTACCGTATGTTTGGTAAAAAAAATCGCAAAAAGCGTATTTTGACTGGTTTGCGCAAAAGTTATTGCGTTTACTAACTAAGGGAAAGATTTTTGTAATTTTTGTTGTTTTTTTTAACGCGTAATGGCGGCGATCTTCGATTTTTTTAGCGCCAGGCACACGCGCGGGGGGGTCTGTGACCGCACGGGAGCGCGCCTCTGGTGGCGCGCACTCGCTCCCAAAACCCTTACAGGCTAGCGATGTAGTACTACGTCGCTTTGCCTGTGAGGGGCTGACCGACGCAGTAAATAGTCATGCGGCGGTCGGCAAGTGGTTAAGGCCAGGTTCATATGGGTGTATTTAGGAGTACACCTGTGTGAGGGCCTGGCTTGCCCACACAGGTGATTTGTGCATCCCCATGCAGGCAGTACCATTCATGTCATTTGGGACACAGTAGCTGCATGCCTGGATAAGGGTCTAGTATTGATTTTGAGGTAGATCCCAAAGGATTTTTTCCTTTAAGGGACAGTTCGCATTGTTTTAAAAAATGTGTACTGTACATCCAGAATCGTGCAATATATATGAGTAATGCCCGACAATCCTCTAGTATGATGGTATCCCACAATGATGATGCTGCCTCACCCACACTCCCTTTGCTAAATTACAGTTCCTCAACTGCTGCTGTTATATTAACAGAGCAGCCAAGAATGAAATACGGTCCAAATTCAAGTCAAAGGTAGCTGAATGTTAAAAACCAGTAACAGACATTTTCAAGGGTATTAGGCATGGGATTGCACCACAAATGGCCAGGGGGACTGAGAGCTGCCCTGGGGAACAGGTACCCAAGAAAAAAAAACCTACTGTAGCAAAACTGACATATGCAAAGAAAAGAAAACCACTTGACCTCTGGAAGGTTTTATACCCTTCGTGACCAGAGCATTATTTGCTATACAGCACTAAGTTGTTTTTTTTTTTTTTTAAACAATCTTTATTTTCAATTTGCAACAAAATCACACAATCACACAATACAAAACAGAGAAAAAGATAAGAGAAGTAGCAAGATAAACATCATGAAAAGAAATGGATAACAAGGGTGAAATCAAACAGCGCCATACACCCAGGAGCATAGCTTCACCTTACCGAAGATATATCGTTGAGCAACCAGGGTGTGGGACTTGCAGCCCAGGGGCGAGAAGCACGCTGCCAGACACCATTGGCAAACATAAAAGCTCGGGTACCTAGGCGGCCAGGCTAGCAAGGAATAGCACCCCATTGGGGTCCTCAGTCAGGGCACACCCAGAGAGAGGGGGGCCAAAAAAGCCTCCAACAAACCGCTCTCTGCGCGGTCCTCCCGGCCAAGGACGACCCTATACATCATTCCACCACCCAAGCCGAGCGGCGGGGAGGGGGGGCTAGCTATGTGATGTGTCTCAGCTCGTGAGACAAAAAGCAGCCAAGGCATCTAAGACCAGGAGGGTTAACAGTCACAGTGCCGGCAGCATGCTTGTCACAGGGTATACATAACTTATTCAGTAGGCATTACTCAGTTGGAAAGGGAAGAAAAAAAGGAAAAGAAAGTGATAGAGAAGAGGGAGAGCAGAGAGAGAGAATAGAAGGAAGGAGGAAGAGGAAGTGTCGTACCTGCCAATTTCTGGAGCACACTCATCGCCGCATCGCGTCCTGGTCACCGCACACCGGCTGGGGGTTCTAAGCATCCCACCTGGCAGCATCGCAAGATGGGGAGGACTCTGACTCAGGGGTTGGACTGGGGACAGGGACTGCCTAAATCAGCTAAAGATGGATCGGCCAAAATCAGCAGAGCTCGATCAAGGCTGGAGGGCAGAAGAGCTGGATCTCCAACGTGATCCAGCCAAGGCCTCCACTTCACAGCATTGCGTTCCCTGGTCCCCCTGCATCTGGCAATCCACTCCTCCGCTTCCCTTATGCCTTCAACCATTTGCCTCCACTCCAAGCTGCCCGGAACCTGTGGCCGCTTCCAGTAATTGGGGATCAATCTCCTAGCAGCATTAAGGAGATGTGGCAGTGTACTCCACCAGTATCAGCTAATTGGCAGGCAGGGAACATGCAGCAAGAAGTGGAGGGGGTAGAAGGGGACCCCTATGTCCAGGATGGTCTTAATATGGTCTTGAATGTCTCGCCAATAGGGAGCAATAACTGGGCAGTCCCACCAAAGGTTAAGGAGAGTACCCGTCCACCGCAGCCCCTCCCACAAGTAGCAGGGATGGAGGGGAAAATGTGGTGAAGGTCCGCAGGGACTCTGTACCATCGGGTCAGCAATTTATAGTTCGTCTCCTGCATTTTGGAGTCTACGGAGCTTGAGTGGGTAAGCTGATAGAGGTGGGCCGACTGCGATTCCGAGAGCTCCCGACCCAAGTCTCGCTCCCATGCCCGGACAAATGTGGGCCTGAAAACGGAAGTCCTCTCACCTAATAGCCCATATAGTTCAGACACCAGATGAGGGGTGGCATCATCCTGTATGAACAAGCATTCAAAGGGCTTGAGAGAGGCAGGAGGACAAATAGAAGGGCCGTGAACCCGGAAGAAGTGGTGCAGTTGCCGGTATTTCCAGAAATTAATGGGAGAACTGCCATGGCGGGTTCTCAGCTTCTCGTATGATAACAATTTGCCCCCCTCAAGCAGCTTACCACAACTAGCGTTTCCATCATCCACCCAGGGGTCAAAAAACGACATCTGCTCCCCTGGAGGAAACCAGAGGAAGCCCCCCAGAGGCGACAGCGGGGAAACAGGGGGCCCAGGAATCTAGGGCCTCGATCGTAAAGGGGGAGGTATATACCGACAGCCCCCTGTGTTCCCGGGACAGCCAGGGAGCATAGGACAGGTTCCTGCCCGCCATACATTTTTCTAGAGAGACCCAAAGCTTGGAGTGGGTGTGGAAGCACCAGTTTAGGATGCGTTGGAGGACAATTGCCCTATAGTAGCATCGAACATCAGGTAGGCCTAGGCCCCCCAGGTGTTTCGGACGCTTCAGAGTAGCTATAGCTATGCCGGGGCGTTACGTGTTCCAGACAAAGTCAGTAATCAGGCTGTTGAGGTGGGCAAAGAAACCGCGGGGCAATGGAATAGGCAGCATCTGCCGATAGAACAGCACCCGGGGGAGGATGTTCATTTTAATAATATTGACCCTCCCCAGCCAAGTAAAAGCCGTTTTAGTCCAGTGTAGGAGATCTTGCTTAATGTTGGATAGCAGCCGGGGGTAGTTCTGGGCATAGAGCGTCTCAAAACTGTCAGTAAGTTGGACCCCGAGGTACGTCAAAGACGAGGTGGTCCACATGAAGGGAAAGGCAGTCTTAAGGGACCTGGAGAGAGGCGGTGAAATGTTAATCGGGATGATCTCTGATTTTGTAAGGTTAATTTTGAAGTTGGAAACATCACTAATGCGTTCCAGTTCCTGCATCAGGACTGGCAGCGAGAGGAGAGGGTCTGTGAGGTGAAACAAGACATCATCTGTGTAGGGAGAGCTGTTCCATGTTACCAACCGTCACACCCCTGATATCGCTGTTCGCCTAGACCTTGCTCAGGAAAGGTTCCAAAACTAGGGTGAAAAGAAGGGGCGAAAGGGGACACCCCTGCCTGGTGCCGTTCCTGATCGGGAACTCCGCGGACAGACACCCATCAACATGGACCTTAGCCTTGGGGCCATCATAGAGCTCCAGGATCCAGGCCATCATATGGGAACCCAGGCCCAGGGATTCCAGGACCGCCCGAAGATAGCTCCAGTCCCCCAGATCGAATGCCTTTTCGGCATCGGTCGAGAGGATCAAGTAGGGTGGAAAATCAGGGTGGGATTTGGCCCAATGAATCAGTTTTACTGCCGGATAGCATTATCTCTGACTTTTCTGCCAGTGATGAAACCTGTCTGGTCAAGGTGGATGAGCTGAGGCATTAGATGTTTCATGCGATTGGCCAGAAGTTTAGCTAGAATCTTCACGTCTGTGTTCAACAGCGAGATGGGGCGATAGCTCTGCGGGAAGGTAGGGTCCTTGCCTTCCTTAGGGAGCACCGTAATATGTGCCAACAGTGCTTCAGATGGGATCGTCCCGCCCGTGGCCAAGGAATTGAAGTAGCTGCACATAGGCGTTTGTAAACGCGGAGAAAACAATTTATAGTAAGCCTTCGTGTAGCCATCAGGGCCCGGGCTCTTTTCATTAGGCAGGGAAAGGATTATGCTTTCCAATTTGGCCACAGTGATTGGGGACTCCAGATCAGTGTGTTGCTCAGCCGTCAAGGAGGGGAAGTCATGGTCAGAAAGGTAGTGCCGTCTCGCCGTGGTTTTAGTGCGTCGGGTGGCAGAGGAGTCGCGGCCCGCCAGGTCATAAAGGTCAGCGTAGTAGGTTCGGAAGCAGTCAGCTATGTCTCATGGCTTGAAGGCCAGGCTCACCGAGGAGGTCCCCATTTTTGGCACTCAGAGCTGGGCCCGTTGTCTACGGAACGCCCGGGCCAGCATCCGCCCACATTTATTGCCATGTTCATAGAACTTATGAGAGATGTGGCAGAGCCGAGCTTGGGCGCCGCGATCCAAGAGGCGGGAAAAGAGTACGCGTAGCTCAGTCAGGCGAGTCAAGGCATCAGGGTCACCCGTCTGTTTATGTGAAAGCTCGGCCTGTTGGAGGGAGGTCAAGACCCTGGCAAAGTCTGCCTGCCTTTCCTGTTTAAGTTTGGCTCCAAGGGAGATGAATTCCCCGCGGACAACGGCCTTATGGCCCTCCCACACCACGCCCTCACTCAGATCCTCCGACCCATTCTCCGTAAAGTAGCACTGCAAAACCTCCGAAATTTTAGAGACAACCTGGGAGTCGTCCAGTAAATTTCTCATTCAACCGCCACGTCCAGGACCTATGGGTGCTGGCAGGCAAGGTGAGTTCCATCATGACAGGTGCGTGATCCAAGATCGTGATGTTGCCAATCGACGATAGCCTTAAGCACTCAAGGGAGAGCTGATCGACATAGATGACATCTACAGTATACGGGTATAGACATCATGGAGGGAGGAGTAGTAGCTAAAATCCTTGTCCTGGGGGTGGAGAATCCGCCAGGAGTCTACTAAGCGAAGGGATTGGAGGGTCTTGCGGTAGTGTTTGAGAAACGCAAAGGAGTGGGAAGATCTGCCATGGGAGGTGTCAATCAGGGGATCAGAGCAAAAATTAAAATCGCCCCCCACAACCAGGGACCCCTCCCTAAAGTCAGCTAAACGTGCGAGTGTGGCATCTAAAAAAGTAAGCTGCCCCGTGTTGGGAGCGTAGACTGACACAAATGTGACCATTTTGCCCTGGAGTGTACCCTTAAGGAACACATAGCGCCCCTGGGGTTCAACCATGTGGTCAACAGGTTGGAAAGGACAAGCCCGGTAAACAGCAATGGCCGTACCCCAGGACTTGCTGACAGGAGAAAGGCTGTGGTACCATTGGCTGAAGAGATGGGTAGGGAGCTTTGGAAGGGAGCAAGGGGTGAAGTGAGTCTCCTTCAGGAGGATCACGTGCGCCCCGAGTTTCTTCAGTTCCCACCACAATATTAAGTTTATGTGCGGAGCACAGACCCCGCACATTGTATGATATTAAGTGATGACATCAGGAGTCTGGGGGGTCGGAGGGACGTCCAGGAGGCGGCAGGGACGGTGCGGAGAGCTGAAGAGAACCAACTTCCAGACAGGCAGGCACAAGAGAAGAGGGGGAAATTAAGAAAGAGAATGAGAAAAATACAGTATAGAGGACAACAGTGTCATAATCAATAAAAAAAAAAAAACAAGCACACAGGCTGACCAAAAAAGATGACCAACCACCCTAACCCCAATAGGGGAAGGAACTAAAGGCCAGGCCGAGTGTGCCGCCCCAAATGGAGTGGCCCACTGGGCGGTGCCATAGTCCACAAAGGTTGACCTACTGGGGGAACGTAAGCCAACCACCGAGGGAAGGACATCTACAGTACCAGATAAGGGACCAAAAAAAGGGGGGACCCACCCCGCACCCGCCAGTCCAGCCCCAAGTGAAAAAAGGGGAGAAAACCCCCCCACCCCCTGGGGATGAGCCCACGGGAAACCCGGGCAGAGGCGAAGGGCCAGTGAGGTCACAGGGCACAGTGCAGAGTTCCAGGCAGGGGCCCCCGACTCTCCAACCAGGGCAGGATCCTGCCGGAGAAGGGTATGAATGAGGATCGAGAGCCGGGGGGAACCCAGGGCACAGTCAGTATGGCAAGAGGTGAAAAAAAGTGCAGAGGACCATCCTCACTAGCAACTAGGGTCCAGAAGGGGAACAGGCCGTACGAGGCCCTTCAACATGACTTAGGCGGGTGCGCCTGCGTTGCCTGCGAGGGGCCGGTTGCCAAGGCTGGGGTAGCCGGATTGCCGACACTTCTGGCAGATTCCTCCAGTCCGGAAAGTCAACAGGTTCCAGGCCCAAGGCGGACGGGAACTCCAGGAGATCATCTTTGGTGCGTAGGGTAGCCGACACATTCTCCCTGGTAGCTTGGAGTTAGAAAGGGAAATCCCAGCGGTAGGTGAGGCCCTCAGCCTGGAGTGACTCAAGTAAGGGGCGGAGAGCTCTGGGTTGCATAAGAGTGTGGCGTGACAAGTCTTGGTAAAAGTAAAGACGTGCACAGTCAAAATCAAAAAAGGGCTTATTTCGCATCTTCCGCATAATACTGTCCTTGATGGTGTATTTATGGAGCTTACAAATGATGTCACGCAGGTTGTCAGCATCTTGCGAGGGAGGCCGCAGGGCCCTGTGAGCCCTATCTATTTCGATGGGGGCAGTGGCAGGGAGGCCCAGGATTTCTCTGAAAATGTCCGTCAGCGTGGGGACAATATCTCTAGGTGCTGTGGCTTCAGGTAGGCCACGGATTCTGATGTTACCTCTGGGGCTGCGGTTCTCAAAATCATCAAGCTGAGAGAGCAGGGCCTCCATTTTCTGATCCTGTCCCACACAGCATGCTTGCAGCTGAGAAATTACTGGGAGGGCATCATCCAGGCGCTGCTCGATGGACTCCACACGGGACCCCAAGTGAGAAGTGTCCACCTTAAGTTGGGCAATGTCTTCCTTAAACGCAGTCTCAACCCTGGAGATAAATCTATCCAGGTCTGCTTTAGTGGGTAATGCCCAAATGCGCTTCTTGAGATCTCCATCCCCCAGGACTGCAGCAAGATAAGAAACCCCCTCCTGTGATTCTGGGGAGAAAGGGGTGGCAAGAGGGACCGGGGTGTGCACTGACCGTTGCGGTGAGAGTCCGGGATCCGTGCTCCAGGACGGGCTTGCCTCGGGATGCGGTGAGGCCAGCGCCATCTTGGAAGCCTGGGGATCCCTGCCGCGTGCCTCCGGGAAGAAGGCCGGCAGGCGGCCCTGCTTGGTTCGGTCCAGCCGCGGTGGCCTGGGATGCAGTCCGGCGTCGATTAGACATGTTTGGAGCCGGGTAGGAGGTAGGATGCTGGTGGATGCAGATGGATTAGGCTACGGCGGGGGCGGAGCTGAGGTACCTAGCGTCTTCACCCGTCCATGGCTAGGCCACGCCCCTCCACTGTGTTGTTTTACCTGGCAATTGCACGATAATGCAACACTACACAAATTAAATTTATATAGATTTTTTTTACACAAATAGAGCGTATTAGCTAATAGAGATTATATATAAAAAAAACATTTTGAAAAATAAAAAAAACCCCAGACATTTTCTACTTTCTGTTATAAAACATATTCAATAAAAAAATTTAAAAAACACTTATCTTCATAAATTTATGCCAAAACGTATTCTGCTACATGTCTTTCATAAAAAGAAATCCCAATAAGTGTATATTAATTGGTTTATGTGAAAGTTATAGCGTCTACAAACTTTGGTAAATATACTGGAATTTACAATATAAAACAAAAGTAAAAAAGATTCACATTTCCTAGCGCTTTTGCAGACGTGATAACGATTCTAACACAGTTTCAATGCATTTAATCGTCTGCTGCTTTAAGAATAATCAAACATTTATCTATCTATCTATCTATCTATCTATCTATCTATCTATCTATCTATCTATCTATCTATCTATCTATCTATCTATCTATCTATCTATCTATCTATCTATCTATCTATCTATCTATCTATCTATCTATCTATCTATCTATCTATCTCTCTCTCTCTATCTATCTACATATATACTGTGTGTGTATATATATATATATATATATATATATATATATATATATATATATTTAAAGTATCTCACCAAAGTGAGTACACCCCTCACATTTTTGTAAATATTTTATTTTATTTTTTCATGTGACAACACTGAAGAAATGACACTTTGCTACAATGGAAAGTAGTGAGTGTACAGCTTGTATAACAGTGTAAATTTTCTGTCCCCTCAAAAATAACTCAACACACAGCCAATAAGATCTAAACCCCTGGCAACAAAAGTGAGTACACCCCTAAGTGAAAATGTGCAAATTGGGCCCAATTAGCAATTTTGCCTACCCGGTGTCATGTGACTCGTTAGTGTTACAAAGGTTCAGGTGTGAATGGGGAGCAGGAATGTTAAATTTGGTGTTATCGCGCTCACTCTCTCATACTGGTCACTAGAAGGTCAACACGGCACCTCATGGCAAAGAACTCTCTGAGGATTTAAAAAAAAAGAATTGTTGCTCTACATAAAGATGGCCTAGGCTATAAGACGATTGCCAAGACCCTGAAACTGAGCTGCAGCAGGGTGTCCAAGACCATACAGCGGTTTTACAGGACAGGTTCCACTCAGAACAGGCCTCGCCATGGTCGACCAAAGAAGTTGAGTGCACATGCTCAGTGTCATATCCAGAGGTTGTCTTTGGGAAATAGGTATTTGAGTGCTGCCAGCACTGCTGCAGAGGTTGATGGGGTGGGGGGTAAGCCTGTCAGTGCTCAGACCACACGCCGCACACTGCATCATATTGGTCTGCATGGCTGTCGTCCCAGAAGGAAGCCTCTTCTAAATATGATACACATGAAAGCCCACAAACAGTTTGCTGAAGACAAGCAGAGAAGGGACATGGATTACTGGAACCATATCCTGTGGTGTGATGAGACCAAGATAAACCTATTTGGTTCAGATGGTGTCAAGCAAGTGTGGCAGCAACCAGATGAGGAGTACAAAGACAAGTGTGTCTTGCCTAGAGTCAAGCATGGTGGTGGGAGTGTCATGGTCTAGGGCTGCATGAGTGCTACCGGCACTGGGTAGGTACAGTTCAATGCGGGAACCATGAATGCCAACATGTACTGCGCTCCTCCACCTTCCATTTGAGGATGCCCCACAGATGCTCAACAGGGTTTAAGTCTGGAGACATGCTTGGCCAGTCCATCACCTTTACCCTCAGCTTCTTTAAGCAAGGCAGTGTTTGTCTTAGAGGTGTGTTTGGGGTCGCTATCATGTGGGAATACTGCCCTGGGGCCCATCTCCAAATGGAGGGGATCATGCTCTGCTTCAGTATGTCACAGTGCATGTTGGCATTCATGGTTCCCTCAATGAACTGTAGCACCCCAGTGCCGGCAGCACTCATGTAGCCCCAGACCATGACACTCCTACCACCATGCTTGACTGTAGGCAAGACACACTTGTCTTTGTACTCCTCACCTGGTTTCCGCCACACACGCTTGACGCCATCTGAACCAAATAAGTTTATCTTGGTCTCATCAGACCACAGGACATGGTTCCAGTAATCCATGTCCTTAGTCTGCTTATCTTCAGGAAACTGTTTGCGGGCTTTCTTTTGAATCAACTTTAGAAGAGGATTCCTTCTGGGACGACAGCCATGCAGACCAATTTGATGACGGGTGTGGCGTATGGTCTGAGCAATGACAGGCTGACTCCCCCCACCCCTTCAACTTCTGCAGCAATGCTGGCAGCACTCATACATCTATTTTCCAAAAACAACCTCTGGATAGGACGCTGAGCATGTGCACACAGCTTCTTTGGTCGACCATGGCGAGGCCTGTTCTGAGTGGAACCTATCCTGTTAAACTGTTGTATGGTCTTGGACACCGTGCTGCAGCTCAGTTTCAGGGTCTTGGCAATCTTCTTATATCTTTATGTAGAGCAGCATTTTTTTTCAGATCCTCAGAAAGTTCTTTGCCATGAGGTGCCATGTTGAACTTCCAGTGACCAGTATGAGAAAATGACTGCGATAACACCAAATTTACCACACCTGCTCCCCATTCACACCTGAGACCTTGTAACACTAATGAGTCACATGACACTGGGGAGGTAAAATGGCTAATTGGGCCCAATTTGGACATTGTAACTTAGGGGTGTACTCCCTTTTTTGCCAGTGGTTTACACATTATTGGCTTTTCTCAAGGTTGATGCAAACAAGGGGCTATTTCCAAAAACACTGGCCTGGCGGGGGGCTTTTTGGAATCTGGAAGCACCTTTAAGATAAGGAGGCCCAAATATACCATCCCCCCCAAGAATGAGTGAGATCTCATACCCCTACTCATTTACAAAAAAATGTAAACAGTAAATGTGACACCACACTTTTTACAAGCCCTTTAAAAAAAAAAACCCACAAAACTGTCCCACAGTATAAATCCATTATTGATCACATTAATCATAATGAATGATACCCGCTGACCTGCCAAAAGAAAAAAATCCTGCTGAAAACATCCACTTCCACTGTTCACTCAGACGTATGAATTTCCTGGGCCCCAGTGTGTAATGTTCTGGTACCTTTGGGTACCCTAATTACTCTTTCATAAGTGTATGCGCCCCACCGTTCTCTTTTGGTAAGGTGCGCATACACCTTTAAGACTGATGCTGTCATCACTGAGCGCCGGACTGGATGGCTATTTAGATCGCCGGCTCTCACTCACATGTGTTCGTTCAAACTGCTTTGTGCCTTGATGCTAACCTGTCTTGAACCTCTCATGCTTGCAAGCATACCTCGCTGTCGGAACCACGCTGCGCTGATCCCTGTATCCCGCTACCGGATCATCCGCTCTTGCCGAACCTCTCCTCTGCTACATTGCTATTAGTGATAAGTACCCCACAGGGGAAACCTCTATAACCTTCATACTAAAGCTTACACTATCTAGCTCTGCATACTAAGGACTATTACTACATCTGCATTATCTAAGATTGCTAGCTCTTGAGCCTACTACCACCTGTTCTTGCACTGGGTTGATCTCTCTTGTATGTCCACCTGCTACTCTGTCATCTGCTACCATACATGATTGCTAAACCTATCTGCATCCCATCTGCTACTATCTTACTTTCAAGAACATTTCCTTTCAAGTGTCTGTCATCTACCATCTCTACCCAACCTGTCTCTCCAGCCTATCATCACTGTGTTACTCTATACATAAGTCACTCTAGGAAACATCTTATTGAGTGTGTGTATTTACTTGCTGAATTGAGATCATCCACACATGATGAGTCATTGGGAGTTGGGATTGGTGTCTCAGCCTTTCTCTACATGACTACTGAAGTGGAATATTTCTGCAGCTGAAAATCCACATCATACATAAAACGCAGGAGCGTTACAGATTGAACGAACCACAAATGGATTCAGCAGAAATAACCACTCAGATGACACAATTAAAACAGCAAGTAACTGCGTTAATACACGCACTTGCTGAATTAAAAGAAGACAATCAGGCTCTGTCGCAGCAGGTAATTAGACTGACACAACTTACCACTGCTCAGTCCCCTGAACCCAAAATAAATCCTCCTTTGGTATTTACAGGCGATCGCAAAAAATTTTGCGAATTTAAAAAAGCATGTGAGTTACTTTTCTTGCCAAAAACCCTGGATGCATTGATACAACTCAGTATCACCATAGATAGAAGACTATGAGAAAGAAAGGCTGAGAAAATGGGAATGCCATTATCCAGTTCTTCTCGGATTTCGGCCGTTGACCCCGTTCCTATGGAGGTAGGAACCATACGCCCACCTCTATCAACTATGGAAAGAGCCAAAAGACGATCTGGTAATCTCTGCTTGTACTGTGCATCCCCGGATCACAAGATAAACGTCTGTCCCCTAGTCTACAAAAAGAAGGGTGAGTGTTCACATTTCCTCCTAGGGGGATTGACAACTTCAATCACTAACCCTTACCTTTCTGTTTGCTTAACATTACAGTGGGACCAGAACAGGATTACTACTAAGGCCATGATTGACACAGGATCTTGTGGAAATTATATTGACATACGTTTTGCTGCTTTAAATAAAGTTCCTATTATTTCTAAACTTACACCTGTCTCAGTGAGTCTTATTAACGGTGTTCCTTTATCCTCTGGTTCGATCACTGATCAGACACAGGCACTCCTAGTCACTACTAACGGGTCTCATATGGAGACCACTACCTTCGATCTAATACCTTCACCCCACTTTCCCATTGTGTTGGGACTTCCCTGGTTGCACACACATCAACCAACCATAGATTGGAAGGAACGGTCCCTGGCCTTCCTCTCTTGCTATTGCGAGGGTACGTGTAACCTCCCGTCTTTCGGGAAGATCCTGTCTGTGGTGACAGATGAGATTGCACCACTATGTTATCAGGATCTCTCTGAGGTTTTTCTTGAGAAAAATGCTCAAGCACTACCTCCCCATCGAGACTATGATTGTAGCATTGATCTATTCCCAAATAGCAAATTGCCGTTCGGTCATGTTTATCCTCTTTCACAGGATGAACTTTCCCATCTCAAAGACTATTTGGATGAGAATTTGAAGAAAGGTTTTATTAGACCTTCCACTTCTTCCACAGCAGCAGGACTCTTTTTTGTCCGCAATAAGGACTCAAGTCTCAGGCCTATCATCGACTATAGGCAATTGAATGCTATTACAATAAAAGATCGCTATCCTCTACCGCTTATCCCTGAGCTCATTGAGCAGGTGCGTGGAGCTACCTATTTTTCAAAATTGGACCTGAAAGGAGCATACAATCTCATTCGAATCCGTGATGGACACGAGTGGAAGACTGCATTCAGAACCAGATACGGATTGTTCGAATATCTTGTAATGCCATTCGGGCTATGCAACGCCCCTGCAGTTTTTCAACGATTTATAAACAATATTTTCAGAGACTTACTAGATGTCTGTGTTGTGGTATATCTGGACGATATACTTGTGTAGCGGGGTTAAACATGCCTAAAGACACTGTTTGATATGTGGGAAGGAACTAGGCTCCCTCTAGTGGTAGCTGCATGGAATTTCCCGGGCTGTGACTTCCTTTTCACAAGATGAAGAAACTACATCTCCCAGGCTGCTTTGCAAGATCCAGGGTGCACGGCTGCACCGCACGGCACTATGGGGGAGGTTATTTAAAGGAAGAGAGAAGCGCGCGAAGGGGGGCCTTTCTGCGCTGGACTCTGAGGAACCAGCGAGCGAGAGTGAAGGACTGACACTGGATATTGGGCCAGAGCCTTTTAGCCTGGAGGGACGACGTGGAACCGTCCCATCTCAAGCACGAGGCACATTCCTGGAGGTCATACTGCTGTTTGCCGAGACCGGAAGTCATCCGCCAGAAGGACCCCGCGCGGCTGGCATATAGCCAAAGGACTGAGACCGCAGTGGAAGTGCGCGAAGGAGAAACTTCTGTTGGTGAGAGGGCACATGCCCAATAACTGACTTTATCTGCTGAAGAGACAGTTTTATCTACAGATAGCGGTAGCGCAGCAGGAGGTGATAAAACCCCGGGGTTTATCACCATACTCTCTCAGGAGACTCATAGACAAACAATAAGGTCTGTAAAGGAGTCGCCAGAGGCTTATCTCTCTCGCAGAAGTTATTGCTCAGTTACGCAGACACCCTGCGGTGACAACTAACAGCTCGTTGTTTTCTCTCTCTTGATCTTTATTCCTAATCTGGATTACAAATGAGCTCTATTCAATAACCTTGCTAGCGAAGATCAACAAGAAAGAAGAGAACTCTGGGGGAGGGACTCAGATAGGCCCACCTACCTGGTACTGTGTCTAGCCTTAATGCAGGAGGAGTGTGGGGGTATTCTTTTACCTTTTTAAAGCTGTTTTAAATAACCTTTTATGGACTTGTATTGTATTGTATTGTATCTCCCCTATTCAATTTGATATATAGTAAACTAAGTTTGGTTAATTACAATCTTGTGCGTTGTTCCATTGTGTCACCCAGAAGGACTACTATTCAAGAAGGTAACAAGGTATTGTTGCATAGTGAAGTATTGTATTCCAACCTGTGTATCTATTTGATAGTCCAGTCCTATTCTGGGTCAGTTGTGCCTGAGGAGGGATCGAGCCAATTTGATTGGGTTGTTAGGCAGGGTGTAGACCCAATAATATAATCAGCAGCTCCTGCGGGGGTGGTGCTACACGTGGGGGCTCGTCCGGGATTTCTACAGTCCTGCAACACAACCCTCTCAGCCCCAGAATCCCCTCCCACGCAGAAATGGATCCTGTCGCTGCTGCTGAGTGGTGCAAGGAAGAGAATGTCATAGTGGAAAATGGCCTGGTGGTTGAAATCAAGGGAGAAGCCTGGACTGAAGAAAAGCTCCTCCCTGTTTTAAGGGCACTATCCACAGACAGGAAATTCTGGGTGATTGACATAAAAACTGACACCACTGCCCCACACACGTATGCACTGTGTGAGTGGAGGAAAGGGGTCCCTGATTATTTCAATGGAAACAGTGTAAAAACTATTGACCAAACAGAACTTTTCCTGATACATCCAGGAGTTCCTACTGCGGGTCCCTCATCCACCACCCCTGGGGTATCCAGCCAAGAAAAAGGTGTCCAAGAAGGGCATCCTGAGTCATCACCTTTGTCGACTTTTAGCTCAGAACTGTGTGCTGTTCTTGGGGAGATTGTGGCAAAATGTAGCAGGGACTCCTCGAGCTATCTGATGACTGGATATAGGAAGCTCCGGACATTCTCTGGGAAACAGCCTGTGCCTTCAGCAGAAGATGGGTTCGAAGAGTGGCTAGATACCGCCACTCAGGCTTTGGAGGAATGGGAGGTACCAGAACAGCACAAGAAGCAGAGGATCACAGAGAGTTTAAGGGGACCTGCATTAGAGGCTGTACGTAATCTAAAGCTTAGCAAGAAGAACTGCACTGCACAGGATTATTTGGACATTCTGCAAGATGTGTTTGGTCGGACGGAGAACGCGGCTGAACTTCTCTACCAGTTGGACCACTGTTATCAAGAAGAGGGGGAGAAGTTGTCCGAATTCATTAAACGTCTGGATAGGATTATCCACCAGATTCTGTTAAAGAAAGGAATAGACCCCCGGAAAATAGATGAGACTCGTGCACGACAGGTTCTGAAAGGGGCTCAACCTTTAGATCCCATTGCCATACTGTTACGAACTCGTCGAGATGGCGGCATTCTAGAATACCCCGATCTGATTCGAATGGTCAGAGAGGAAGAGGTCATGTTGGACAACAAGAAGAAAAGTCGGCAGTTTGACTCAACTGCCCGGGTTGGAGTGATAAGTGTGGAAGAGGGTGACTCTCAAGTTGAACTCCTAAAGACCCAAGTGTCTCAGTTGATAGAAATGGTGTCCATCCTGACTGGTCAGGTATCCACTCTACCCAAGGGGAGTATATCGGAGAGGCCAGATGAACCTGTTAGTCTCAGCACAGATCCAGAGCCACGGCCTGTAAGATTGTTAACTTGTTTCAACTGCGGGGGAGTTGGGCATGTTAGAAGGGTATGTCCCAGCTCAGGAAATGCTGCCGCGAAACCTCGCGAGCCAGCGGGAAACTTCAGAGGACACCGGTGAAGGAGTCAACCGGGTGTCCGCCAGTCTTAAGGGACTCCAGAAGTGGTGCAGGATCAGGGAAACTGAGTCAGGGGGTCAGACCCAAATATAACACCCCCAGTTCTAGACTCCGGGTTACTGAGGGAAGGAAAGTCAATGCACACCGGATTCGGCGGGGGCCTAGATCAAGGAAGAAAAAGGAGAAGAGAGCCAGGGTACAGAGAACTGAATCAGATAACAAGGCTACATCAAGAGAATTCCCAACTAACTTGGTCGGGCCCTCCCCAGTGGTCTCGGTTCAGGTGGAAGGAATTTACACAAGAGCCCTCCTTGACACAGGGGCCCAGGTGACTCTTTTGTATAGAGACTTCTATGATAAATATCTTACCCATCTACCTTTGCAGAAGTTGGAAGATCTGGAGATATGGGGTATTGGGACCCAAAGTTTTCCCTATGACGGGTATCTGCCAATCAAGTTGACCTTTGATCCATCAGTGGCTGGTGAAGCGGAAACCTTCGACACCTTAGCGGTGGTCTGTCCTCGTCCACCAGGGGCCAACAAAAGCTCTCTCATCGTAGGAACAAACACTGACCTGGTAAGGCGCCTTCTGATACAACTGGTCCAGGGACAAGATGCTCAGGCGCCAAGGATCCATCCCATGCTACGGCAGGCCTACCAACGATTAGTGTTGGAGCAAGAGACCCCCGCAGAAGGAGTTGGACGACTCTGGAAGCTGGATAGAGCAGAAAAGGTCTTACAGCCAGGAGAGGTGGCCTGTTTTAAGGCTTCTGTTAAACTCACATGGCAACAGCCGGGTCCCTTCATTATCTTTGAATCAGGTCAAAAGGAGAGACAGAGAGGGATAGAAGTGATCCCTGAGGTGATCCCTTTGAAGGTGTTACAGGAAAACCGTGGAAGGGTTTTAGTGAGTGTCAGAAACACCTCTATTACACCAGTGAAGGTACCGGCCAGAGTGCTCCTGGGCCAAGTCAACCCGGCTACCCCAGTTGCCCCCATTGATTTCAAAGAAAAGGAACAGGGTGAAGCGGTTATAGAGGAGCTTTGCTCTGGAAACGCTGCCCTCCCGCCGGAATGGGTGAAGAGGGCCAAGGCACAACTTGCTCGATGGAGGGAAATATTCTCTAAGGACGAGTTTGACGTGGGATGTGCCAGGAGCGCCACTCATAAGATCCGCCTGAGTGAGGACAAGCCTTTCAGGGAGAGAGTCCGGCGAGTCCCCTTAGGTGACTTAGAAGATCTACGTCAACAGCTGGCAGAGCTCAAAAAGATCGGGATTATCCGAGAATCCAGGAGCCCGTATGCTTCCCCGATAGTGGTAGTCCGGAAGAAAAATGGATCTTTGAGGCTTTGTATCGACTACCGAACGCTGAACAGAAGAACCATCCCAGACCAGTATACCACTCCTCGAATCGAAGATGCCCTACAGAGTCTGTCAGGGGCGAAGTGGTTCAGTGTGATGGACTTAAAGAGTGGGTATTATCAGATCCCCATGCACCCTGAAGATCGGGAGAAAACAGCCTTCATCACCCCTGTGGGGTTCTTTGAGTTCAATCGCATGCCTCAGGGGTTGTCCGGGGCCCCTGCTACCTTCCAAAGGCTGATGGAGAGGACCGTTGGAGATATGAATTTGATAGAGGTACTGGTATACTTGGATGATGTTATCGTGTTTGGCAGAACTTTAGAAGAACATGAGGAGAGGTTGGAAAAGGTCTTGAAGAGGCTACACGAAGAAGGTCTGAAACTTTCTCCTGAGAAGTGCCAATTCTATCAGTCCTCGGTCCATTACCTGGGCCATATCGTGTCTGAAGAAGGGGTGGCCACTGACCCGGACAAGCTGGATGCTGTTGCTTCCTGGCCGAGACCCACAAATGTGACCGAACTCCGGTCATTCTTGGGCTTTTGCTCCTATTACAGGAGGTTTGTGGAAGGGTTCGCCCAGATTGCCCGACCCCTAAATGAGCTCCTGAAGAATGAAGAAGATGATGTCCCTGAGTTGGTAAAGCCGGCGAAGTCCACCATAGGCCCCCGGAAGGCTAAGGAATCCATCCAGGATCAGTGGACCCCGGAATGCGAAGGGGCCTTTGTCCAGCTGAAGGAAACCCTAACCACTGCCCCTGTGTTGGCCTATGCGGACCCCACAAAACCATATGAACTGCATGTTGATGCCAGCCGAGATGGGCTGGGGGGGGTACTTTATCAGGAGCATGAGGGTCATCTGCGACCTGTTGCCTATGTGAGCAGAAGCCTACTGCCTGCTGAGAGGAATTATCCTACTCACAAACTTGAATTCTTGGCCTTGAAGTGGGCAGTGGTTGACAAATTGAAAGACTACCTGTACGGAGCTGAATTCATTGTCAAGACAGATAATAATCCCCTCACCTATCTGTTGACTACGGCCAAGCTGGATGCAACAGGACATCGATGGTTGGCTGCCCTCTCTAGCTTCAATTTTAGCCTGAAGTATCGGCCAGGAATCGGAAATAGGGATGCAGATGCCCTATCCAGAAGGTTGCATGTTCCACAGGAACCTGCGGAAGAATGGACTCATTTGGCTCCAGAAGGGGTGCGTGCCCTATATCAGGGAACTGAATTTCGATCCCGAGGAGGGTCAAGAGCAGAAGAGATTGGGGTTTCGGCTATCGGAGTACCCAAATGCTACTGCCAGGTGACCCAAGTTGAAGGGGAGGGTTTGCCCCGGCTGTCCAAAGGGGACTTGCGGAAGGAGCAGTTGGAAGACCCTTTGGGAAAACTTCTCTTGGAAGCCCTGGAGATCCAGAGCCCTGAGTTGCTTCTAACTGACTCCCCTCAGGGGGCCCGTCTGTTGCATAGAGAGTGGACCCGGTTACAGATCAGAGAAGGAGTGGCCTACCGGAGAGGTCCATCTGAAGATCTGGAGGAGAAGTGGCAACTGTTCTTACCAGCTAAATACAGAGAGGGAGTTCTGGCCGCTCTTCATGATAATCATGGCCATCTGGGGCCCGAAAGAACCTTTCAGCTTGTCAGGGACAGGTTCTACTGGCCTTGTATGAGGGCCGAAGTTGAAGGATACTGTCATTCTTGTGTCCGGTGTATACAGAGGAAGACTCTGCCACGTCAAGCAGCCCCAATGGGCCATCTACAAAGTCAGGGACCCATGGAGCTGGTGTGCATTGATTTCCTTTGCTTAGAGCCTGATCTGAGTGGCCAGGGGAATGTCCTTGTGGTAACAGACCATTTTACCAGATATGCTCAAGCATTCCCAACAAGGGATCAGAAGGCCTCAACGGTAGCCAAAGTTCTTGTAGAGAAGTTCTTTGTACATTATGGGTTACCACAGCGCCTCCATTCTGATCAGGGAAGGGACTTTGAAAGCAGACTGATCAAGAGACTGTTAGATATGTTAGGCATTCAAAAGACTAGAACCACTCCCTACCATCCACAGGGGGATGCCCAGCCTGAACGATTTAACAGGACTCTTTTGGATATGTTGGGGACTTTGAGCTCAGAGAAGAAACAGCATTGGGGCAGGCACGTAGCTGCCATTGTGCATGCCTACAACAGCACTGTCAGTGATGCTACTGGATATTCCCCTTATCGGCTGATGTTTGGAAGGGAGGCTCGGTTGCCAGTGGATTTGGCCTTTGGCATTTCGCCTGATCATACCTCTTCAGCATCGCATAGAGGATATGTGGACCGACTGCGGAAGAGTCTGAAAGCGGCCTATGACAAGGCTCAGGCCACATCTGATCAACGTGGACTGCGGAATAAAAAAAATTTCGACCTAAAAGTTCGGATCCATGACCTGCAACCAGGGGACAGGGTTTTGTTGAGAAACTTGGGTGTCCCGGGAAAACACAAGTTGGCAGACCGCTGGAAGTCCCAACCTTATGTTATCTGTAAGCAACTGCCAAACCTTCCTGTGTACCAAATTCGGCCTGAGGGAAGTGTGGGTCCATTGAAGGCTTGGCATCGGAACCATTTGCTGCCTCTCTCTGAAGCGGTTCGTATGCCCCCTGTGGAAGACTTGTCAGCGGCCCTTTCGACTTCTCGCCGGTCCAGACCAGTTACCAGATCTCAGACGATGCTCCCAGATGAGGGAGAGGGAAGTTCTCCATCTGAAGATTTGGAAGATGAAGAGGAGGTACCCGATTGGTTGTGGTCATCTCAGTTGCCAGAACCCACACCTGCCTCCCTGTCTTCGTCTGACTTGGCTGATAGAGGAGCCCTTCGGGCAGAAGCCCCTGAATTCATACCCTTTCATATGCTTCCAGAAGAAGCAGCTGAGGATGAAGATCCTGAGGAGGAGGTTGCACCCTTCTCTGAAGAAGAACTGACCTCTCTTGAACCATCAGGTGCCTCTGTGTTGGAACATGAGGAGGGGGACATGGAAGAATCCTCAGAAGTGCCTGATCCTAGTACCTCTGAGAGCATGCCTCCACGGGAACAGAGGGAACGGAGAGTCATTCACCCACCTAAGAGACTGACCTATGATCAATTGGGTGAATGTTCGGAAGAAGCTGTTTTTATCTCCAAAAGGTCTCCTGACCAGCCTAGTTCCTCCACTGTAGATTTGGTGGGGGACAACCCTAGCTCACCCCCAGGCACAACTGTACAAGCCACCCAAGTTTTGGGGGGTCTGTGAGAGATCATGAGAACAAAGTATTGAAGTAGAAAACGTTTGCATTTAAGTTTGTACATAAGGATATTGGGTTTGGCCATTATAATAAGCACAGTTTTTGATGTTCACAATTTGGTTTACTTTGTGAGTTAATGTTTTTTGTTGCTCTGACCTCACTATATGTTTTTTTCTCTTTCTCACCTTTTGATGTTTTTTTTTCAACACAAACTTTAAGATGTAAGTGTTTAAGAAATTGCAAAGGCACATGTGCTTTTTAAAGGAGCACTATATAAAAGCACTAGAAATCAGCACTATATTAACACTGTAGAAATCACTTATTTGCTTATTAATTGCACTTTATCGTTTTACTGTTGCACTGCTATTAGAATACAAAATTGGATATATTCAGATTGACTTATTTCAGCAAAATGTTAATGTTTTTGTTGTATAATGCCAACCTATGCACTAGGGTACATACTGTTGACCTCTTTGGGGACCAAAGTTTCTCAAGTGGGGGGAGTGTGTAGCGGGGTTAAACATGCCTAAAGACACTGTTTGATATGTGGGAAGGAACTAGGCTCCCTCTAGTGGTAGCTGCATGGAATTTCCCGGGCTGTGACTTCCTTTTCACAAGATGAAGAAACTACATCTCCCAGGCTGCTTTGCAAGATCCAGGGTGCACGGCTGCACCGCACGGCACTATGGGGGAGGTTATTTAAAGGAAGAGAGAAGCGCGCGAAGGGGGGCCTTTCTGCGCTGGACTCTGAGGAACCAGCGAGCGAGAGTGAAGGACTGACACTGGATATTGGGCCAGAGCCTTTTAGCCTGGAGGGACGACGTGGAACCGTCCCATCTCAAGCACGAGGCACATTCCTGGAGGTCATACTGCTGTTTGCCGAGACCGGAAGTCATCCGCCAGAAGGACCCCGCGCGGCTGGCATATAGCCAAAGGACTGAGACCGCAGTGGAAGCGCGCGAAGGAGAAACTTCTGTTGGTGAGAGGGCACATGCCCAATAACTGACTTTATCTGCTGAAGAGACAGTTTTATCTACAGATAGCGGTAGCGCAGCAGGAGGTGATAAAACCCCGGGGTTTATCACCATACTCTCTCAGGAGACTCATAGACAAACAATAAGGTCTGTAAAGGAGTCGCCAGAGGCTTATCTCTCTCGCAGAAGTTATTGCTCAGTTACGCAGACACCCTGTGGTGACAACTAACAGCTCGTTGTTTTCTCTCTCTTGATCTTTATTCCTAATCTGGATTACAAATGAGCTCTATTCAATAACCTTGCTAGCGAAGATCAACAAGAAAGAAGAGAACTCTGGGGGAGGGACTCAGATAGGCCCACCTACCTGGTACTGTGTCTAGCCTTAATGCAGGAGGAGTGTGGGGGTATTCTTTTACCTTTTTAAAGCTGTTTTAAATAACCTTTTATGGACTTGTATTGTATTGTATTGTATCTCCCCTATTCAATTTGATATATAGTAAACTAAGTTTGGTTAATTACAATCTTGTGCGTTGTTCCATTGTGTCACCCAGAAGGACTACTATTCAAGAAGGTAACAAGGTATTGTTGCATAGTGAAGTATTGTATTCCAACCTGTGTATCTATTTGATAGTCCAGTCCAGTGGCGGAGCTAGACTTTTAAAACAGGGGTGGCAAAGGGGTGGCAAGGTATTATTTTGGGGGGTCAATATACATGCGTGTGTGTATATGTATGTGCAGACACAGCGGCGGCGGCCATGGCAGAAGCACTGCACGAGGGTGATTAGGGTGTGCCTAGGCACACCCCGTGCGCACGCCTATGAGTAGGGCTGCACAATATTGCCCCCCATCAATGTAGGGACCAGCATGCCCCCCCCCCCCCATCAATTGACGATGTAGTAACCAGCATCCCAACCCATCAATGTAGTGAATTTGCATCGCATTCGGACACAACTCACACAGGAACCTTTTTTGGGTCCGCAGCAGAATCAGATCTCATGGGTGTTCACACCTATGCGATCCGATTCATGTCCAAACTGACAGTTCGCACTGCGATATGCCAACTGATCTGGGGGGGTCATTAACTTTGTATTGACAGCCCCAGTGTTTCGCATATGGCAGTGTGAACTGTCTTAGAGTTGAATGTGATGTGGGAACCCGCAGTGGATTTGCAGGGTTCCCGCATCGCATATGTGTGGACCGAGACTAATTGATTATGTTTTTGTAGGGGGGTAAGTGCACTTTGTACAAAATGACTTTATTACCTCAGCTATGTACATGCTAATGAAACATTTAGTGCTGATTCACACTGGTGCGATGGAAGACATTGCATGTGATTCGGGGCGCACTGCTATGCAAATCACATGCAATGTCTTTGCCATGCGAATTCAGCCATACAGATTGTATGGCTGAATTCGCATCGCATTTGGACCAAAGTCACGCAGGACCCTTTTTTTGGTCTGCACCAACATCAGATTGCATGGGTGTTCACACCTAATGCGATCCGATTCCTGTCAGAATTGACAGTTCACACTGCGATATGCAAACTAATCTGGGGGTATCGTTACCTTTGTATTGACACTCCCAGCGATTCGCATATGGCAGTGTGAACTGTCTGCGAGTCGGGTGCAATGCGGGAACCCACAGTGGATTTTCAGGAGTTATGGTTTCCTTTCCAAGTGTCGGTTCACATTGCACATTGGTGCGATGCGGTAACCCTGCAAATCCACTGTGGGTTCCCGCATTGCACCCGACTCGCAGGCAGTTCACACTGCCATATGCGAATCGCTGGGAGTGTCAATACAAAGGTAACGATACCCCCAGATTAGTTCACATATTGCAATGCAAACTGTCAGTTCAGGCAGGAATGGAATCGCATAGGTGTGAACACCCACGCGATCTGATTCTGGGGCAGACCAAAAAAGGGTCTTGCATGATCCAAATGCAATGCAAATTCAGCCATACAATCTGTACAATCTGTATGGCTGAATTCGCATTGCAAAGACATCGCATGTGATTTGCACAGCAGTGTGGTGCAAATCACATGCAATGTCTTCCATTGCACCAGTGTAAATCTAAGTGTCTGTAAAAAAAAAAGTTGAAGTCCTGGAAGCATTAGACATGTATTTACATCTCTGTTTTCAGTCAAGAAATCAACTTCGAACACCACAATCCCTGTCAGTGACAAAAATGTTTTACACTGTCTGACCTGCTGCTGCTGCTGCTGCTCTGGCTCTGCACACAGGTCAGGGTGGTTGGGGGATGGGTGGCTGGCTCCTCCGAGACCTCTTCCACTCTCTTCACTCTGCCTTAGTCTGCAGCATCCGACGATCTCCTGGCTGTCCCCCACGGCATGGATGTGTGGCCCCGCCCCTCAGCTGAATTCTTCAGGGAGGAGAGATGGCCGGAGCGCCTGTCACTATCATCATCCCCACAGCTCCATTAAAGCACTGTGATCCCGGCCAGCACCTAACTCCTCTCCTATAGCCGCATCCACCGCCGGCAAGGATCCATTCTTCACTGCATTATTGGAGCACAGATGTCCTCCATTCTGCAGTGCGAGCTGTGTGGGCACCTCCAGGGACAGACTGCTGAGCCTCTTATGGGGCCCCCCCTCTGACGCCGCACGAATGGTCAGTCCGCCCCTGCACACAGTCACAGAGAACTTGCTGCACAGCTCGTTCAGCTAATGTTATGGGCATAAGCGAGCGGGGTGGCAACAGGGGTGGCAAGGATGTTGTCTGGGGTGTCAATTGCCACCCCAGCTAGCCCTCTGGCTCCGCCACTGGTCCAGTCCTATTCTGGGTCAGTTGTGCCTGAGGAGGGATCGAGCCAATTTGATTGGGTTGTTAGGCAGGGTGTAGACCCAATAATATAATCAGCAGCTCCTGCGGGGGTGGTGCTACACTTATATATTCACGATCCCTGTCTGAACACATAAGACATGTAAGACTAGTATTATCGAGATTGCTTGCACACAACCTTTATGTGAAACTGAAAAAATGCTTGTTTCATAAAGAAGAGGTACTGTTTCTAGGCTACATCATATCCAAAACAGGAATCGAGATGGACATGAGTAAGATATCCTGCATTCAGGATTGGCCTACACCAACCACACGCAAGGCGCTACAGCGATTCCTTGGATTTTCGAATTTCTACAGGAAGTTCATCAGAAACTTCTCTGCCATTGTGAGACCCCTCACACAGCTCACTAGCATTAAAAAAACATTCAAATGGTCAGATGAAGCAAATAAAGCTTTTCACCTGTTAAAGACAAGGTTTACTTCTGCTCCCATATTACGCCATCCAGACCCATCCCTCCAATACATTCTGGAAGTAGATGCGTCAAACATGGCAGTAGGAGCAATACTCTCCCAACGACCAACTCACACTTCACCACTTCATCCAGTCGCCTTTTTTTCTAAATCCCTAAGCAGTCCAGAGATAAATTACCCCGTGGGTGAAAAGGAACTGCTTGCTATAAAATTGGCTCTGGAGAATTGGCGACATCTACTCGAAGGCACCCAATTACCAATACTTATATACACGGACCATAAAAATCTCCAATATCTTCAGACTAACAAAACTCTCCCTCACCGACAGGTACGATGGTCACTATTCTTTCTAAGGTTTAACTTCCTAGTGACCTACACACCTGCAGATAAGAACAAAAAGGCGGATGCACTATCACGACTAACTGAAGAAAACTACTTTGAAATCCCTTCCGTTCCTATAATACCTCACAAACGCATTATTGGAGTTGTCCGTTCCTTGAAGGAAGAGGTTTTGCATGGTATAAGTTTGGATTCACCCCCACCACAACTAAATACTGATGCAGAAGGCTTCCTCTACTACAACGACAAACTTTACATACCACCTACCATACGCACCAAGATCTTGGAATTATCGCATGATGTGCCTATGGCAGGACATATGGGTATGACAAAGACTCTTAATCTGATTACCAGGCAATTCTGGTGGCCTGACATGAAAACATCTATACAAAAATTCGTCTCTTCATGCAATGTCTGTGCCAGGTCCAAAATTGACACTACGAGACCATCCGGTCTACTATGCAGTCTACCAATACCCCAAACTCCATGGGAAGTTGTGTCCTTGGACTTTATAGTGGAATTGCCTCCTTCCAAAGGATTTAATACCATCTTAGTGTCAGTGGACCATCTGACAAAAATGGCACATTTCATTGCTATTCGCAGACTACCTTCGTCCAAACAAACGGCAGAACTCCTGATGAAACATGTCTTTAAGTTACATGGTATCCCAAAAACTCTTCTGTCTGACCGTGGATCACAATTTATTTCCAAGTTCTGGCAAGAACTATGTCACATACTACGGATCGAGCGGAAGCTCACTTCTCCGTACCATCCGCAGACCAACGGACAGACTGAAAGAGTCAACCAATGCATCGAGCAATATTTACGTTGTTACACTTCTTACCAACAGGATGATTGGGTGGATCTTTTCCCTCTGGCAGAATTTGCCTACAACAACGCAACCCACAGTACGACCAAGCAGAGTCCGTTCTACTTGAACTATAGGTTTCATCCCTCTATTCTTCCACCACGCATCCTTCCTTCAAATAACCCAGTAGCCTCAGACTATCTTACCCAAATAAAGGACTCTCTGGGTTTGCTTAATACTACCATTGCACACGCTCATAGTCAACAAAAGAAGTACTATGATCTTCGCAGAAGACCTTCTCCTCAGTACGCTATCGGGGACCTCGTTTGGCTCTCAACAAAAAATTTAAGACTGAAAATCCCTAGCAAAAAGCTTGGACCTCTGTTCTTGGGACCTTTCCCAATCAAGAAACTTATTGGAAAAGCTGCAGTACAGCTTACATTGCCAATAGACCTCAAAATACATCCCATTTTCCATGTGTCGCTACTGAAGCCCCATGTTCCTGACCAAGGAATAAGGCCTACTATCCCACCTCCTCCTCCTGTACAAGTTGAAGGTGGAGAAGAATATGAGATAAAAGAGATTCTGGATTCTCGTATCCACAGAGGAAGACTTCAGTACTTGGTTCGATGGAAGAACTATGGGCCCCAAGACGACACCTGGCTAAACACCTCTGACATACATGCCTCTAGATTAATCCGCAATTTTCATGCGAAGTACCCAGACAAACCAGCTCCAGAGGCCTTCAGGAGCCAGCCTTAAGGGGGGGTACTGTAATGTTCTGGTACCTTTGGGTACCCTAATTACTCTTTCATAAGTGTATGCGCCCCACCGTTCTCTTTTGGTAAGGTGCGCATACACCTTTAAGACTGATGCTGTCATCACTGAGCGCCGGACTGGATGGCTATTTAGATCGCCGGCTCTCACTCACATGTGTTCGTTCAAACTGCTTTGTGCCTTGATGCTAACCTGTCTTGAACCTCTCATGCTTGCAAGCATACCTCGCTGTCGGAACCACGCTGCGCTGATCCCTGTATCCCGCTACCGGATCATCCGCTCTTGCCGAACCTCTCCTCTGCTACATTGCTATTAGTGATAAGTACCCCACAGGGGAAACCTCTATAACCTTCATACTAAAGCTTACACTATCTAGCTCTGCATACTAAGGACTATTACTACATCTGCATTATCTAAGATTGCTAGCTCTTGAGCCTACTACCACCTGTTCTTGCACTGGGTTGATCTCTCTTGTATGTCCACCTGCTACTCTGTCATCTGCTACCATACATGATTGCTAAACCTATCTGCATCCCATCTGCTACTATCTTACTTTCAAGAACATTTCCTTTCAAGTGTCTGTCATCTACCATCTCTACCCAACCTGTCTCTTCAGCCTATCATCACTGTGTTACTATATACATAAGTCACTCTAGGAAACATCTTATTGAGTGTGTGTATTTACTTGCTGAATTGAGATCATCCACAGATGATGAGTCATTGGGAGTTGGGATTGGTGTCTCAGCCTTTCTCTACATGACTACTGAAGTGGAATATTTCTGCAGCTGAAAATCCACATCATACATAAAACGCAGGAGCGTTACACAGTGCTAACTGTGAACAAAGGAACAGGATCTCTTAGGCAAGGTTAATTTCATCAACAAAAACATTTTCATCAAAATTTTCATCAGCGGCCTTTTTACAGTGACGAAAACTAAATGAAAAGTACACCACATTTTTGTCCACTGATATAATCTTTGACGAAAATCAATTCCGTTTTCATTAACAAATGAAAATGAAATAAAAATGTGAGGGAGGGACGTTTACCCTCGTGAACTTTCGGTTTCCATGGAGCTCTGTCTGTATAGAGCCTGTGAGCACTTCTGCTCCCAGCAAGCAAGAAAATCTGTAGCGTGCTTACTACTTAGCAGTTAGCACTGTGCAGCATTGCAGGTCTCCTTGGATGACCATCCAGAGCAGCACTGTGTATTCCAGGCCACCCGATGAGAGTCCCAACTCATGACCATCCTGAGCAGAGCACTGTGAGTGTGTACATTACAACCCTCCCCTTAGACCACTGTCCAGAGCACTGTGTGCATTACAGGTCATCTCTGACCACCGGCTTCCTGAGCACTGTGCATTACAGGCCTCCCCTCAGACCACCCTCCAGAGCCCTGTGCAGCATTACAGGCCTCCACTCAGACAACCATCCAGAGCACTGTGCAACATTACAGGCCTCTCAGACCACCAGCCAGAGCACTGTGCAGTATTACAGGCCTCCTCAGACAGACCACTGTCCATAGCACTGTGCAGCATTACAGGTCTCCTCACACCGTCCAGAGTGGCTAAATCTGTATCTGTGAGTTGTTCAAACCTTAATACCATAAATAATAACAAAATATTAGATTTTTTACTCCAGGAGTATATGAGTTTGGAAATTCTATAGAAATGTTTAAAAAATGTTTTACAATTTAACTAAACACATTTTGATTTTAGTTGACTAAAATTATTTTATTTGAATAAAATGTACTGGAGATATTAGTCGACTTAAAATACGACTAAAACTAAAACAATTGCAGATGACTAAAATTAAAATTGCATTTTAGTCAAAAGGCTATGACTAAAACTAAATCAAAATTGAATGTCAAAATTAACACTGCTCCTGGGTGACGTGATTGACCAAATATAGCCATGGGTATAGAGTATTTGCACAATGTCATTGCTCTAAGAAGGTCATGTAGCCATGTTTGGTCAGTGATGTCAGCGCTATCCCTGCCCCTTTGTTTACTAGGCCAAGCATTCCAGGTAAATAGTGGGGCTGTGTGACATCACTGGTTGCTAAGAATGTGGCAGGTGCATGCAGCAGAAATGCTTGCAGGTTGAACAAGAGAAATTTAGCATTGTATAGATGGCTTTAGAAAAATTAAGTGTTCTTATCAATTTACATACAACTTTGCAAAAAGCACTTCTACATCATTTGAGGGTAACACACACATGACCAAGTCAAGGTCAAGGTCAAGGTCAAGAGGTCTATTGATATAAAATATTTTCACCCAAGATTCACAAAACTTCCACTGAAAGGTCACACATTTTCTAATTTTATTTCATTTTTTTTTTACACCAATTTTAAGGATTTATTGGAATAAAAGTGCTGTGATGTCACTCTGAACTGCCAGAACATGACAAGGTAGAGAGGCAATTGCGGGTTATTAATACTTTGAGGAGCAGTTAACGGACAACTGGGTGGCCAGTGGAGGGCAGCTCAGTTCTCATACAGCCGCTTTTGGGCATAGTTGATGTATTCAACCAGTTCATCCTCTTTGAACCACAAGGCAATTTCTTTCTTGGCACTTTCCACTGAGTCACTGCCGTGACAAATGTTCCTTCCAACCTGTATGCAGAAGTCTCCCCCTGATGGTGCTGGGTTTGGAGTCAACTGGGTTAGTCTCTCCCAGCAGGTCCTTCAGGTCGATGTAGTGCTTTTGCAGGTGCTCTTTACTGGCCTGCTGAAACTTCATAGCCACAAACTGGAAGCCCTTCTGCTTGAAGCGTTGGAGGATATCTCCGATGAGTCCTCTCTGGACACCATCTGGCTTGATAGCAATAAAGGTGCATTCCTTGTTGGCAGCCATTCCTGTTCTCTTTCACCTGGAGAAACTGGAAGGGAAAGAAGTAATTTTATTTAATTAAAAAAATGTGTAAATCCTGGGTGAAGGTTGTGTAAATCATATGTGAAAACATTTTTAAATAGACTCCAAAATGCAAATGTAAAAAATGGCTTTCACAAAGTAGTACATCATTCTCCTTGGAGTCACCTGATACTGGACTGCTTTCATTAAAATTATTTCTCCTGTTTGCTAATTATTGTATTTGTGATGGAGTGATGACATTTAAATACCTGAAGACAAGGTTGTACAGTATTTTTAGTGAATTTTGCTTTGCTTCTATTTGGTCTCATCTCTGTAGCTTGGCTGGTAATTTTGCTTTTTAAATGTGCAGATAACCTATGACAGCCTTGAATTAATTGTCCCAAGGTAGGCATTTATGTAATGATCTTATAACTGATATAAGGAATAGTCCAGTGTTTGGCAATTTAACAATTTTATATTTGATCTTCGGCCAACCAAATAAACAGTTGGGCTTTTATCCTCTGTGTTTTAGAATTTTTCTTTACAGAAGTTTTTAGCTTTCATATTATGTCATTATCTACTGTATGTTCAAAGATTATATCAAGAATTGCTTTCATATTTTTGGACCAGTCAAAAAACTTCCATCTATGATTAACATGACATTTGCCTAATACGCATTTTCTCCACTCTAATTCCACTTAAATTGCAGTTAGTTTGGATCTATATTTAACATTCTACAGTTATGGTTGTGGTGGTATTGTGGTTCGCACACAAGAAACAGGAAGTGCTGAGAAAAAAGCATGATCATTTGCATTTGAACTTCAAAATAACTCTCAATATCACGTAAACAATTGAATTTATCAGTTTCACTAGGCATATCATTTTGCGTAAAAGTAAAAGAAAATATCTTGTAAACAGCTAAAAAATGATTAAAAATGATAATTTAAAAAAGTTATTATTAAAAGCCAATTTGATTTGGTTTTTATGGCTTCTTGGGGAAAGCATGTTTATATGACCATAGAGACCTAAACGCTTGCCGTCGGGCAACTATCTGCACGTCGCCCAACTTTGAGTGGTTGTAGTGGGATGATGGCATCATCTTGGTATTGTTTTTTATTCAGCTGCCAGAACACTTTCTAGTAAAAGCAATCCTAGCAGCTAAGTAGCCTGCCTGGGCTCTCCCATCCCCCCTGGGAATCCAGGATTGCAGCCAGTGGGTCAGCCAGCTGACTATAGAGCTGATCAGAGACCATAATGGCCCTGAATATCTCTACTGTCTAAGAAATCTGGAGAGACAAGTATTTACTCATGTCTGATTTTGCTGGTTGTAAATAAACCATTATTGGTTTGTAAAAAGCATTGGATCATATCAATCTTGGTATGATCTGAAGCCATTTTTAAGGGCAAAGGAAACATCTAATAGACCCCAGATGTCTCAGTAAAGAGGACCTGTCATTGTATATTGCTATCACAAGGGATTTTTACATTCCTTGTGATAACAATAAAAGTATCATTTTTTTTTCTTTTAAAAGGTACAGCATAAATAAATAACTAAATAGAATTTAAAAAAATTCTGCCCCGCATTGTAAACAGCGATCGCAGCATATACGTGAGGTATCACCATGAACGTCAGATTGAGAATAATAATTATAGCACCAGCCCTTCAGTGTATTTTTTGCAACAAATTGTGTTTGGAAAAAACCTCTGCGCAAATATTATGTGACATAAAAAAGTTGAAGCACCCAACATTTTATTCTCTAGAGACTCTGCTTTAAAAAATATGAAATGTTTGGGGGCTTTTATTGCAAAAAATACTGCTTTTTACATGTACAGTATATGAAAAGTGTCAGAAAAAAAGACTGGTCTTCAAGTGCTTAAAGTATAACTAAAGGCATTAGAACACGTCAGGTGAAAAAAAAGTGACACTACACCGCTTTTTCCAAAAAAAAGAAAATTATTTCTAGTTGGCCTCCAACCTTTCCTTATACAGTAATTGACATAGCACAGTTAAACCAGAAAAAAAAACCTCCCCTTATAGCCAGCCAAGCACATTTCTTTATTTCTAGATGGTAAAACAAAAAACAGTGCATTCTGCGCCCTGATTGGGCAAAGCTTCGCCCAATCAGGGCACAGTGTAAGCTGGTTTTTAAGGAGCAGGGCCAGGAAGCCGGCCACGGTGTCCTTAACAACCGATGAGTCCTCAGCTGTCAATGGGTTTCCCTGCTGACAGCTGAATAAAAAATAATAGTGGCGGAAAAGAAAAAAATAAGGAAAAAAACTGGATTTTTGACTTACCGTAAAATCCTTTTCTCTTAAGCTCATTGACAGACGCAGAATCCATATCTTGATATCCATAGGATTATACTGCCCCCTACAGGAGTAGGACACTAGGCAGAAAAAAAGTTCTGGCCACACCTATGGGCAGTCCTAGGGGGTATACCCTCTCTCTCCCTGCTATAGGATGTCAGTTATGTAACAAAGCAGTGTCAGAGACTCATACCAACCCAACTCAAAATAGAGGGGCGGGTACTGCGTCTGTCAATTAGCTTAAGAGAAAAGGATTTTACGGTAAGTCAAAAATCCAGTTTTCTCTGTCTATCCATAGGGACGTCCCAAAGCAGTGCCATAAATGAGGGGTGGGATAACAGAAAAAAAACCCAATCCAGAAGGCCAACAGAGCCAACCAGAAGAACCGAGGACTCATCGAAACAAGAAGATGAGACCCACCTGGAAAAAACAGAACCCCCGAGGTAGACCAAGGTCCCCTCAAACAGCAGCCTGCAAAACCTTGCGGCCAAAAGAGGCATCCGCCGATGCCATCACATCAACCTTATAAAATTTAGTAAAGGTATGAACCGAGGACCAGGTAGCCGCCTTGCAAACCTGAAGCACCGACGCCTGATGGCTGAAGGCCCAGGAAGCACTAAGAGCCTGAGTAGAGTGTGCCTTAACAGGGAACGGAGGAACCTGACCCTTAATAGAATAAGCCTGCACCACCGTCTGTCTGATCCATGTGGAGATAGTCGCAGCAGACGCAAGCAACCCCTTTCTAGGGCCATCCGTGATCACATAAAATGAATCATCCTTACGAAAAGAGTCAGTAGTAGCCAAGTACACCCTGATCGCCCGAACCACATCCAAGGAGTGTAACGCAAACTCCCGAGGATGACTGGGCTTAGGACACAGGGAAGGCAACACAATATCCTCATTCAAGTGAAAGTCGGAAACCACCTTAGGAAGGAAGGATGGATTCGGACGAAGAACCACCTTATCCTTATGAACCACCAGATAGGGGGAACGACAGGACAACGCAGCCAGTTCCGACACCCTGCGTGCAGAAGTGATAGCCACCAAAAAGGCCACCTTCTGGGATAAGGTAAGCAAGGGAATCTCCCTAATATTCTCAAAGGGAGGTTTCTGGAGAACCGACAACACCAAATTAAGGTCCCAGGGCAGCAAGGGCGCGCGCACCGGAGGAACCAGGTGCCGCACCCCCTGGATGAAATTCTGCACCAAAGAATGAGTAGCCAGTGGCCTCTGGAAGAAGATCGCCAATGCTGAAACCTGACCCTTGATAGTGCTCAAGGCCAGCTTCTGCTCAACCCCCCGTTGCAGGAAGGCCAATATCCGAGCCACCGAGTAAGAACGTGGAGGAACCCCGAGGGACTCACACCACGCGATATAAGACTTCCATGTGCGATGATAGATCTTTCTGGAAGTCACTTTCCTCGCTTTAATCAGAGTAGGAATAACTGAAGCAGACAAACCCCTGTCCTTCAGCACCTGGCTCTCAACAGCCAAGCCGTCAAAGCCAGCGACCGTAAAGCAGGATGGAAGATCGGTCCCTGAGACAGCAGATCCTCCCTGAGAGGAAGTCGCCAAGGAGCGTCCGCGACCAGCCTGACCAAGTCGGCGTACCAGGCCCGACGAGGCCAGTCCGGAGCCACAAGGATGACTGGAATTCCCTCCGCCTCTATCCTGCGAAGAAGTTTCGGCAGCAACTTGAGAGGAGGAAAGGCATACAGCAGCTGATACTGCCCCCATGGAGCAACTAGTGCATCTGTGGCATCCGCCAGAGGATCGCGGGAACGGGCTACAAACCTCTGCACCTTCCTGTTGAGCCGAGATGCCAACAGATCCACATCCGGGGTGCCCCAACGAAGGCACAACTGGTGAAACACCTCTGGATGAAGAGACCATTCCCCTTGATCCAAGGTCTGACGGCTGAGAAAGTCCGCCTGCCAATTTTCCACGCCCGGAATGTGAACTGCGGAAAGAGCCGGAAAAAACCGTTCCGCCCAATGAAGAATGCCGGCTACTTCCACGGCCGCCAGAACACTCTTGGTGCCCCCCTGGTGATTGACATAAGCCACGGCCATGGCATTGTCCGACTGAATCCGAACCGGGCAGCCCCGAAGATGCTCGGTCCAGTGAACCAGGCAAAGCCTGATCGCTCTCAGTTCCAACACATTTATCGGCAACCTGGATTCTTCCAGGGAGCAGAGCCCCTGAGCAGACAGCCTGCCAAGAACCCCTCCCCACCTGGATAGACTGGCATCCGTGGTGACAATCGTCCAATAGATCGGAAGAAAGGACTTCCCCTGACTGAGCATCGGAGACCGAAGCCACCAAACCAGAGACTCCCTGGTCCGCTCGCTCAGCCGGATCCGATTGTCCAGGGAATGGGGATTCCGGTTCCATTTGAGAAGAATCTCCTTTTGGAGAGTCCGCGTATGAAACTGAGCAAAAGGTACTGCCTCGAAAGATGCCACCATCAGTCCCAGGACCCTCATGCAAGTCCGAAGGGACGGCCAGTTGGCGGACAGTAACAACTGAGTCGTCGACTGAATCTTCTGGAGTTTCTCCGCAGGGAGAAACACCTTGGCCAAGGACGCATCCAAAGTCAGGCCCAGATAGTCCAGCCTCCTGGAGGGAACCAGGGATGACTTCTGCAGGTTCACCAGCCACCCGAACTCTTCCAAAGAGGTCATGGTGATCTCCAAGTTTGACAACAGAGCCTGCGGAGACTCCGCACGGAGGAGGAGGTCGTCCAGGTAGCCCAGAATCGATATTCCCCGCTGCCGCAACAGCGCCAGAACTGGGGCCAAAACTTTTGCGAAGACCCGGGGAGCAGAGGCGAGACCAAAGGGTAACACCAAAAACTGATAATGGTCCTCTCCCGCAGCAAAGTGCAGAAAACGCTGGTGTCCTGCATAAATGGGAACGTGAAGCTAGGCATCCTTGATGTCTATGGACGCCAGAAAATCCCCCTGATGCAGGGAGGCCACCACTGTGCAAATGGACTCCATCTTGAATTTTTGCACCCGGACAAAACAATTGAGCGCCTTTAAGTCCAGAATTGGACGCACCTTGCCCTCTTTCCTGGGCACTGTGAACAGGTTTGAGTAAAAACCCCCGAAAATGTTCTCCACAGGGAACCGGAACCACCACTCCTTGTTGCATCAAGTCCTACACTGCCCCCAACAGAGCCTTTAGGCGTTCCGGGGACAGTCGCATATTGGAAGGGAAGAACCGCACCGGTGGAAGCGATCGAAACTCGATCTTGTATCCCGACCGTATGACCTCGTGAACCCATTTGTCTTGAATCCTGGAGAGCCACGGGTCCGGGAACCGGCGAAGACGCCCCCCCACCCCTGATATGGGTGGGGGCGCACCTTCAGGCTGAAGTGGTCTTATCCTCAGGTCTGGAAGGACCGGATTTTTGCTTACCAGACCAGGGTCTCTTGAAACCCCCCGGGGGGGGGGGGCTTTGGAGGACTTCGCCTTGTCACCCTCCCCGGAGGAGCGAAAAAACTTCTTGTGAGATGAAAAGGAAGGTCCCCCTCTGCAACGAGGTTCCTTACCCTTAGTAGCCTGTGGTAGAAAGGTGCTCTTGCCCCCAGTGAGACCCTTGATAATCTCATCCAAGGTAGCACCAAACAAGTGATCCCCCTGAAAAGGGAGATCAGTCAAGGCTTTTTTGGAAGCCTGATCCGCCGACCAGCACTTCAACCATAGCATGCGCCAGAGGACCACTGCCGAGATCGACAAACGCCCCAGCAATGGAGCAGCGTCCAGCGCGGCGTCACAAACAAACTGTAGCCCTTGCACCATCTGCTCCAGCAACTCCACCACGGCAGGGGGGAGACTTCTCCCCTCCAGGTCACGGCGTAACAACTTGGCCCATTCCGTCAACGTCTGCGAAACCAGAGCAATGGTAAACACTGGCCTCAAGGCCCGACCCTGCCAGGGAGAATATGTAGCGGGACACAGATTCCGCCCTACGATCAACCTTATCCCGAAAGGACGGGGAATCCTCCAACGGGATAACAGTAGCCTTATTTAGTCTGGAAACCGGCGGATCCACCGAAGGTGGCACCGTCCATTTCTTAAGGAGGCACTCTTCAAACGGGTAGCGCCTAGCAATCCGTTTGGGCATCCCAGGGGGTCGTTTTGGACGGACCCACTCCTTTTTAATGATATCTTCAAAGCATTTGGGAAAGGGAAAAACCTTCGCCACCCTGGAGGGCTTGCGCGTGCCAAAGGCAATTTCCGTATCAGCTGCATCCGCAGGTGCAACCTCCAGTTTTAGGGTCTCCCGGACAGACACAATCAGTGCGTCCACCAGCGCCTTGTCTTGCGCTATGGCGGAGGCAGAAAGGTCATCCTCACTATCAGAGAAGATGGGGCGCGAGACAGCAGCCCCAGAGGAGGGACCCGCAGCAGCAGCGACTGGCTCAGAATCAGAATCTGAGGCATCAGACGAGACAGGGGTAGGCGGGGGTCGCTTTTTAGCCCCTCGTCCCTGACAGGCCACCTCCACCCGGGACACAAATGACTCCAGGACCGCCGAAAGTGCATCAACGGTGAGCGGAGAATCGAAGGGCCCTGTGGCCACCTCGAGGGGATCAGGTGGGGACATATGTGCAGCAGGGTCCATGGCAACAACAGGGGAACCCGTCAGCAAAATATGACAAAATTGAAAAACATTTTTTTTTTTTGCAAAATGTCACCCAGCGCTACAGCGCCCCTCAGTGGTCAGACAGCGTGCCTCGAGACCCCCGCAGAGAGAGAAGAGAGACCCCCAAAAGGCTCACCACACGATGCACCTGAGTTCAAAAGGACTGCTCCCAGCGCTGTCCACATGAAAAGGAAATCCTGTGGAGCGATCTTCCCGGGTCTAGGGAGGGGCTCCGCCCCCTCACACACCTCCAGTAACTCCCACAGCAGCCCAGCTCTGCAAACAAATGAGCTGGGTGTACCAAGATGGCCGCCGCCATGAGCCACACGAGGGACTACAAGAAAATGGCGGCCCCGCGCTCTGTGGCAGGAAGGGGGGTCCCCACCAACACCAACAGGTGATCGATCGGGAGGTAGGCCCTGGGTAGCCGCACAACAGCCGTCCTCCACATGCACACAAATACCCCCCCTCGGGGGAGGGGGGAGAGGGACACCGCAGGAGGGGGGTGCACAGGGAAACAGAGGGAAACCCAGATTAGTGGGGGTTAGACCATCCCATGGAGGGGCCCGCATCCACCCCAGAGTCAGCCATGAGGGAAAGGGGGGAACAAGTACTCACCCTACTGGAACAGAGCGGGCGCCCCTCCAAACAAAACCCCTCACCGCCCAGTGGGGGGGGGGTGTCGGCCAAAGGAGACGATGCGACTCGGCCGCCGACCGGTCGTATGCGACTCGGCGGGACGTTTAACCCGCGGGCCAGTCCCCGTCCAGCGGGACTAGGTCACGGCCAACCCAGTGCGGAGCTGGGCCTGCATGCGCTCGTAGGCCGGCTGGGGTGACCACTGGATCTCAGCATCCAGCCCGTCGCCCAGATCCGGCATTATTGCTTGAAGATCTCACCGGAACAACTGGAGAAAAAAAGCTAACTAAAAAAAGATTTATCTAAAAAATCTTGCCAGGACCAGAGATCCCAGCAAGGAACTTAGGTCCTTACTCCTCACTAGGCAGAAAAAAACTGATATCCTATAGCAGGGAGGGAGAGGGTATACCCCCTGGGACTGCCCAAAGGTGTGGCCAGAACTTTTTTCTGCCTAGTGTCCTACTCCTGTAGGGGGCAGTATAACCCTATGGATATCAAGATATGGATTCTGCGTCTGTCAATGAGCGACAGAGAAAAACAACAACATTTTTTAAAAAAACAGCGTGGGGTCCACCCCCAAAATCCATACCAGAACCTTATCCGGGCATGCAGCCTGGCAGGTCAGAAAAGGGGGGAGGAATAAGCGAGCACCCCCATGAACCATACTAGATAACATGCCTTTAACATGGAGGGGTGGGTGCTTTGGGGCAGAGGGGCTCTGCCTCCTCCGCCCCAAAGCACCTTGTCCCCATGTTGATGGGGACAAGGGCCTCTTCCCGACAACCCTGGACTGTGGTTGTCTGGGTCTGCAGGCAGGGGGCTTATCGGAATTTGAAAGCCCCCTTTACCAAGAAGGCCCCCAGATCCCAGCCCCCCCATGTGAATGGGTATCAGGTACATACTACCCCTACTACCCCTATTCACCAAAAAAGTGGACTAAAAGTAATAACCACACTAGACAGTTTTTGACAAATCCTTTATTAAAAAATTAAAAAATAGTGTCCCTCGATGTTAATCCATTGTCAATCACGCCGCCCGCCAACCCAACCCAGTGGCCCCGTCCCCTTCTGACGTCATATGATGTCGCCTAATGTGAGAAGGGGCCGGTGCCACCAGGTGACGTAACCAGGTGGCCCCACCCCTTGCCTATATAAGAAATGTTAAAGCGCTGAGAATGTATACGTCAGGAAGCCTCCCAGAAGACAAGAGCATTTTTGTTTTTTTCTATTTTTAGGGTCAGTGTTGGGCTGATTGATGATGAATTAACATCGAGGGACTCTATTTTTTTATTTTTTAATAAAGGATTTGTCACGTGTGGTTTCTACTTTTGTACAATTTTTTGGTGAATGATGGGGGTACTATGTTAACTAGATGCCGCCCACGTTATAGCCGAATGATGGCTACAGCGCGGACCTTAATTGCCTGGAGTTCGTACATTGACGTCATCCCGTGTATGAGCTGCCTGCGTGCTCCCAGTGGAGTGTGCCCGACTCGCTCTGTGATCAGTAAGTCCATAAGACTCGCCTGATCACAGATCGGAGTAAGGGGGCGATCCCACTCCCTTACCACGTGATCAGCTGTCAGCCAATTACAGCTAATCATGTAAGGTAAACAGTAGCTGGCAATTAGGGATGATCGAACTTTTCAAAAGTTCGGTTCGACCAGAACACCCGAACTTCCCGAAAGTTCAGCCCGGATTTCAGAACCCCATTGAAATCAATGGGACCCGAACTTCGGTAATCAAAAAACACCATTTTGAAGCCCTAAAACCCAATTAATGCCCCTAAAAAGTGCCTAGGGTTCTGGGTCATGCCCCAGGGACTATTAATCACACAAAAAAAGTTCTTAAAAATTATCATTTTTGATAGAGAGCCATTTATTGAAAAAACGATTGAAAAAAAATGAGATTTCTTTGGATTTAGTGTCTGGGGGGTCTAAAAAGTGTACCTGTGAAGTTTCAGCTCTGTAGCATGTCCAGAACCAGAAAACAAAAAGTTTGTTTGTATTAGAATTAATATAGAACAGGTTAGTAACTTCGCTACTTTTACACCCGGCTTTTTGTTGCAGGCGTTATATTGGGCTTTTTTGAGGACATGTTTGGAGTCAGGCATGACATCAGAACTTCTGTGTAGGGGTATATATACACACACACATGTATGTATATATACACATACACATATATAGGTGTGAATGTAGCAGAAACCTATGCTTGCGCTAATGAAATAATTAACAGGCATATGGCTTCTCTGCTATAACACCTATATGTGTGTATGTGTATAAATACATATAAGTTTGTGTATATATACACCCCTATACAGAAGTTCAGATGTTATGAATGCCTCCAAAGACCCCTAAAAAATGCCCAAAAAAAAAAACGCCTGCTGCAAAAACACACCTGGGCGTTTTTGTAGCAGGCGTTTTTTGGGCATTTTTTGGGCGTCTTTGGAGGCAGGCATAACATCAGAACTTCTGTGTAGGGGTATATATACACACACACATGTATGTATATATACACATACACATAAATAGGTGTGAAAGTAGCAGAAACCTATGCTTGCGCTAATGAAATAATTAACAGGCATATGTCTGCGCTCCTATCACACCTATATGTGTGTATGTGTATAAATACATATAAGTGTGCGTGTATATATACCCCTATACAGAAGTTCAGATGTTATGCCTGCCTCCAAAGACGCCCAAAAAATGCCCAAAAAAACGCCTGCGCCAAAAAAAAAAATATAGGTGTGATAGAAGCGGAGACATACAGTTGTGTTCAAAATTATTCAACCCCCCAATGCTGTAAAGGGTTTAGGAAATTTAGTGTACATTTGTAATTGTATTCAGAATGAAATCCTACAAGGACTTTTTAAAGAACCATATGCAACTAAAATGACATCAATTGGTTTTGTAATACAGTAGTAAAGGTTTCTTTTGTGAATTCTTCATTGACACAATTATTCAACCCCTTAAAGACTACCACTCTGAAGAACAGAGGTTCATTGAAGTGTTTTCAATCAGGTATTGAAAACACCTGTGGATGTCAGGGAGCAGCAATAAAGCCTAATAAGCACCAATTAGGCAGCTTTAAAATGACTGTGATACTTAGCTCCTTCTAGACATTTACTGGTGTGGTTACAAACATGGTGAAGTCAAGAGAATGGTCCAGGAAGACAAGAGAAGAGGTGATTACTCTTCACAGGAAGGGCAATGGCTATAAGAAGATTGCAAAGATGTTAAACATACCAAGAGACACCATAGCAAGCATCATTCACAAATTCAAGGCAAAGGGCAGTGTTGAAATGCTACCTGGTCGTGGCAGGAAGAAGATGCTGACTTTGACTGCTGTGCGCTACCTGAAGCGTAGAGTGGAGAAAAGTCCCCGTGTGACTGCTGAGGAACTGAGAAAAGATTTGTCAGATGTGGGTACTGAAGTTACGGCGCACACTGCGCAATGAAGGCCTCCATGCCAGAACTCCCAGGCGCACCCCCTTGCTGTCTCCAAAGAATAAGAAGAGTCGACTGCAGTATGCCAAAAGTCATGTGGACAAACCACAGAAGTTTTGGGATAGTGTTCTGTGGACTGATGAAACAAAATTAGAACTGTTTGTACCCATGGATCAACGCTATGTTTGGAGGAGGAAGAACAAGGCCTATGAAGAAAAGAACACCTTGCCTACTGTGAAGCATGGCGGGGGGAGGTCAATCATGCTTTGGGGATGTTTTGCTTCTGCAGGTACAGGGAAGCTTCAGCGTGTGCAAGGTACCATGAATTCTCTTCAGTACCAGGAGATATTGGATGACAATGTGATGCAGTCCGTCACAAACCTGAGGCTTGGGAGACGTTGGACCTTTCAACAGGACAATGATCCCAAGCATACCTCCAAGTCCACTAGAGCATGGTTGCAGATTAAAGGCTGGAACATTTTGGAGTGGCCATCACAGTCACCAGACTTAAAACCGAATGAGAACCTCTGGTGGGACTTAAAGAAAGCAGTTGCAGTGCACAAGCCTAAGAATGTGACTGAACTGGAGGCTTTTGCCCATGACGAATGGGCGAAGATACCCGTAGATCGCTGCAAGACACTTGTGTCAAGCTATGCTTCACGTTTAAAAGCTGTTATAACTGTAAAAGGATGTTGTACTAAGTACTAAGATTGAATGTCACTTGGGGGTTGAATAAAACTGATAATGATGTGAGCACAGAAAAGACATTTGTGGTTATTTCATTATAAATGTTAGGTTATATTTGTCTGACCTACATGTGCCTCTTTGATTTAATTGTAAGCAGGATGACTGAATGATCAAAATCAATGTCAAACTGGCCAAAACAATCAATTTCAGTGGGGGTTGAATAATTTTGAACATAACTGTATGCCTGTTAATTATTTCATTAGCGCAAGCATAGGTTTCTGCTATTTTCACACCTATATATGTGTATATATACATACATGTGTGTGTGTATATATACCCCTACACAGAAGTTCAGATGTCATGCCTGACTTCAATCATGTCCTCAAAAAAGCCCCATAAACGCCTGCAACAAAAAGCAGGGTTACAGGGGTGAAGCCACCATCCTGTTCTGTAAGTGTTCTAAGAGAAAAAAAACTTTTCTCTATAGCGGTCACCCTGACATGGAAGGGTTTTGTCACCCTGCCATAGCAGTCAGAGTCAGTTAACCCTACACTACACTACGGTCACCTTTACACTTAACACTTTCCCTACAGAAACTAGATTATTAAATCTAACTATAGTGGGAACTAGTACCCTAACTACACTAGATATCCCTTTCCTCACACTAATAATTGCTAAATGACACTTTGAGAGCAGAAGTAACAGAACTGCTTCCACTCTCTTCCACGTCCCTGTATTACAATGCTAGAGATTTGGCGGGGCTATCTTATATACAGGGGGGGCGTATTCACTAATGATTGGCCTCTGGACCCCCTAGTCACTCCAATCACATTCCTAGCATTCTCCTGCCCCCTCAATTGGCCTTTACTGATGGTTCTGGTCCAATCACAGGCTTTTAAAGCCCAGTTCCTGTCCCATTGCATTTTGGTTGGTTCTGGTTGCCGAATTCCGAACTTTTTCAGCAAAAAGTTCGGAATTCGGCCGAAATTTCAAACAGTGGAACCGATGGTCGACCCGAACCGTTCGATCATCCCTACTGGCAATCATCTGTTTTTTTCTCCTCACACTGTCAGTCACCAGTGCCACCTACCATTGTCCACCAGCTCTGCCTACCAGTGCCCACCAGTGCCATCTGCCAGTGCCCACTAGTGCCACCTATCAGTGTCCACCAGTGCCACCTATCAGTGCTCACCAGTACCACCTATCCATGCCAATCAGTGCCCCAACTGTAACCTACCAGTACCTTTCATTGCCCATCAGTGCCTTCTAATAGTGCCCATCAGTGCCCATGAGTGCCACCTATTAGTGCCCTTCAGTGCCACCTACCAGTGCCCTTCAGTGTCACCCATCAGTGCCCAATCGTTGCCACCCATCAGTGCCGCCCATCAGTGCAACCTAATCAGTGCTGCCTTATCAGTGCCACCTTATCAGTGCCCATCAGTGCCGCCTGATCAGTGACCATCAGTGTCACCTATCAGTCCCCACCAGTGCCGCCTATCAGTGCCCATCAGTGCCACCTATCAGTGCCCATCAGTGCAACCTATCAGTGCCCATCACTGCAGCCTACCAGTGTCTATCAGGACCCATCAGAACCACCTCATCAGCACACATCAACAAAGGAGAAAAATTACCTGTTTGCAAAATTTTATAACAAACTATAAAAACTGTTTTGGTTTTTTTTTTTTTTTTTCAAAATTTTCAGTCTTTTTTTGTTTGTTCAGCAAAAAATAAAACCCACAGTAGTAATTAAATACCACCAAAACAAAGCTCTATTTGTTTGAGAAAAAATTATAAAAATGTCATTTGGGTACACAGTTGAATGACCGTGCAATTGTCAAAGTGTGACAGCGCTGAAAGCTGAATATTGGCCTGGGCAGAAGGGGGGTTTAGGTGCCCAGTAGGCAAGTGGTTAAAGAAGGGCATCATTAAAGGGGGCTTCCAGATTCCAATAAGCCCCCTGCCCACAGACCCCGACAACCACAGGAAAAAAACAAGAGAAGGACGCACCGACCTTGTGCATTACCACTTAAAAGTTTATTAAAATCAAAGAAGGGTAGCGTACAATATACTCACAAGCATATGAACAAGCATATAGGAAATGGGCACCGCTCGCTTCCAGGACACTTCTCTACTGCTGGATAGCGTGATGGCGTCCTCAAAACCTAATGTGGCTTACGTGTTTCGAGGGAGGACCCTCTTCCTCAGAGCCAAAATCGCCACCCGACAACCACAGCCCAGGGTTGTCCCTATCAACATGGGGAAGGTGCTTTGGGGTGGAGAGGCAGAGCCCCCTGCCCCAAAGCACCCATCCTCCCATGTTGAGGGCATGTGGACTGGTATGGTTTAGGAGGGGGGGGCACGCTCGCTCATCTCCCCCCTTTCCTTACCAGCCATGCTGCATGTCCGGCTAAGGGTCTGATATGGATTTTGGGGAGGACCCATCGCTGTTTTGTTTTTAAACTTTGGTGTGGGGTTTTCCTTAAAATAATACCAGACCATACCTGTTAGGTACCTGTGAGGTAAAGTCCGGAGGATTCAGGCGAAAACGAAGTCAGAGAGATCAGGCCGGCAACAGATCGGGCGAATCGGTATCCAAACGAAATCCAAAGAATGGTCAGGCAGGCAGAAGTCATACACAAGCTGGCGGTGAAGTACAGATTCGGCAGGCTGAAGAGGTTACAACTTCTATCATATCTATTGGGGGTAATTATACATCATATATATATATATATATATATATATATATATATATTTATTTTTTAATCTGGCCTCCAACCTCCCCTTATAGCCGGCCAAGCACACTCCTTTATTTTTGGATGGTCAAACAAAAAACAAAGGCAAACATACTACAACTTATCTTAAACTATACTTTCTATCTTATCTTACAATATAACTTCTATATTATACATCTACTTACACTTATATAAGGAAAATATTCATCTTATTTTTAAAGAACAAACACCTAGGACAATGGGACTTTAAAGGTGCTAATAATTGTTAGATTATGGAGAAAAAAATTATTTTTTTGTATAAAAATAATCAGACATATTTTATTGAAGACATAAATGCAAACATGAATTCTTTTAAAACATATAAAAGAAAGGAGAAGGCACTTGATTATGTTTGCTCAACATGTTTTACCATCTTGGAATGGCTTCTTCAGGAGACTAACGAACATCTTTCACAAATGAACACTCTATGTATAATAAGAAATATTGTGAAAATTTCAGGAATTATACACAGTATATACACCAAGTGACAACAATCAATGAATATAATAGTCAATGATGTTAAAAATCAGTGAAGTTTACACAAACTAGGAAGAGGCGCACCTCAAAGAACTAAACTTTAGCTCACGTATGGAGGAGGCTGTGGATGGATAATGCCCTTGGATAGGAGGAGAGACAGAGTCGCCCGCTAAGCATGCGGAACACCATAGAGGAGGAACGAGCCAAGCCACAAGAAAAGGATGGTACTAGTAAACAGAAAATTTCTTTCAATTCATGTAGGACAATGCTTAGAAGTGTTCAAGATATAACATGTGGGAGAGTTTTATACAACTATTTATAATTACCCTTAAGGTCAGGAAAAGGAATTAGAGGGACAACATTTAATGCCCAAGGACGTGCACCTGGTGTATTAACTCCTGAGTAACATCTCAATTGAACTGAGAATCAGCTTGATGAGATTATACTATATTAAAATGGGAACAGAAAAGAAACCATTTAGTAAGCAATTAATGATGCTATGCTAGCATAGAAATACAAAAGGATTTAAAAAAAAACCCTTTTTACCTTGTCTATGGCCAGCTCTAAAAAACCAAGCATGTGTGGTATGGTCAAAGCAGGGTTAAACTTCCAAAAAGGAAATCATCCAGAGGCATCAGGTCCCCAACCTGAATCCTGCAGATGAATACAGATTTTAAAATATACTGTCCTAATCTTGATGCTAAACATACAGAATAGCAACTAGAAAGAAGCCAAGGAGATCCCACATCAGAGGGTTCCCATACTTCAATCAGCTCAAAGAGCTGTTAGCAAAGTCCATAAAAAATATAGATACTGAAAGATAGAAGTTAACTTTCTGTGGTCTCTCTCCTATATCGCCAAACAGTCCAGGCTGACTGTTGGCACATCGCTGGCTTTTTTAGACCTCCTCCACTCCGGCGGCGTCTGACGTCACCGCCGGAGTGAGAGCCAAAAACAATCAATTGCCTCAGCTGGCCCCTACAAAAATGGCGCGACGCCATTGGATAGCGGCGTCACGTGATCCGCCGAAACCTGAAAGTAGAACCGCTCAAGCGCGGATAGTGCTGCCGGTACTGCGGGTTCCATGTTGACTATGGGAAAGAGAGTATTATCATAGGAAAATGGCCATTTTTGACACCCCAAAGGCAAAAAAGGCCTTCTGAACTTTAACCAAAATATATCAAAGTATATCACACGAGTATCAAAAGTCCCCATTCGGTTTAAAAAACAATCATAAAACAGAGATATGAATTCCAAGGAATATAAATTCCCAAATAGGGGATTCTATAAAATCCCGAATTGTCACTATCTGTGGATAACCCACATCTTCAGAGGAACATACTCTACCAAAAATATATGATTATTGATAACAATATAGTGTGTTCAAATAACACTATATATATATATATTCAATGACAAGATTTTTCTTTTTATAATTATTTTTGTCCAGAGGGGGGCGCCTAAAATTGTTTATCAATACAAAGTTGGGTCAGTTTAGTGGGCAACAGATTGGAAATGGTACCACCTATCCAGATCAGGGGAACAGATCAGGGCAGGAGGCACCGTGGGTGCTCATATGGAGTCACAATTGCAACAGGAAAACTCAAGCATCCCCAATCACCAATAGGGCCAGAGACAAACCTCCTCCATCATGGGCAAAGTAGAAAAAAAATACAGTTCAAAAACGTACTAAGCTATTCAATGCAACAATTTCTTAAAGAAGAAAAATATGCAATTAACACATCAATGCAAAAAGAAGAACATTTATAAAGAAAAATTGCTTTAGCACCATATCAAAGAAAGGGTTTGAAACTTATAGTATCATTCATACCCAGGTATCGCGTAGCGGCCAGATTGAAGATCCACTTTGTTTCTCGTTGTAATAGGTTTTTATCTACACTCTCACCCCTCTCATGGAGTGGAATGTGCTCAAGGGCAAAAAATTTCATCTTATTATTGTCAAATCCATGGTACAACCCCATGTGACGACTAATCGGACTCTCAAATTTTTTACTTAGGACCAATTTGAAATGGTCTCGGATGCGATGGAAGAATGGTCTTTTAGTCTTTCCAATGTAGAGGGCCTTGCAGGCACATTGCATGATGTAGACAACTCCCACCGTTTGGCAATTTGCATAAAACGTTGGTTTGTAATTATTCCCATTGGGGAGAATCAACTCACTGGCATTTGACATATACTTACAAAAATTACACCTTTTTTTTGTCAAACGCCCATGTGATCTATTTGAAAATGTGGTATGATGGCTGTGTACCAATTGATCCATATAGGATAATTTCCTATATGTTTAGCCACTTTTTCATCGGCCTCAAGGAGATTTTGAGAATCGATCTTACATGGTTATGTTGGCCAGAATACCGCGTAATTAAACGTATGTTTCCGAGATCTTTTTTCTTTTTATTTCTATAGATTAAAACATTTCTGTCTTGATCTTTGGCCCTATGATAGGACTTTAGACATGACTTGCTATAGCCCCTAGATAATAGACGATTCTCTAGACCCTTAGCCTCCATCTCAAAATCTTCTAACCTTGTGCAATTGCATCTTAGGTGAGGATATTGGCTATAGGGTATGCTAGATATGAGAGGCATAAGGTGAGAGCTGCCTGCATTCAAGATGGTATTTACAGCTGTGATTTTACGAAATAAAGTGGAGCCAATGGTGCCATCTTTATCAATGTAAATTTTTATATCCAAAAAATCTAAGCTTGTTTGGCTATATGTGGTGGTAAACTTGAGATTGAAATCATTCTCCTTTAAAACATTGAAAAATTCCAATAAAGAGGTCAGAGAGTTGGTCCAAATCATAAAAATATCGTCTATAAATCTCCTCCAAAGTAGGACCCAAGAGAGAATATCCCTGAGGTCCTCCCCGGAGAAGAGATCGCGCTCCCACCCCCCCAGGTGCAGGTTGGCGTAGGAGGGGGCACACTTCATCCCCATAGCCACCCCCTGCACCTGGAGGTAGTGGGAGCCCTTGAAAACAAAGACGTTGTTGGTCAAAATAAAACGCAAAAGAAACACAACAAAGGCATTGTATTTTTCAGAGGAATTACCTCTTTCTGAGATGAAGCCCTTCACAACTCTGACCCCACAATGATGTGGGATGGAGTTGTAGAGGGCTTCAACATAAATGCCCACCAACCAAGCTCCTTTGGGAACAAGGACCCCATCAATAGCCTTGATGAGGTCACTTGTATCCCGAATGTGGGAAGGTAGGGCCGTCACATGAGGGCGCAAGTAGTCATCCACCAATTTACTGGCACGTTCGGTGAGACTACCATTGCCCGAGACTATAGGTCGTCCCGGTGGTCTTACCAGATTTTTATGAACCTTGGGCAAGGTGTACATTGTAGGAGTCTTTGGATCCCTAACATTAAGGAATTCCCAAGTTTTTTTGTCTATTATTGCTTTAGAGTAGGCGTAAAAAATCAACTGTCTGTATTTCACAACCAATCTAGTCAGGTATGATTCCAAAATTTTTCGATACCAATCCCGATTACTCAGGATATCCAAAACCATACATTCATAGTTTGTGGTGTCCATGACAGCCACATTACCTCCCTTATCGGATGGTGATATTGTTATGGTAGGGTTTTTTTGTAAAGATTCAATTGCCAATCTCTGTGCTCTATTCAAATTAGACAAAAAAAGATTATTCCACTTGGTCTGTTGTACTTCCCTCACTACTTGCTGGGTGAATGACCAGATGTTCGGATTAACCTGTAACAAAGGAAAAGCCTTGGACTTGGGTTTGTAGAACTGAGTGGGTGGAAAGAGAGGGTCCACCGAGTGGCCCCCACCCGGAAATGGAGATAAATCATCTCTATCCGAGAAGGGCCATCCCGAAGACCCCCCTCCTCCCAAAGCTCCATTAAATCATTTAAAGCTTGCATTTCAGCCAAAGAGAACTCCTGCCCCTGAGAGAGAGGAGGAGAAGGGGGACTATGAGTTACATTGGGGGAATTTACATCTTTGTCATACATCACCTTAAACATGAGTCTGCGAGCAAATAGATGAATATCCTTAATTAATTCAAAGTTATCAATTTTCTGAATGGGGCAAAAGGTGAGGCCAATTGTAATTGATCACTATTAAGATTTTGAGAAGAGAGGTTGATCACTTGTAGGGTCTCTGAGTCAGTATTAATTGAACTGGTGGGTGATTGCTAACTTTGTGGCTCCCTTGGGGTCTGGAAAATAGGTGCCGTGCGAACATTACTATTTATAACAGTATTGTGACACACCTTAGATGTGTTGGTAGTAAGATTGGAAATTATAGGAGAAAAAGTGATCTCAGAACCCAAATCACCAGAATTTGGTATAGGTTGAGGGACAGAGTGAGAGTTTGAAGGAAGTGGCGGGTGACGCTAAGTGGGAAATGGTGGAGTGCGTTTAGAAGATGCATTAGAAGGTCTCCTTTCATCCTTTTTCCGCTTCTGTGATCCATTACCTTTTGTGCGATACTGTGTATTAACCTGTGAGGAAGAGGTGGATGATAAAGAAGAAACATCAGAATCACTGACATCATTGTTAGGGAGTGAAGGATGAGAGGAGCCCTGATACTGATTCCTAGTGCGCCTATTGCCTCTTTCTCTTAACCAATGGTAGGCTTCATTTTGTGCGTAAGCCTGTTTATCCCTAGCAAACTTTTTTTCTTTAATTTTGAGTAGATTACCTACAAAGGATTCCAGTTGTTTTTGCATTTTTATTTCTCTCTGAGAGAAAGAAGGATCAGTTAACAAAGAAGAGTTGTCTGAATACAATTTTTTAATATCTTTGTCGACAGCTTCAAGATCTTTAGAATACTGCAGATAAAGTAAATTCATAATTTTTAAGTAGCATAGTTGAAGGTCATTCTCCCATTCGGCCCTCAACTCCATATCTAGTTTATTTACTAATGGGAAAATTTGAATTCGTAAATTTTCCTTCAGTGTATTTTGAAAAATATTTTTTTTTCCAAAATATTTTTGATTTCCTCTCTAGAAGCCTTCGCAGTCTGATGAAAAAGTGATCCAGAGTGATCCCCCCATGGAGGAACTCTAGGCTTGATGGAATTGATCCATCATTCCGTCAAAGTCTTGTCCGCAATAATTTGCAATGATACAATTATAAATAAGCCACCCAGTAGGATGGCAAAAACTGACACAGAATAAAGAAATATAATATAACAGAATTTACACAGAGGAAAATTTAAAAAAATGCAATTTTTTCTCCAGCAAAATTTGGAAAAGCGGGAAATAAAATCCCTATAATAGATTTGTAATAGTTATATTGCTGGAGAGTCCATTTATCACAGGCACCACATCCCTAAATAGTATTAAAGAACAAACACCTAGGACAATGGGACTTTAAAGGTACTAATAATTGTTAAATGATGGAGAAAAAAATCATTTTTTTGTATAAAAATAATCAGACATATTTTATTGAAGACATAAATACAAACATGAATTCTTTTAAAACATATAAAAGAAAGGAGAAGGCACTTGATTATGTTTGTATGCACCTGGTGTATTGCGGACAAGACTTTGAAGGAATGATGGATCAATTCCATCAAGCCCAGAGTTCCTCCATGGAGGGGGATCACTCTGGATCACTTTTTCATGAGACTGCGAAGGCTTCTAGAGAGGAAATCAAAAATATTTTGGAACAAAAAATATTTTTCAAAATACACTGAAGGAAAATTAGTACCCTGGGGGCTACGAATTAAAATTTTCCCATTAGTAAATAAACTAGATATGGAGTTGAGGGCCGAATGGGAGAATAACCTTCAACTATGCTCCTTAAAAATTATGAATTTACTTTGTCTGCAGTATTCTAAAGATCTTGAAGCTGTCGACAAAGATATTAAAAAATTGTATTCAGACAACTCTTCTTTGTTAACTGATCCTTCTTTCTCTCAGAGAGAAATAAAAATGCAAAAACAACTGGAATCCTTTGTAGGTAATCTACTCAAAATTAAAGAAAAAAAGTTTGCTAGGGATAAACAGGCTTACGCACAAAATGAAGCCTACCATTGGTTAAGAGAAAGAGGCAATAGGCGCACTAGGAATCAGTATCAGGGCTCCTCTCATCCTTCACTCCCTAACAATGATGTCAGTGATTCTGATGTTTCTTCTTTATCATCCACCTCTTCCTCACAGGTTAATACACAGTATCGCACAAAAGGTAATGGATCACAGAAGCGGGAAAAGGATGAAAGGAGACCTTCTAATGCATCTTCTAAACGCACTCCGCCATTTCCCACTGAGCGTCACCCGCCACTTCCTTCAAACTCTCACTTTATCCCTCAACCTATACCAAATTCTGGTGATTTGGGTTCTGAGATCACTTCTTCGCCTATAATTTCCAATCTTACTACCAACACATCTAAGGTGAGTCACAATACTGTTTTAAATAGTGATGTTCGCACGGCACCTATTTTCCAGACCCCAAGGGGGCCACAAAGTTAGCAATCACCCACTAGTTCAATTAATACTGACTCAGAGACCCTACAAGTGATCAACCTCTCTTCTCAAAATCTTAATAGTGATCAATTACAGGTTTTGTCTCTTGGCCTCACCTTGTGCTCCACTCAGAAAATTGATAACTTTGAATTAATTAAGGATATTCATCTATTTGCTCGCAGACTCATGTTTAAGGTGATGTATGACAAAGATGTAAATTCCCCCAATGTAACTCATAGTCCCCCTTCTCCTCCTCTCTCTCAGGGGCAGAAGTTCTCTTTGGCTGAAATGCACGATTTAAACGATTTAATGGGGCTTTGGGAGGAGGGTCTTCGGGATGGCCCTTCTCGGATGGAGATGATTTATCTCCATTTCCGGGTGGGGGCCACTCGGTGAACCCTCTCAACCACCCCCTCAGTTCTACAAACCCAAGTCCCAGGCCTTTCCTTTGTTACAGGTTAATCCGAACATATGTGCATTCACCCAGCATGTAGTGAGGGAAGTACAACAGACCAAGTGGAATAATCTTTTTTTGTCTAATTTGAATAGAGCACAGAGATTGGCAATTGAATCTTTACAAAAAAACCCTACCATAACAATAACACCATCCGATAAGGGAGGTAATGTGGTTGTCATGGACACCACAAATTATGAATGTATGGTTTTGGATATCCTGAGTAATCGGGATTGGTATCGAAAAATTTCGGAATCATACCTGACTAGATTGGTTGTAAAATGCAGACAGTTGATTTTTTATGCCTACTCTAAAGCAATAATAGACAAAAAAACTTGGGAATTCCTTAATGTTAGGGATCCAAAGACTCCTACAATGTACGCCTTGCCCAAGGTTCATAAAAATCTGGTAAGACCACCTGGACGACCTATAGTCTCGGGCAATGGTAGTCTCACCGAACCTGCCAGTCAATTGGTGGATGACTACTTGCGCCCTCATGTGACTGCCCTACCTTCCCACATTCGGGATACAAGTGACCTCATCAAGGCTATTGATGGGGTCCTTGTTCCCAAAGGAGCTTGGTTGGTGGGCATTGATGTTGAAGCCATCTACAACTCCATCCCACATCATTGTGGGGTCAGAGTTGTGGAGGGCTTCATCTCAGAAAGAGGTAATTCCTCTGAAAAATACAATGCCTTTGTTGTGTCTCTTTTGTGTTTTGTTTTGACAAACAACGTCTTTGTTTTCAAGGGCTCCCACTACCTCCAGGTGCAGGGGGTGGCTATGGGGACCAAGTGTGCCCCCTCCTACGCCAACCTGCACCTGGGGGGGTGGGAGCACGATCTCTTCTCCAGGGAGGACCTCAGGGATATTCTCTCTGGAGTTCTTCTTTGGAGGAGATTTATAGACGATATTTTTATGATTTGGACCAACTCTCTGACCTCTTTATTGGAATTTTTCAATGTTTTAAAGGAGAATGATTTGAATCTCAAGTTTACCACCACATATAGCCAAACAAGCTTAGATTTTTTGGATATAAAAATTTACATTGATAAAGATGGCACCATTGGCTCCACTTTATTTCGTAAAATCACAGCTGGAAATACCATCTTGAATGCAGGCAGCTCTCACCTTATGCCTCTCATATCTAGCATACCCTATAGCCAATATCTTCGCCTAAGACGCAATTGCACAAGGTTAGAAGATTTTGAGATGGAGGCTAAGGGTCTACAGAATCGTCTATTATCTAGGGGCTATAGCAAGTCATTTCTAAAAAAAGTCCTATCATAGGGCCAAAGATCAAGACAGAAATGCTTTAATCTATAGAAATAAAAAGAAAAAAGATCTCGGAAACATACGTTTAATTACGCGGTATTCTGGCCAACATAACCAGGTAAGGTCGATTCTCAAAAAACAATTATGGTATCTTCTTGAGGCCGATGAAAAAGTGGCTAAACATATAGGAAATTATCCACAGATTACCTTTAGGAGATCTAGATCCCTAAAGGATCAATTGGTACACAGCCATCATACCACCTTTTCAAATATATCACATGGGCCTTTGACAGGAACCTACCCCTGTAAAAGGTGTAATTTTTGTAAGTATATGTCAAATGCCAGTGAGTTGATTCTCCCCAATGGGAATAATTACAAACCAACGTTTTATGCAAATTACCAAACGGTGGGAGTTGTCTACATCATGCAATGTGCCTGCAAGGCCTTCTACATTGGAAAGACTAAAATACCATTCTTCCATCGCATCCGAGACCATGTCAAATTGGTCCTAAGTAAAAAGTTTGAGAGTCCGATTAGTCGTCACATGGGGATGTACCATGGATTTGACAATGATAAGATGAAATTCTTTGCCCTTGAGCACATTCCACTCAATGAGAGGGGTGGGAGTGTAGATAAAAACCTATTACAGTGAGAAACAAGGTGGATCTTCAATCTGTCCGCTATGCGATACCCGGGTATCAATGACACTATAAGTTTCAAACCCTTTCTTTGATATGGTGTTGAAACAATTTTTCTTTATAAATGTTCTTCTTTTTGCATTGATGTGTTAATTGCATATTTTTCTTCTTTAAGAAATTGTTGCATTGAATAGCTTAGTAAGTTTTTGAACTGTATTTTTTTTTTCTACTTTGCCCATGATGGAGGAGGTTTTTCTCTGGCCCTATTGGTGATTGGGGATGCTTGAGTTTTCCTGTTGCAATTGTGACTCCATATGAGCACCCACGGTGCCTCCTGCCCTGATCTGTTCCCCTGATCTGGATAGGTGGTACCGTTTCCAATCTGTTGCCCACTAAACTGGCCCAACTTTGTATTGATAAACAATTTTAGGCGCCCCCCCTCTGGACAAAAATAATTATAAAAAGAAAAATCTTGTCATTGAATATATATATATATATATATATATATACAGTGGGTAAATTTTTCACTCTTTGTTATATTGCAGCCATTTGCTAAAATCATTTAAGTTCATTCTTCTTCCTCATGAATGTACACATAGCACCCCATACTGACAGAAAAACACAGAATTGTTGACATTGTTGCAGATTTATTAAAAAAGAAAAACTGAAATATCACATGGTCCTAAGTATTCAGACCCTTTGCTCAGTATTTAGTAGAAGCCCCCTTTTGATCTAATACAGCCAGGAGTCTTTTTGGGAAAGATGCAACAAGTCTTTCACACCTGGATTTGGGGATCCTCTGCCATTCCTCCTTGCAGATCCTCTCCAGTTCTGTCAGGTTGGATGGTAAACGTTGGTGGACAGCCATTTTTAGGTCTCTCCAGAGATGCTCAATTGGGTTTAAGTCAGGGCTCTGGCTGGGCCATTCAAGAACAGTCACGGAGTTGTTGTGAAGCCACTCCTTCGTTATTTTAGCTGTGTGCTTAGGGTCATTGTCTTGTTGGAAGGTTGTAATGTTCTGGTACCTTTGGGTACCCTAATTACTCTTTCATAAGTGTATGCGCCCCACCATTCTCTTTTGGTAAGGTGCGCATACACCTTTAAGACTGATGCTGTCATCACTGAGCGCCGGACTGGATGGCTATTTAGATCGCCGGCTCTCACTCACATGTGTTCGTTCAAACTGCTTTGTGCCTTGATGCTAACCTGTCTTGAAGCTCTCATGCTTGCAAGCATACCTTGCTGTCGGAACCACGCTGCGCTGATCCCTGTATCCCGCTACCGGATCATCCGCTCTTGCCGAACCTCTCCTCTACTACATTGCTATTAGTGATAAGTACCCCACAGGGGAAACCTCTATAACTTTCATACTAAAGCTTACACTATCTAGCTCTGCATACTAAGGACTATTACTACATCTGCATTATCTAAGATTGCTAGCTCTTGAGCCTACTACCACCTGTTCTTGCACTGGGTTGATCTCTCTTGTATGTCCACCTGCTACTTTGTCATCTGCTACCATACATGATTGCTAAACCTATCTGCATCCCATCTGCTACTATCTTACTTTCAAGAACATTTCCTTTCAAGTGTCTGTCATCTACCATCTCTACCCAACCTGTCTCTTCAGCCTATCATCACTGTGTTACTATATACATAAGTCAATCTAGGAAACATCTTATTGAGTGTGTGTATTTACTTGCTGAATTGAGATCATCCACACATGATGAGTCATTGAGAGTTGGGATTGGTGTCTCAGCGTTTCTCTACATGACTACTGAAGTGGAATATTTCTGCAGCTGAAAATCCACATCATACATAAAACGCAGGAGCGTTACAGATTGAACGAACCACAAATGGATTCAGCAGAAATAACCACTCAGATGACACAATTAAAACAGCAAGTTACTGCGTTAATACACGCACTTGCTGAATTAAAAGAAGACAATCAGGCTCTGTCGCAGCAGGTAATTAGACTGACACAACTTACCACTGCTCAGTCCCCTGAACCCAAAATAAATCCTCCTTTGGTATTTACAGGCGATCGCAAAAAATTTCGCGAATTTAAAAACGCATGTGAGTTACTTTTCTTGCTAAAACCCCGTACCTACCTTACTGATCACATTAAGGTTTGTACTATTATTTCTTACCTAACAGGCGATCCTCGGGCCTGGGCAGACTCTCTTTTTGAGAAAAGCGATCAGCTTCTCAACTCCTATGCCTTGTTCCTAGCAGAACTCACTAGCCTATATGATGATCCCAATAGGCAGAGTACTGCCGATCTTCAATTAAGATCCTTGAAACAAGGTGGGAGACCTGTAGAAGACTTTGTTGCAGAATTCAAGAGATGGACCCTTGATTCAGAATGGAATGATGCATCTCTGAAAACCCAATTTAGGCTTGGCCTATCAGAGGCCGTTAAAGACGAGCTCGCCCGAGCGGATCTGCCAAAAACCCTGGATGCATTGATACAACTCAGTATCACCATAGATAGAAGACTACGAGAAAGAAAGGCTGAGAAAATGGGAATGCCATTATCCAGTTCTTCTCGGATTTCGGCCGTTGACCCCGTTCCTATGAAGGTAGGAACCATACGCCCACCTCTATCAATTATGGAAAGAGCCAGAAGACGATCTGGTAATCTCTGCTTGTACTGTGCATCCCCGGATCACAAGATAAACGTCTGTCCCCTAGTCTACAAAAAGAAGGGTGAGTGTTCACATGTCCTCCTAGGGGGATTGACAACTTCAATCACTAACCCTTATCTTTCTGTTTGCTTAACATTACAGTGGGACCAGAACAGGATTACTACTAAGGCCATAATTGACACAGGATCTTGTGGAAATTATATTGACATACGTTTTGCTGCTTTAAATAAAGTTCCTATTATTTCTAAACTTAAACCTGTCTCAGTGAGTCTTATTAACGGTGTTCCTTTATCCTCTGGTCCGATCCCTGATCAGACACAGGCACTCCTAGTCACTACTAACGGGTCTCATATGGAGACCACTACCTTTGATCTAATACCTTCACCCCACTTTCCTATTGTTTTGGGACTTCCCTGGTTGCACACACATCAACCAACTATAGATTGGAAGGAACGGACCCTGACCTTCCTCTCTTGCTATTGCGAGGGTACGTGTAACCTCCCGTCTTTCGGGAAGATCCTGTCTGTGGTGACAGATGAGATTGCACCACTATGTTATCAGGATCTCTCTGAGGTTTTTCTTGAGAAAAATGCTCAAGCACTACCTCCCCATCGAGACTATGATTGTAGCATTGATCTACTCCCAAATAGCAAATTGCCGTTCGGTCATGTTTATCCTCTTTCACAGGATGAACTTTCCCATCTCAAAGACTATTTGGATGAGAATTTGGAAAAAGGTTTTATTAGACCTTCCACTTCTTCCACAGCAGCAGGACTCTTTTTTGTCCGCAATAAGGACTCAAGTCTCAGGCCTATCATCGACTATAGGCAATTGAATGCTATTACAATAAAAGATCGCTATCCTCTACCGCTTATCCCTGAGCTCATTGAGCAGGTGCGTGGAGCTACCTATTTTTCAAAATTGGACCTGAAAGGAGCATACAATCTCATTCGAATCCGTGATGGACACGAGTGGAAGACTGCATTCAGAACCAGATACGGATTGTTCGAATATCTTGTAATGCCATTCGGGCTATGCAACGCCCCTGCAGTTTTTCAACGATTTATAAACGATATTTTCAGAGACTTACTAGATGTCTGTGTTGTGGTATATCTGGACGATATACTTATATATTCACGATCCCTGTCTGAACACATAAGACATGTAAGACTAGTATTATCGAGATTGCTTGCACACAACCTTTATGTGAAACTGAAAAAATGCTTGTTTCATAAAGAAGAGGTACTCTTTCTAGGCTACATCATATCCAAAACAGGAATCGAGATGGACATGAGTAAGATATCCTGCATTCAGGATTGGCCTACACCAACCACACGCAAGGCGCTACAGCGATTCCTTGGATTTTCAAATTTCTACAGGAAGTTCATTAGAAACTTCTCTGCCATTGTGAGACCCCTCACACAGCTCACTAGCATTAAAAAACCATTCAAATGGTCAGATGAAGCAAATAAAGCTTTTCACCTGTTAAAGACAAGGTTTACTTCTGCTCCCATACTACGCCATCCAGACCCATCCCTCCAATACATTCTGGAAGTAGATGCGTCAAACATGGCAGTAGGAGCAATACTCTCCCAACGACCAACTCACACTTCACCACTTCATCCAGTCGCCTTTTTTTCTAAATCCCTAAGCAGTCCCGAGATAAATTACCCCGTGGGTGAAAAGGAACTGCTTGCTATAAAATTGGCTCTGAAGAATTGGCGACATCTACTCGAAGGCACCCAATTACCAATACTTATATACACGGACCATAAAAATCTCCAATATCTTCAGACTAACAAAACTCTCTCGCACCGACAGGTACGATGGTCACTATTCTTTTTAAGGTTTAACTTCCTAGTGACCTACACACCTGCAGATAAGAACAAAAAGGCGGATGCACTATCACGACTAACTGAAGAAAACTACTTCGAAATCCCTTCAGTTCCTATAATACCTCACAAACGCATTATTGGAGTTGTCCGTTCCTTGAAGGAAGAGGTTTTGCATGGTATAAGTTTGGATTCACCCCCACCACAACTAAATACTGATGCAGAAGGCTTCCTCTACTACAACGACAAACTTTACATACCACCTACCATACGCACCAAGATCTTGGAATTATCGCATGATGTGCCTATGGCAGGACATATGGGTATGACAAAGACTCTTAATCTGATTACCAGGCAATTCTGGTGGCCTGACATGAAAACAAAAATTCGTCTCTTCATGCAATGTCTGTGCCAGGTCCAAAATTGACACTACGAGACCATCCGGTCTACTATGCAGTCTACCAATACCCCAAACTCCATGGGAAGTTGTGTCCTTGGACTTTATAGTGGAATTGCCTCCTTCCAAAGGATTTAATACCATCTTAGTGTCAGTGGACCATCTGACAAAAATGGCACATTTCATTGCTATTCGCAGACTACCTTCGTCCAAACAAACGGCAGAACTCCTGATGAAACATGTCTTTAAGTTACATGGTATCCCAAAAACTCTTCTGTCTGACCGTGGATCACAATTTATTTCCAAGTTCTGGCAAGAACTATGTCACATACTACGGATCGAGCGGAAGCTCACTTCTCCTTACCATCCGCAGACCAACGGACAGACTGAAAGAGTCAACCAATGCATCGAGCAATATTTACGTTGTTACACTTCTTACCAACAGGATGATTGGGTGGATCTTCTCCCTCTGGCAGAATTTGCCTACAACAACGCAACCCACAGTACGACCAAGCAGAGTCCGTTCTACTTGAACTATGGGTTTCATCCCTCTATTCTTCCACCACGCATCCTTCCTTCAAATAACCCAGTAGCTTCAGACTATCTTACCCAAATAAAGGACTCTCTGGGTTTGCTTAATACTACCATTGCACACGCTCATAGTCAACAAAAGAAGTACTATGATCTTCGCAGAAGACCTTCTCCTCAGTACGCTATCGGGGACCTCGTTTGGCTCTCAACAAAAAATTAATTAATTAAGACTGAAAATCCCTAGCAAAAAGCTTGGACCTCTGTTCTTGGGACCTTTCCCAATCAAGAAACTTATTGGAAAAGCTGCAGTACAGCTTACATTGCCAATAGACCTCAAAATACATCCCATTTTCCATGTGTCGCTACTGAAGCCCCATGTTCCTGACCAAGGAATAAGGCCTACTATTCCACCTCCTCCTCCTGTACAAGTTGAAGGTGGAGAAGAATACGAGATAAAAGAGATTCTGGATTCTCGTATCCACAGAGGAAGACTTCAGTACTTGGTTCGATGGAAGAACTATGGGCCCCAAGACGACACCTGGCTAAACACCTCTGACATACATGCCTCTAGATTAATCCGCAATTTTCATGCGAAGTACCCAGACAAACCAGCTCCAGAGGCCTTCAGTAGCCGGCCTTAAGGGGGGGTACTGTAATGTTCTGGTACCTTTGGGTACCCTAATTACTCTTTCATAAGTGTATGCGCCCCACCATTCTCTTTTGGTAAGGTGCGCATACACCTTTAAGACTGATGCTGTCATCACTGAGCGCCGGACTGGATGGCTATTTAGATCGCCGGCTCTCACTCACATGTGTTCGTTCAAACTGCTTTGTGCCTTGATGCTAACCTGTCTTGAAGCTCTCATGCTTGCAAGCATACCTTGCTGTCGGAACCACGCTGCGCTGATCCCTGTATCCCGCTACCGGATCATCCGCTCTTGCCGAACCTCTCCTCTACTACATTGCTATTAGTGACCCCACAGGGGAAACCTCTATAACTTTCATACTAAAGCTTACACTATCTAGCTCTGCATACTAAAGACTATTACTACATCTGCATTATCTAAGATTGCTAGCTCTTGAGCCTACTACCACCTGTTCTTGCACTGGGTTGATCTCTCTTGTATGTCCACCTGCTACTCTGTCATTTGCTACCATACATGATTGCTAAACCTATCTGCATCCCATCTGCTACTATCTTACTTTCAAGAACATTTCCTTTCAAGTGTCTGTCATCTACCATCTCTACCCAACCTGTCTCTTCAGCCTATCATCACTGTGTTACTATATACATAAGTCACTCTAGGAAACATCTTATTGAGTGTGTGTATTTACTTGCTGAATTGAGATCATCCACACATGATGAGTCATTGAGAGTTGGGATTGGTGTCTCAGCGTTTCTCTACATGACTACTGAAGTGGAATATTTCTGCAGCTGAAAATCCACATCATACATAAAACGCAGGAGCGTTACAAAGGTAAAACTTCGGCCCAGTCTGAGGTCCAGAGCACTCTGGAGAAGGTTTTTGTCCAGGATATCCCTGTACTTGGCCGCATTCATCTTTCCCTCGATTGCAACCAGTCGTCCTGTCCCTGCAGCTGAAAAACACCCCCACAGAATGATGCTGCCACCACCATGCTTCACTGTTGGGGCTGTATTGGACAGGTGATGAGCAGTGCCTGGTTTTCTCCACACATACCGCTTAGAATTAAGGCCAAAAAGTTATATTTTGGTCTCATCAGACCAGAGAATCTTATTTCTCACCATCTTGGAGTCCTTCAGGTGTTTTTTAGCAAACTCCATGCGGGCTTTCATGTGTCTTACACTGAGGAGAGGCTTCTGTCGGGCCACTCTGCCATAAAGCCCCGACTGGTGGAGGGCTACAGTGATGGTTGACTTTCTACAACTTTCTTCCATCTCCTGACTGCATCTCTGGAGCTCAGCCACAGTGATCTTTGGGTTCTTCTTTACCTCTCTCACCAAGGCTCTTCTCCCCCGATAGCTCAGTTTGGCCGGACGGCCAGCTCTAGGAAGGGTTCTGGTCGTCCCAAACATCTTCCATTTGAGGATTATGGAGGCCACTGTGCTCTTAGGAACCTTAAGTGCAGCAGAAATCTTTTTGTAACCTTGGCCAGATCTGTGCCTTGCCACAATTCTGTCTCTGAGCTCTTCAGGCAGTTCCTTTGACCTCATGATTCTCATTTGCTCTGACATGCATTGTGATCTGGAAGGTCTTATATAGACAGGTGTGTGGCTTTCCTAATCAAGTCCAATCAGTATAATCAAACACAGCTGGACTCAAATGAAGGTGTAGAACCATCTCAAGGATGATCAGAAGAAATGGAAAGCACCTGAGTTAAATATATGAGTGTCACAGCAAAGGGTCTGAATACTTAGGACCATGTGACCCAATTGAGCATCTCTGGAGAGACCTAAAAATGGCTGTCCACCAACGTTTACCATCCAACCTGACAGAACTGGAGAGGATCTGCAAGGAGGAATGGCAGAGGATCCCCAAATCATGGTGTGAAAGACTTGTTGCATCTTTCCCAAAAAGACTCCTGGCTGTATTAGATCAAAAGGGGGCTTCTACTAAATACTGAGCAAAGGGTCTGAATACTTAGGACCATGTGATATTTCAGTTTTTCTTTTTTAATAAATCTGCAACAATGTCAACAATTCTGTGTTTTTCTGTCAGTATGGGGTGCTGTGTGTACATTCATGAGGAAGAAGAATGAACTTAAAGGATTTTAGCAAATGGCTGCAATATAACAAAGAGTGAAAAATTTAAGGGGGTCTGAATTCTTTCTGTACCCACTGTATATATATATATATATATATATATATATATATATATATATATATAGTGTTATTTCAACACACTATATTGTTATCAACATCATATATTTTTGGTAGAGTATGTTCCTCTGAAGTTGTGGTTTATCCACAGATAGAGTGACAATTTGGGATTTTATAGAATCCCTATTTGGGAATTTATATTCCTTGGAATTCATATCTCTGTTTTATGATTGTTTTTTAAACCGAATGGGGACTTTTGATACTCGTTTGATATACTTTGATATATTTTGGTTAAAGTTCAGAAGGACTTTTTTGCCTTTGGGGTGTCAAAAATGGCCATTTTCCTATGATAATACTCTCTTTCCTATAGTCAACATGGAATCCGCAGTACTGGCAGCACTATCCGCGCTTGAGCGGTTCTACTTCCGGGTTTCGGCGGGTCACGTGACGCCCCTAACCAAAGGCGTCGCGCCATTTTCGTAGGGGCCAGCTGAGGCAATTGATTGTTTTTGGCTCTCACTCCGGCGGTGACGTCAGACGCCGCCGGAGTGGAGGAGGTCTATAAAACGCCAGCGATGTGCCAACAGGCAGTCTGGACTGTTTGGCGATATAGGAGAGAGACCACAGAAAGGTAACTTCTATCTTTCAGTACCTATATTTTTTATGGACTTTGCTAACAGCTCTTTGAGCTGATTGAAGTATGGGAACCCTCTGATGTGGGATCTCCTTGGCTTCTTTATAGTTGCTATTCTGTATGTTTAGCATCAAGATTAGGACAGTATATTTTAAAATCTGTATTAATCTGCGGGATTCAGATTGGGGACCTGATGCCTCTGGATGATTTCCTTTTTGGAAGTTTAACCCTGCTTTGACCATACCACACATGCTTGGTTTATTAAAGCTAACCATAGACAAGGTAAAAAGGGTTTTTCTTTTAAATCCTTTTGTATTTCTATGGTAGCATAGCATCATTAATTGCTTACTAAATGGTTTCTTTTCTGTTCTCATTTTAATATAGTATAATCTCATCAAGCTGATTCTCAGTTAAATTGAGATGCTCCTCAGGAGTTAATACACCAGGTGCATGTCCTTGGGCATTCAATTTTGTCCCTCTAATTCCTTTTCCTGACCTTAAGGGTAATTATAAATAGTTGTATAGAACTCTCCCACATGTGATATCTTGATTCTTGAACACTTCTAAGCATTGTCCTACATGAATTGAAAGAAATTTTCTGTTTACTAGTACCATCCTTTTCTTGTGGCTTGGCTCGTTCCTCCTCTATGGTGTTACGCATGCTTAGCAGGCGACTCTGTCTCTCCTCCTATCCAAGGGCATTATCCATCCACAGCCTCCTCCATACGTGAGCTAAAGTTTAGTTCTTTGAGGTGCGCCTCTTCCTAGTTTGTGTAAACTTCACTGATTTTTAACATCATTGACTATTATATTCATTGATTGTTGTCACTTGGTGTATATACTGTGTATGATTCCTGATATTTTCACAATATTTCTTATTATACATAGAGTGTTCACTTGTGAAAGATGTTCGTTAGTCTCCTGAAGAAGCCATTCCAAGATGGTGAAACATGTTGAGCAAACATAATCAAGTGCCTTCTCCTTTCTTTTATATATTTTAAAAGAATTCATGTTTGTATTTATGTTTTCAATAAAATGCCTGATTATTTTTATACAAAAAAATGATTTTTTTCTCCATCATTTAACAATTATTAGCACCTTTAAAGTCCCATTGTCCTAGGTGTTTGTTCTTTAATACTATTTAGGGATGTGGTGCCTGTGATAAATGGAATCTCCAGCAATATAACTATTACAAATCTTATTTTTAAACCTAATTTATTTTGTTTCTTTAAAAAAAAAAAAAAAAAACAGCCTCCATCCTCCCCTCATAGCTGGCCAGGTACACTCCTTTATTTCAAGATGGTAAAACAAAAAAAATATAAACATATACAACTTATCTTGTAATATACTTTATATCTTATTCATCTATCTTATTTTATATTACCTTACAATATAACTTATATCTTATTCATCTATATCGTATATGTATACAAGGTAATTTTAAATCTCATTTTTAAGTTTCATTTTTTTTTTTGCTTTTTTGCTTTAAAAAAAAAAAATCCAGCCTCCAAACTCCCCTTAACCCTTTCACTGCCAGACCCTGTGCTCCACTGTTTTTTTTTATTTTTCTCTTACAGCTTTCAGAGTTTGCTAAAGACCCCCTAAACCATATATTTTCTAAAAGCACATGACCAGTAGAATACAAATATGGTGCTACTGATTTTTAGGGCACAATGATATTTGGAAAATGTTTATCAAAACAATATTTTCGCTAAAAATACACTAAAATCATTATTAGCAGATAAAAGCACAGCACATTTTACAAAAATCTTGCTAAATTCCTACTAAATATAAAAGCTTAACCTGTATTGAGTTTATAAATAACAAATATTTGTAATTTTTAAATTACGCCTTTTTGCAAAATGGGGAAAGTTGAGCATATGCACAAATGTAAACAACTACATTTCTCTAAAAATCTGAAGGTTTCCATTGTTCCCTTACAGCTTTCAAAGTTTGTAACGATCCCCTTAACCAAATATTTTTTGAAAGCATAGGACCAGTAGGAAAAAAGGAAGGTGCTACTGGTGCTACTGGTGTTTAAGGCCCCCACGATATTTGCGCAAATGTTTACCAATGCAATATTTTCACAAAAAATACACTAAGATCATTATTAGCAGATACAAACACAGCAAATTTTACAAAATTCCTGCTAAATCCTAAATATGCTAAATATAAAAGCTTAGCTTATATTGAGTTAATAAATAACAAATATTTGTAAATTTTAAATTGCACCTTTTTACGAAATGGTGAAAACTAAATGTACACAAAATTATAAATAACCAACTTTCTCTAAAAATCTGGAGGTTTTCATTCAACTTTCAGAGTTTTTAAAAGACCCCCCAAACTAAACATTTTCTGAAAGCAAAGGGCCAGTAGAATAAATGGAAGGTGCTATTGATTTGCAGGGCTGTGCGATATTTGCGCAAATGTTTACCAAAACAATATTTTTGCTAAAAATGGACTAAAATCATTATTACCAGATACAAACACAGACAATTATACAAAGCACTACCCCCATAGGAGCTGCTTAAAGTGAATTCCCCTGGGTTACCCATAGCAACGAATTGTAAATTCTTAGTACTTTAGATTCTCGGATCAGTCAGTAAACAGTCCAGGGGATTTGGTTTTTGTTGTTTTATTTGGAACTGGGAAAGGAGAAGGGATGAGTGGGATACTCCAACTATGAACTATGCACAATCTTCGGGACAACTAGCTGTAGTGTGTGCGGCAAGGCCGCTGCTTCACCCTGCCACTAAGGTAAAGATGTTTAGAAAAGCTCCTGTTTTATTTCATCTCTTCAGGGTTCTGAAACTGGAACCCCCTTTACTCTCAATGCTGGTGTGCTGACACCTGTCAGCTGACCCTAGCTTCTGGAGGGGTCCCCTTCCTGGCAGACCCCTGGGCAAGTTCCTCTGTACTCACGGACACTGTTTTTCCAGAGTCACAGTTGCCTCCAAACTCCTCTTGTCAGCATCCACTGGACTTCTGCATTCAGCAACACCTTCAGGTTCCCCAGGCCGACTGCCTGTGACCACCTTTCCCAGCTGCCGAAGGAGACACAGCCGTGCAATCCTTCTGGGACTTGGCTTACCGTCCAAAGACACCCCGTCACATGTGCCCTTGGCTTTTATGGTCAATCCCAGGATGCACCACTGTTGTGCCCTTCCACTGGGACTGCCACAAAAGCCTGTGTGTCACTGGCTAGGTTTCCTCCACTGTCCAACATGCTCCCCTATTGAATACAGTGGGGACACTCCCTCAGACCAAGTGAATCACACCTGGACACATCTAACAGGCCTAACTAGAAATCCTGCTCCCTGAAAAGCAGGAAAGCAACCCAATACTTTTACCTAGCACCCGACTAGAAGGGTGCTACATCCACCCCCCACCAAAAATGAGCCATGTGCCATTGGCTCTGGTGCAGCCGCCCCCTACAAAATTCCTACTGGAAAAACCCAAGGAATATCCCACAAACTTGGAAAGGGGGAACAGGGAAAATAACAAATGTACAAATAAATTAGATTAAAAAAATATATAGGCATCTGCTGTACAGATATACACATCGGGTGCATTTAGAAGCATGCACCCCCCACCAAACAAAACTCTGCTTGGTGAGTAAATGTGTCATCTTAACTGTCTAACACTAAATTTCTAAACAACCTGAAAGGAAAAATGGTTAGGCAATCTTGTAGTCACACATCAAAACAATATGTCCTAGCTTGAATTTGATGAGAAGACCCTACCCATGGGGGCAGACTTCTCATCCAGCATCCCTAACTAGGCGATCCAATCCATGTGTAGTCTCGACTCGGCCATCAGTCCTCTCCTTCAAGGCGACCCTGAACCCTGTCACTGACTTCCTGTAACAGTCCGTTGCTGATGTCTACAGTGTCCTTCTTCCAAGCGACACCCAGCATCAGTTTTCTTCATCTCAAAGGAAAACTAGTTGTAGTTGCTGGAGCCTGGACAACCCAACAGTCCTGCGGGAAACAAAGATTTCTTCAGGGGCCCCTGGCACCAGGGCACCTCCCACCAAAATATTTCCAGAGCTTGGCCCACTTTTTACGGGCAGCTACTCCAAGAGTTCCAGTTCTGGCCGTTGGCCCAAAGTAGTTCATCTGGAGCTTTGGTGCAAATGTCTTTTGCAATCCGTGACCCCGGCTCGATGGCCCAAAGGGTCTCTGGAACAGCAAAGATGTCTTAAAATGTTCTCCTGAGAGGGTCGGCCGTCTGATAAAAGTCCATTGTAAGGATAGAAGGGAAAGGGGTAATGGAAAGATGGCATAAGCCCCAACAACAACTGAGCTTTGACTTCTTTTCTTCTTTGTTCAGTTCACAACATAGGCTAGCCAGCCTTACTTGAATTTGAAAGTTCTCCTCAACAGTAGAAATCAGGACGGGGAATCCTTACAATCTTCCCATCCTTATCTTGTATTTGGATCGACCAGGCCTGGCCAGATCCATCTGGACGGCGGACCTCCACTCGGTCCAGGTAGATGGAGCGCTCCTGATTCCCCTGAAAAGTCTTCTACAAATCCATCCTGGATTGGTTCCAATGTGGTTTGAGGACAAAGAGGAAGTCCCATATGGCCTCATCACACCAGGACTCTCTCCTGGCCTTGATCTCAAGCATGACCTCCCGTAGGAGTGTAGGGATAGTCATAGCCATACTCCAAGGCCACCTTCCTCTGAATCCACCCTTGCATTCTGGAAAATCTGAGGAGGGTCTTCCTTTTTCCTCTCCCAGCTGGAGAATATGGGGTCTCCTCATCTGGCACATCAAGACTAACTGGACTGCTTCATTCTTCGGACCCCCAGTCCCATTCAGTCTCTTCCTCAGACTTCCAAACATCTAGTCCTTCTTCCAAGGACCCAAACTGATTCTGAAAGCTGGGAGACCCCACATCCATGACCCCGGCCTCTTCCTCACTGCTCACACTCGCACTAGCAGCCCTGGTCACCGCTGGCCATCTTTTCTCCTCTGCCTGTGTAGGAGCAGACTTTGTCTCTGCCGCTGCAGTCTTCAATGCACCAGGTGGCCACTTCCCGGCCCGCACTACCTGCATGCATCCTAGCTCGGACATTCGGGCCTCCTTTCACCTGCACGCTGGACCACTGTCAGTCTGCATGGTCTCCAGCTGCATCATGAACCGCAGCATTCCTCTTCCACGGCCCAGGAGGGACCCCGACTCCGCACCTGACAAGGCAGGAGTGACCCCGGTCTCCCATGTTACACTGTCATTAGATGCATGGCCGACAGAATTCTTCACAGTATCCACACTGTCACTACATAGAAAGATTGTCCCGCCATCATCATATGCACTGTCAACACTTTTCCATATGGTCTTGACACACACACGGCCCCTGGCACACCGATCCATGTGCCCTAGGTTGCCATTTTCTCCGTCCACACTTGCACCATTTACTGTTAAGCAGACACAGTCCATGTTCACAGAAAGATGCATTTCTCCCGCCTTCCAGCACATCACGGGAATAAACAGCTTACGATTCAGACAATAATTTCTCAGCACTTGACTGCACAGTTCGCGATTCTGACAGAAATATTTCCATTGCCCTGATAAACCATTAGTGTGCAATTTTATCTTCATCCCACTCTCCGTGCTCCTGTAGAGCAGGCCTCACATTTGTCTTGAGCATTAGAACACAGTCTTTGAGACAAAAATTGCATTTTTGCAGATTCTCTTCGGCCGTTGCCATTAGCAACCGGGCCGGTAACCAAAGGTGACATCCTGGATGAGCCCCCAAATGTAGCACTACCCCCCTAGGAGTTGCTTAAAGCGGATTCCCCTGGGTTACCCATAGCAACGACTTGTAAATTCTTAGTACTTTAGATTCTCGGCTCAGTCAGTAAACAGTCCTGGGGATTTGTTTTTTTTGTTGTTTTACTTGGAACTGGGATAGGAGAAGGAATGAGTGGGATACTCCAACTATGAACTATGCACAATCTTCGGGACAACTAGCTGTAGTGTGTGCGGCAAGGCCGCTGCTTCACCCTGCCACTAAGGTGAAGATGTTTAGAAAAGCTCCTGTTTTAGTTCATCTCTTTGGGGTTCTGAAACTGGAACCCCCTTTCTCTCTCAATGCTGGTGTGCTGACACCTGTCCGCTGACCCTAGCTTCTGGAGTGGTCCTCTGTACTCATTGACACTCTTTTTCCAGTCACCGTTGCCTCCAAACTCCTCTCTTCAGCATCCACTGGACTTCTGAATTCAGCAACACCTTCAGCTTCACCAGGCCGACTGCCTGTGACCACCTTTCCCCACTGCAGAAGGAGACACAGCCGTGCCCTCCTTCTGGAACTTGGCTTCCCGTAAAACACTCTGTCACATGTGCCCTTTTATGTGGCTTTTATGGTCAATCCCAGGATGCACCAATGTTGTGCCCTCCCATTGGGACTGCCACAAAAGCCTGTGTGTCTCTGGATAGGTTTCCTCCACTGTCCAACATGCTCCCCTATTGGATACAGGGGGGACACTCCTTTGGACCAAGTGAATCACACCTGGACACATGTAACAGGCCTAACTAGAAATCCTGCTCCCTGATAAGCATGGAAAGCAACCCAATACTTTTACCTAGCACCTGACTAGGAGGATGCTACATAAATAACAAATATTTATACATTTTAAATTGCGCTTTTTTGAGAAATAGTGAAAAGTTTGTAAAAGACCCCCCAAACCATACATTTTCTGAAAGCACATGGCCTGTAGAATAAAAAATGTGCTACTGATTTTTTGGGCCCCTCAATAGTTGTGCAAATGTTCATCATATCACTATTTTCACAAAAAATACACTGAAATCATTAACAGTGCACATAAACAAAACATAGCTTAAAAAATTCCTGCAAAAATACTACTAAAGCATTGTTCACATGTGGCATACTAAAGTGTACTCCCATGGAGGGCCATGTTTACCCGCACAGGGATGCACAGGTGTTCTGTGCATCCCCATAAAGGCAGTCCCATTGTCAGTTGGGATGCACGGGCTTCATGAGTATATCTGCTGTTCCCAATCTGAAATCCGCGTGGGTGTGGGTGCACGATCCCGAGCACAGTGTGAGCTCAGGGACATGCACATGGACCTAAAATAAATGTCAAATTGGGAGCAATGGCTCTGTTTGTGCAGTTGCTACATCCCAAATTACATCAATGGGACTGCCTGCACAGGGATGCACGGAACACCTGTGCATCCCCATTAAATTTACGCTGTGTATGTCCGGTGTGAACAAGGCCTTAGGCCCCTTTCACACAAGCAGACCGATCAGGTCTGCCTATCCATTTTTGAGGGGGCCCAATCGGACCACCCATTGTTTTCTATGGAGAGGCTGATGCTGCATCCAATTTGATCCGCTAAAAACAGACAGATGGGGTGTGGGGGCCGGTAAGGCCTGACGGGAGTGGCAGGGGAGGGATGCTGGCTTCTAAAGGTAGCTGCAGGGGATCAGGTTTGTAGGGAGGGGGGGGGGTCGGATCGGGTGTGGAAGGGAGGTAATTAGTGCTAAGGGGGATAAAGGGGGATGAGGGGGATAGGAAAGGAGAGTCGGGGGAGTAGTTTTAGATGATAGGGAGTGGGCGGGATGTGGAGAGGCTGGGGACAGGGAAGTGGCAGCATGGGGGGGGGATTGTAGTAAAAGCAGTAAAAGGGTTAAAGCCGGCCAAGCACACTCCTTTATTTCTAGATGATAAAACAAAAAAGCAAAGACAAACATACTACAACTTATAATAGATTTTCTACCTTATCTTTTATTCAATTTCTTTTTGTTTTTTTAGCTATACTGAACAAAATTATAAACGCAACACTTTTGTTTTTGCCCCCATTTTTCATGAGCTGAACTCAAAGATCTAAGACTTTTTCTGTGTACACAAAAGGCCTATTTCTCTCAAATATTGTTCACAAATCTGTCTAAATCGGTGTTAGTGAGCACTTCTTTTTTGCCGAGATAATCCATCCACCTCACAGGTTTGGCATATCAAGATGCTGATTAGACAGCATGATTATTGCACAGGTGTGCTTTAGGCTGGCCACAATAAAAGGCCACTCTAAAATGTGCAGTTTTATCACACAGCCCAATGCCACAGATGTCCCAAGTTTTGAGGGAGCGTTCAATTGGCATGCTGACTGCAGGAATGTCCACGAGAGCTGTTGCCCGTGAATTGAATGTTTATTTCTCTACCATAAGCCATCTCCAAAAGCGTATCAGAGAATTTGGCAGTACATCTGTAATGTTCTCGTACCTCTGGTACCCTTATTCCACTTTCCATTCCGTGTATGCGTCCCACCATTCTCTTCTGGTAGGTGCGCATACACCTTTAAGACCGATGCTGTCATCACTGAGCGCCGCAGAGCGGCTATTTCAACCGCCGGCGTTCTCACTCACATGTTCGTTCAACCGTCATGGTTGGATCGTCCCTGTCTGAAGTCAGCATACCAGATGTTACTCGCTCCTGTATCTCGCTACCTGAACTTGTTTCATATCTGATCCTGTGTCTCGCCACCCGATCACTCCCGGCATGCTGCTTTCACCCTTCACTCTTCAACCTGCCTTGCATCTATGCTTACAAGCGTGTCTTGCTGTGGAACCTCGCTACAGATCCCTGTATCTCGCTACCAGGATCACTTCCTCAGACCCGAACCTCGCTACTGATCCCTGTATCTTGCTACTGGATCACTTACTCATCACCGGACCCTTCTACTACTATACTATAGTGATAAGTACCCCGCAGGGGAAACCTCCATAACTTACACTACTACTATTGCATTAAGGACTGTTACTACCTATCCATACTATCCTATCATCTGCACTGTTACATAGATTGCTAGCTCTTGAGACTACTACCATCTATCATCTGCACTGCTGCATAGATTGCTAGCTCTCCTGTCTACTACCATCTATCATCTGCACTGCTGCATAGATTGCTAGCTCTCCTGTCTACTACTATCTATCCTTGCACTGGGTTAGTCTATCCTGTATTTGTCATCTGCTGTCCTCACCACCTGTTAGCATACTCGATACTAACCTATCTGCATTCCTAAATACCATCTTGAACTCTCCTGTACAACCCTATCAAGTGCTTACCATCCTTGTCACTGTTCACACCTGTCCCTTCAGCACATCACCTTCATACTATCATATACATCCTATCACTCCAGGAACATCTCATTGAGTGTGTATATATCTGTATGTTGAAGCTGACAGGCCCACGGTGATGAGTCCTGGAGAGTTGGATCTGGTATTCAACACATCTCTACATGACTACTGAGTGGAGATTTTGCAGCTGTAAATCCAGCCTATAACAAAAACGCAGGAGCTTTTTTGCATCTCAGAAACCGTCTCAGGGAAGCTCATCTTCATGCTTGTCGTCCTCATCCGAGTCTTGACCTGACTGCAGTTTGTCATCATAACCGACTTGAGTGGGCAAATGCTTACATTCAATGGTGTCTGGCACTTTGGAGTGGTGTTCTCTTCATGGATGAATCTCGGTTTTCTTAGATCTTTGAGTTCAGCTCATGAAAAATGGGGGCAAAAACAAGTGTTGCGTTTATGATTTTGTTAAGTATATATTATCAGCATATCTATCTTATTTTATTAATATGGACATACCTACTTACCTACCTTAGGGTGAGTGGGGGTTTCACTTACCTTATCCTTTTCTATGTAAAATCTTATCTTACACTATAACTCCTATCTTACACATTTCTCTTACAATATGTAAGGAAATTATTAATCTTATCTTTAAATCTAAAAAAAAAAAAAAAAATCAGGCCTCCAACCTTCCCTTATAGTCAGCCAAGCACACACCTTTATTTCCAAATGTAAAAAAAAAAAATCCGGCCTCCAACCTCCTCTTATATCCAGCCAAGCACACACCTTTATTTCCAAATGTGAAAAAAAAACTGGCCTCCAACCTTCCCTTAAAGTTGGCCAAGAACACTCAAATAATCCACCCTCCAACCTATTATAGCCGGTCAAGCATACTCCTTGTAACAAAAAGTGGCACTACACATATCTTTCCAAAAAAAGAAAATTATCTCTAGATGGTAAAAAAAGAAAAAAATCTGTCCTCCAACCTCCTTCTATAACCGGCCAAACACATTCCTTTATTTCCAGGTGATAAAAAGAAAAATCTGACTTCCAACCTCACCTATATAGCTGGCCACGCACACTTCTTTAAGAAACATATCAGTAAAAAAAGTGATACAAACTACATTTATCTTTCCAAAAAAAAAGACAATTATTTCTATATGGTAAAAAAAGAAAACAATCGACCTCTGACCTTTCCTCAGCTGCCTAAGCACACTATTTTATCCAGGGAAAAATAAATCTGGCCTCCAACCTCCCCTTATAGCCAGCCAAGCATGCCTATTTATTTCCAGATGGTAAAAAAAAACAGCCCCCAAACTCTCTCATATACGGCCAAGCGCACTCCTTTATTTCTAGATGGTAAAGCAAAAAACAAAGACAAGCATACTACAATTTATGTATTTATGTAATATTTATTATATTTGTTGTTGTTGTTTTTTTAAAACTTTACTTTCTATGTTATCCATCTATCTTATCATATCTTACCTTACAATGTAACATCAATATCAATGTAACTATCTTATCAATCTATATCTTATATGTATGAAGGTTCAGGGTGATTCATACTTCCAGAATCCACCGATAACTAGCTATAGGTTTTTAAATGTAACAACGATATATCTTATCTTTATATTTCTTTTTTGTTTGTTTTTGTTTTTTTTTTTTAATCTGGTCTCCAATCTCCCCTTATAGCCGGCCAAGCACATTTCTTTATTTCTAGATGTTAAAAAAAATCTGGCCTCCAACCTTCCTTCATGTACAGCAAGGCACACTCTTTTATTCCTAGACGATAAAACAAAAAAAAAAAAAAACAAAGAAAAAAAAAATAGACATACAAATACGACTTATCTTCTACTTTCTATCTTATCCATGTATCTTATCTTATCTTACCTAACAATATAACTTCTATCTTATCTAACCATATTGTATATGTACTATATAAGGTAGATATAATTGTTATCGTTATCTATATGTATTTTTTCTCTTTTTTGTTTAAAAAAAAATGTGACCCCAAACCTATAATTTATATCTTATCTTTAATTCAAATTTTTTTTTGTTTTTTTAGCTATCTTATCAGTACAAATATCCTAGGTTATTAATACAGACATACCAACTTACCTACATACCTACCTACAAAACTCTACACACTTACCTTTGGGGTGAGTGGAGGTTTCATTAATTCTGGCCTCCAATCTTCACTTACAGCCTGCCGAGCACACTCCTTTATTTATAGATGGTAAAACAAAAAAGACAAACATATACTATACCATATAACTTATCTTATATTATACTATACTTTCTATCTTATCCAACTATCTTATCTTGTCTTACAATAAAACTTCTATCTTATCCATCTGTACCCTATATGTATGTATACATCTTATCTTTATATATTCACTTTTTTTTAAACCGTAAAACCAGCCTTCAACCCCCCCCCCCCCCCCCTTAAAGCCGGCCAAGCACACTCCTTTATTTCTAGATGGTAAAACAAAAAAAAACAAAGACAAACATACTATAACTTATAATATGCTTTATATCTTATCTTATCTTAAATTCAAATGTTGTTACTTTTTTTTTCTTTTTTTTTTAGCTATCTTATCAGTACAACAACCTATGTTATTTATTTATTCATACAGACATACCATCTTACCTACATACTGTACTTACAAAACTCTACACACTTTCCTTTGGGGTGAGTGTTTTTTTTTTTCACTAATCTTAACCTCCTCTATGCAATATCTTATCTTATCTTATCTTATCCTATCGTATATTATCCTACAATATAACTTCTATATTATACATCTACATCTATACTTATATAAAGGAAATGATTTACCTTATCCTTAAATCTATTTTTTTTTCTGGCCTCCAACCTCTCTTTATAGCACACTCATTTATTTCTAGATGGTAAAACAAAAAATCTTATCTTATCTTATCTTACAATATAATTTGTTTTTTTATAATCTTTGTTTCACTAATCTTATCCTCCTTTATGCAATATCTTATCTTATCTTACAAAAAAAATTTCTATATTATACATCTACATCTATACTTTTATAAGGAAATTATTTATTTCTAGATGATCAAACAAAAACAAAAAACAAAGGAAAACATACTACAACTTGTAAAATACTTTCTATCTTATCTTTAATTCAATTTTTTTTATGTTTTTAGTTATCCTATCAGTACATATATCCTTTGGTATTAATACAGACATACCAACTTACCTACATACTTACCCACAAAACTGTACACGGTTACCTTTGGGGTGAGTGGGGGTTTTACTTATCTTATCCTCCTCTATGCAATATCTTATCATATCCTATAATATAACGTCTATATTATACATATATATCTATACTTATATAAGGAAATTATTCAACTTATCTTTAAATCAATTTTTTTTGTTGTTTTTGTTTTTTGTCAAAACAAAAAATTAATTCCGGCCTCCAACCTCCCCTTAAAGCCGGCCATGCACACTCCTTTATTTCTAGATGGTAACAAATTCTGGCCTCCAGCCTCCCTTTATAGCCAGCAAAGAACACTCCGTTATTTCTAGATGGTAAAACAAAAAAAAAACGAAGGAAAACATGCTACAAAAATACTTTCTATCTTATCTTTAATTCCATTTTTTTCTTAAAAAAAAAAAAAAAAAAACACAAACATATACAACTTAGACAATGCTTTCTATTCTATCTTATGAAGGGGATTTAATTGTGCCAAATAAACACTGAATGAAACAAGAGATATATAAAAATATCAAAATTTATTTAGACATATAAGTTATAACATGTGATTTTAAAATGGGGATAATCATAATAATTATACATATTCCAATACATATCTCCAGATAGGAGGTGTGTATAGAGGTTCACTGATGGATCAATGCGTTTCACTGTAGTAGCTTCATCAGGATCCAGCAAGTATACTTCAGAATGATAAACACATTATTATCTTATCTAAGACAGATACCAATACATGTATTAGAAAAAACAACTATACATTAAAGGGTTTTTAGAGTACATTGAGATATTTTGAACCAATGTAGAACATATCCAAATTAAATTAACGAGGTTGAAAAAAATCGAAGAATGGACTATTTTATAATCATATGATATTTAAGAATAAAGACGGAGGACAAGAGGAGAAAAAAAAAGGAAGGGGGGGGAGAAAAGTGAGAGAATCAAATGTGCAGTGAACCAAAGGGGGGGAGGACTTCAAACCAAGTTGAAGAATGGGGGAAAGGGGAGACGGAGAGAGAAACCCAGCAAAGATTAAAAGTGACACAATTTTTTTTTTTTTAAAAAGGAGCTTAGTCTTACCCCTCATATAAAAACAAGCCAGAAAATCTTAAGGCGTCAAATCATCCATCATCTTACCCATTCTTCAACTTGGTTTGAAATCCCCCCCCCCCCCCCTTTGGTTCACTGCACATTTGATTCTCTCACTTTTCTCTCCCCCCTTCCTTTTTTTTCTCCTCTTGTCATCTGTCTTTATTCTTAAATATCATATGATTATAAAAAGGTCCATTCTTGATTTTTTTCAACCTCGTTAATTTAATTTGGATATGGTCCAAAATATCTCAATGTACTGTAAAAACACTTTAATGTATTGTTGATTTTTCTTATACATGTATTGTTATCTGTCTTACATAAGATAATACTGTGTTTATCATTCTGAAGTATACTTGCTGGATCCTGATGAAGCTACTACAGTGAAACGCGTTGATCCATCAGTGAACCTCTATACACACCTCCTATCTGGAGATATGTATGTATTGGAATATGTATAATTATTATGATTATCCCCATTTTAAAATCACATGTTATAACTTATATGTATAAATACATTTTGATATTTTTATATATCTTTTGTTTCATGCAGTGTTTATATGGCACAAAAATACCCTTTTGTCAAGATATGCTTTTTTCCCTATTTTTCCAAATTCCCCCTTCCCTTTGCCTCACTTGCATATCTGGATTTGCTGCAATTTTCAATTTTGACCAGGGACAGTGCCTTTATATCAAACCAGCCGATCCTTCTCCACACAATCTCTATTTCTATACTATCTTATCTTTAATTCTATTTTTTTCCTTGTTTTATCAATCTTATCAGTACATATATCCTATAGTAGTAATAAGGACATACCAACTTTCCTACATACTTACCCACAAAACTCTACACACTTACCTTTGGTGTGTGTGTGGGTTTCACGTATCTTATCCTCCTCTATGCAATGTCTTATCTTATCATATCTTTTCTTATCCTATCTTATCCTATCTTACAATAGAACTTCTATATGATACATCCATCTTATATAAGAAAATGTTTCACCTTATCTTTAAATATAATTTTTTTTGTTTTTTTTTTTTGGTTAAATTTATCTTATCTCATCTTACCTTACAATATAACTTCTATCTTATCTATCTCTATCTTATATGTACATAAGGTACTTTTATATTTTATATTTATATGTCATTTTTTTTGTTAAAAAAAAAATCCAACCTTACCTTATAGCCGGCCAAGTACACTCAGTTATTTCTAGATGGTAAAACAAAAAACAAAGACAAACATGCTACAGCTTATAATATACTTTATATCATATCTTATGTTATCTATAATTCCGATTTTTTTTCATTTTCCTTTTTTTTTTTAGCCATCTTATCAGTACAAATACCCTTTGTTATTAATACAGACATACCAACTTACCTACATACTTACCCACAAAACTCTACACACCTAACATTGGGGTGAGTGGAGGTTTCACTTCTCTTATCCTCGGTAATAGCAAATCCAGATATGCAAGGGAGATAGTAGGAGAGGGGGCTGGACATACTAGGGATAAAGCCAAGCATATCTGGGTAAAGGGGGATTTTTTGTGCCTCAAAAAACACTGTATATCACCAATGCAAAAAAGCAAAAATATATTTATATAAAAATATCAAAATTTATTTATACATCGACAAAATGACACATTAGTAAAAGTGGATATGGATATCCATAATACATAATACAATGCAATGCTCCAAAGGTTGGAGATGTATGTACAGATACACTACTGGATCAACGCGTTTCGCTGTAGGTGCTTCATCAGGTTCCAGCAAATGATAATTTACGGTAAGTATATATATATATATATAAATATCATATCTAAAATAAATATCAATACATATGTTACAAAATAAGACAAAAAGATCATATACATGGAAATGGCATTCTTCAAAATCTACATCTGAAAAGTTGCTAATGCATTATTAAGTTTCATTTAAACCAGGTTAAAGAAGGTACAAGGATAAATACATTAATCATAAAAGGGAGAGTAGTGATCACATGAGGGAGGGAGAAAAAAAAACCTCATTGACCTAAAAACATAATTGAGTGAGAGAATCAGACATACAGTGGGTCAAAGGGGGGGAAAGGAAACTTCAACCAACGGGTTGAAGGATGCGGGAGAGGGAAACTGAGGGAGCATAGGGAGTCACATCACAGATGGGGAGAAAAATCCAGAGCGAAATAAAGAGATTAATCAGAATTGATAATCAGTATTAGTCACAAGAAAGAGCCCTAATGGATCTTACCCCTTCTCTGAACATAGACCGAAAAGGCGATCAAAAGTTAAGTGGGTTGAAGAGTAAAATCAAGTATCCAGTGGTCCTGTGTAGTTAGTGGAAATGGAATAAATCAACAAGGGCATGTTCTTTTATATTGTGAAGAAGTATATATAAAGCACAGTTAAGCACAGGGGGTAAAATAGTAACCCAAAGAGAAATCGAGACCATTTAAGGTAAAGTGAGATAAAGAGGTGTACAGTGAGAAAATGTGGTAAAGACCCCCCAATAATTTAGGGGGAGGGAGGTAAACGTGAGGGGACAAATAAAACAGAAAAAAATAGATAATATCATGAAAAGGGAATCAGTGGGTGAACCAGAGGATATACCGATGATGTGTAAGCAGGTACAAACCATGCGGTATCCGTGATACATACATATATATCAGTATTTAACCAAATGCATAAGTGTGAGCGTGAATATTAATGATTCAAGTATTAGTAAGAATGTATGGAAAGGTGCCACTAAGCAGTAATAAGTGCTCAAAGTGCAGTAGCAAGTGTGAGATAAGCTCACTGACTAGACTTACCCATGGTAACCTCTAATACAGGGACTGGTGGTAAGTACATATAAAGAAAACTGTGTGTTTTAAGGTGAACTTTGCATCCAAGGGTTAAGGATGGCCCAATATATCGGTAGGAATGTGTGTTATAAACCCATAAACACAGGACAGAGGTCAGGCCAAATAACCAGTCCAGACAGTGAAATCATACACTGCCAGGGACTTGAGGGAGCAAGGATATCCCTGTATCCCAATGAACCTACAAAATATAACCACAGTAAAACTCTCAATCAAAAGTAGGGTTCACAAATGGGTTGTGCTACGCCTCTTCTGAAAGTAGTAGGGGAGCATTGGCCACACTTCGAAAAATAATGACTCACCAAGGGATGGAAACAAAACGAGTATTCGCACACCGCTCATCCAGCCGGAGGAGACCATGGTGTGTGCTAGTGTGTAGGTACACAGTGGAGATTATAGTGGAGATCCCCTTTGCTCTCCTCCCCCTCCGCGTCCCCCGCCCCCCACATCCGCCCGCCAGTCTGCCCAGGACGTGGGCGTGCGGGGGATGTTCCTATGAGTGCGGGATGTCACTTCCGGTGCGGCGACCGGAAGTGATGATCTCATGCAGCCTGTATGCCATAGAAAACACACACATCCGGTGGGGGGCTCAAGCTCAGCCATTTGTCAAATAGGAAGCCGTTAGACAGCAAACAAAGCAACACAGGAAGCTGGGGCAGGTGTATATATAAACACATAAGTGGGCTATGGATATCCAAATCTGCCACAGATGCGCACAGAAGCATCAAAGCCACTGGGCAAAGACAGAACATTCAAAATCAAGGGGGCATGTAAAACATGAGTGCGGACCCCACATAAATGTCAACCTAAATAACGGAAGAGGGAAAAAGAAAGTCTTAACCCCTATGTATTTGCTCCTATAGGATGTCAGCACGATCACCCATATAATTCAGAGCAAAGGGAATGCATAAAAACTCACAGGACAATGAAACACTGTATATTGAGACCTCACAAAAAAAAAAAAAAGTAATTTAATATGTCAAACAATAAAAAGAATATATATACAAATAAAAGGAAAGGAAGAAAAGGAGAAAGAGGAGGGAGTGGAGGAACGGAAGGGAGGGGGGGGGAGAAGAGGGGGGGGAATGGCGGGGGGAAAGGGGAGAGGGAAAGGGGGAGGGAGGCAACATGACCGATAGGCTCTGGGAGTCCCAAAAAAGAACAACATAATGTATGTTAGCCATCCAAGAACGGAGCAAAACTGAGTTGCTCATTAAGCCCTGGAAGGGTACATGCATTAAAAAGAAAAAATCCAACGCGCCTCCCGCTGTAGGATGATTTTATCAAAAGGTCCCCCTCGAGGGCCAGGGTGGATTCTCTCCAATGCAAAGAATTTGAAATTCTGGAATTTGTATCCATGGGCTTGGGCAATGTGTCTGGCTATGGGACTTTCCAGATCACCGCATGATCTCTGATCCTTTCCCAGAAGTGACGTTTGGTCTTTCCGACAAAAAAAGCCAGACAGGCACATTTCCATAGATAAACGATTCCTATCGTTTGACAAGACGCAAAGTGTCTCGGGATGAATCTTCTCCCATTTGGGAGGGTTTGTTGTGGTTTATCTGCGATATATTTACAATATCCACAGAGTCCACATGGAAAAGTTCCTAGAGGGAGTTTTTCGCAGGGGTCCGTTTTGTTACCCCTCTGGTAATGGCTGGCTGTGACCATGTCCTTAATGGATTTATTCCTCTTATATGTAATACTCTGCTTTTTGTCCACAAATTTAGAAACTACATCATCTTCAGCCAGTAAGTGCCAGTGTTTAGCCAAAATGTTTTTTGTTTGATTAGATTGAGTACAGAGCTTGGTGATTAGTCTAGTTTTATTGGGGGTGGTGTCAGCTTCTCCTTGAAAGAAGTATATATAAAGCACAGTTAAGCACAAAAAATTCTTTATATATGCCACAATATCAAAGAACATGCCCTTGTTGATTTATTCCATTTCCACTAACTACACAGGACAACTGGATACTTGATTTTACTCTTCAACCCACTTAACTTTTGATAGCCTTTTCGGTCTATGTTCACAGAAGGGGTAAAATCCATTAGTGCTCTTTATTATGACTAATACTGATTATCAATTCTGATTAATCTCTTTATTTCGCTCTGGATTTTTCTCCCCATCTGTGATGTGACTCCCTATGCTCCCTCAGTTTCCCTCTCCCGCATCCTTCAACCCGTTGGTTGAAGTCTCCTTTCTCCCCCTTTGACCCACTGTATGTCTGATTCTCTCACTCAATTATGTTTTTAGGTCAATGGGGTTTTTTTTTTCTCCCTCACATGCTCACTACTCCTTTTATGATTAATGCATTTATCCTTGTACCTTCTTTAACCTGGTTTAAATGAAACTTAATAATGCATTAGCAACTTTTCAGATGTAGATTTTGAAGAATGCCATTTCCATGTATATGATCTTTTTGTCTTATTTTGTAACATATGTATTGCTATTTATTTTAGATATGATATTTCTATATATATATATATATATATATATACTTGCCGTGAATTATCATTTGCTGGACCCTGATGAAGCGCCTACAGCGAAAAGCGTTGATCCAGCAGTGTATATGTACATACATCTCCAACCTTTCGAGCATTGCATTGTATGTATTATGAATATCCATATCCATTTTTACTGATGTGTCATTTTGTCGATGTATACATAAATTTTGATATTTTTATATAAATATATTTTTGCTTTTTTGCGTTGGTGATATACAGTGTTTTTTGAGGCACAAAAAAATCCCCCTTTACCCAGATATGCTTGGCTTTATCTCTAGTATGTCCAGCCCCCTCTCCTACTATCTCCCTTGCATATGTGGATTTGCTATTACTGCCATTTTTTTGTTAGGGGAGGGTGCCACGATATTTTATTAGCTAAACTCCTTTCCACACAATCTCCACTTATCTTATCCTCCTCTATGCAATATCTTCTCTTATCTTATCTTATCTTACACTGCCTGGCCAAAAAAAAAAAAGGTCGCCACCTGGAATTAACTAAGCAACTAACTAAACTAAGCATGCAATACTGTAACTATCCTATTAGATAGTTACTGCATGTGCCCAAAAAATTAGGTCAGCTGACTACCTGAATATACTGAATGACCAGGTTATTCCATCAATAAATTTTTTCTTCCCTGATGGCACAGGCATATTTCAAGATGACAATGCCAGGATTCATTTGGCTCAAACTGTGAAAGAGTGGTTCAGGGAGCATGAGACATCATTTTCACACATTGATCAGCCACCACAGAGTCCAGAACTTAACCCCATTGAGAATCTTTGGGATGTGCTGGAGAAGGCTTTGCGCAGTGGTCCGACTCTCCCATCATCAATACAAGATCTTGGTGAAAAATGAATGCAACACTGGACGGAAATAAATCTTGTGACATTGCAGAAGCTTGGCAAAACAATGCCGCAGCAAATGCGTGCCGTAATGAAAGCCAACTAAATATTAGAGTGTTTGAACCTTTTTTTTTGGAGGTGACTTTTTTTTGGCAAGGCAGTGTATCTTGCAATATAACTTTTAAATTATACATCTATCTTATACTTATATAAGGAACATCTTATCTATCTATATCTTATATGTAAATAAGATAATTATACATTTTATCTTTACATCAATTTCTTTTTTTTTTTCGTTTAAAACAAAAAAATTCAACCTCCAACCTCACCTTATAGTCCGGCCAAGCACACTCCATTATTTCTAAAAGTGGAAATAAAAACAAAAAGCAGAGCGCCTCTAAGTGTTATCAGTTTAATTAAAAGGACAAGGCAGGTACAGGAAAACTGCTCACATTTAAAACATTATAAAATAGCTCACCTGTTAGGTGGTCTACAGGAACACAGGGGTCCACGGCTGGATGTTTGTGGCTCCAAGAGGTGGTGCAGGGGATGGTGAAGGAGGGATATGTCTGGAGGGCCAAGAGACCAAATAGTAGGATGGCCAGCGGCTTCAGGAAGGTGTTCTGTTCCTCAGGGAGACACCTGGTGAGCCGAGAGACCTTTAGGTAGGATGGCTTGCGGCTTCAGAAGGGTGCCCTGCTCATCAGTACATCCGGCGCCGACAGATAGGGGAGCCCAGCGTGACAGATCCAGCAGCTAATCGCACAACGTGTTTCCGAGCGTGCGCAGTAGCCTCACAGGGCGTGCGCGCTCCTTTCTCAAGTGCAGTCTACACTACTCCTGAGTGTCATCTATTTCAGCCATCAACTACACCAGACTAATGACTATACATGAACTGCTTACCCCTTGATGCTATATAGGTATGTGTGATGCGCCAACTCCTATCCTGCTTGTTCATTATTTCTAGATGGTGAAACAAAAAAAAAAAAAACAAATACAAACATACTACAACTTATAATATACTTCATATCTTAGCTTATCTTTATTCAAATGTTTAGGTTTTTTTTTTCTTTTTTTTAGCTATGTTATCAGTACATATATCCTATGGTATTAATACAGACATACCAACTTACCTACATACTTACCTTCAAAATTCTACACACTTACCTTTGGGGTGAGTGGGGGTTTCACCAATCTTATCCTCCTTTATGCAATATCTTATCTCATCTTATCTTACAATATAACTTCTATATTATACATCTACATCTATACATATATAAGGAAATTATTTGCCCTATCTTTGAATCAAAATTTTTGCTTAAAATAAAAATTCAGACTTCAACCTTCCCTTACAGCTGGCCAAGCACACTCCATTATTTCTAGATGGTAAAACAAAAAAATAAAAAAGACAAACATGTACAACTAATCTTATAATATACTGTACTTCTATCATATCCATCTATCTTATCTTGCCTTACAATATAAACTTATATGTTATCCATCTATAACTTATATGTAACATCATGTGTACATCTTATCTTTATATAAACATTTTTTTTTTTTTTAAATCTGGCCTCCAACCTTCCCTTAAAGCCGGCCAGGGACAGTTCTTTATTTTAGATTGTAAAACAAAAATAAAAAACATAGTACAATTTAGGCAATCTTATCTTATCTTTAATTCAAATTCTTTTTGTTTTTTTAGTTTTTTTAGATATCTTATTAGTATATCTACTGTGTATAAAAATATAATATATACAATTGCGACTCAAGTCATATTGCATTGACTGCTATTAAAAAACAACCTTTACTTTTCAATCTGCAGCCGTTGCAATTGTCTGTAAAACGTAATGCAATATGGCAACCTGGAGGTGTTCTGTGCACAGAATGTGTACAGCATGCCCCCCAGAAACATCTATATCCTGCTTGTGTGATTGGCTCACTGACAGTGGCGGCCCGTGCATAGGGGGCGCCAGGGCGCCGCCCCCCTACCCCTAAAAAAAAGAAAAAAAAAAAGAAAAAAAAATGACAAAGCGAACAAATAAAGTTTTACAAAAAAAAATTGGGTTCGCCGGCCTCTGTAATGGAAGTGGTGGCTGGGGGGGGTGGGGTTTACGTCCCAGAAGAGGCGCCGATCGGCTGCCTTCTGGGGGCGTAACCCGAGCGCAAGTCTTTGCGATTTGACACCCCCCACTTTCTGATATCCTGGCTGTGATTGGTCCAGTCTCCAGCCTGGACCAATCATCATCCAGGACATCCGATCCCTGACGTCACAATGGGGGCGGTGCCGGTGCATGAGTCAGTCACTCACCATCACCGCCGCTCGGAGGACGAGGGAGAAGCCACTCACCTTCCCGCCGCCGCTGCCGCAGAGAGGACGGACTGGATCGAGGAGGGAAGAACCCGCCGCCGCCGCCAGGTAAGTGCATTAAATTGAAGGGAGCACGCACGCTGGTCTCTGCATTGATTGGGGGACAATGCTGTGGGCACTCTGCATTTATTGGGGTACAATGCTGTGGGCACTCTGCAATCATTGGGGTACAATGCTGTGGGCACTCTGCAATCATTGGGGTACAATGCTGTGGGCACTCTGCATTTATTGGGGTACAATGCTGTGGGCACTCTGCAATCATTGGGGTACAATGCTGTGGGCACTCTGCAATCATTGGGGTACAATGCTGTGGGCACTCTGCAATCATTGGGATACAATGCTGTGGGCACTCTGCAATCATTGGGGTACAATGCTGTGGCACTCTGCAATCATTGGGGTACAATTCTGTGGCACTCTGCAATCATTGGGGTACAATTCTGTGGCACTCTGCAATCATTGGGGTACAATGCTGTGGGCACTCTGCAATCATTGGGGTACAATTCTGTGGCACTCTGCAATCATTGGGGTACAATGCTGTGGGCACTCTGCAATCATTGGGGTACAATGCTGTGGCACTCTGCAATCATTGGGGTACAATTCTGTGGCACTCTGCAATCATTGGGGTACAATGCTGTGGGCACTCTGCAATCATTGGGGTACAATTCTGTGGGCACTCTGCAATCATTGGGGTACAATGCTGTGGGCAATCTGCAATCATTGGGGTACAATTCTGTGGCACTCTGCAATCATTGGGGTACAATGCTGTGGGCACTCTGCAATCATTGGGGTACAATTCTGTGGCACTCTGCAATCATTGGGGTACAATGCTGTGGGCACTCTGCAATCATTGGGGTACAATGCTGTGGCACTCTGCAATCATTGGGGGACAATGCTGTGGGCACTCTGCAATCATTGGGGGACAATGCTGTGGGCACTCTGCAATCATTGGGGACAATGCTGTGGCGCTCTGCAGTGATTGGGGACAATGCTGTGGCGCTCTGCTCTGCATTGAAAGGGGCATGCACGCTGAACTCTGCATTGTGGGGGCACAGCACAGTGTTCATTGCATTGAAGGGGGCACAGCACAGTGTTTATTGCATTGAAGGGGGCACAGCACAGTGTTCATTGCATTGAAGGGGGCACAGCACAGTGTTCATTGCATTGAAGGGGGCACAGCACAGTGTTCATTGCATTGAAGGGGGCACAGCACAGTGTTTATTGCATTGAAGGGGGCACAGCACAGTGTTTATTGCATTGAAGGGGGCACAGCACAGTGTTCATTGCATTGAAGGGGGCACAGCACAGTGTTCATTGCATTGAAGGGGGCACAGCACAGTGTTCATTGCATTGAAGGGGGCACAGCACAGTGTTCATTGCATTGAAGGGGGCACAGCACAGTGTTTATTGCATTGAAGGGGGCACAGCACAGTGTTTATTGCATTGAAGGGGGCACAGAACAGTGTTCATTGCATTGAAGGGGGCACAGCACAGTGTTTATTGCATTGAAGGGGGCACAGCACAGTGTTCATTGCATTGAAGGGGGCACAGCACAGTGTTCATTGCATTGAAGGGGGCACAGCACAGTGTTCATTGCATTGAAGGGGGCACAGCACAGTGTTTATTGCATTGAAGGGGGCACAGCAGTGTTTATTGCATTGAAGGGGGCACAGCAGTGTTTATTGCATTGAAGGGGGCACAGCACAGTGTTCATTGCATTGAAGGGGGCACAGCTTCAAAGTCACGCAATTTTTTTACTGCGTTTTTTGGCGTGAAGCAATACCTATTACATTTTTCTTTTTGCGCCCCCCCAAAAATTTTGAGCACCAGCCGCCACTGCTCACTGATTTTCCCAGAAGTCTGCACTAAGATACAGCAGCTTTCCTAATTAGTGCCCTGCAGGTACATAGCTGACTGATAATTATGAAACCACTCCCATTAGAATCACTTTCCCACATGGACATAGACAAACACACAGGGATTTCTTCAGAATAATAAAAGGAATCTGCAACATAGTTTGTTATACAGTAGTCATTGTAATGTACATAGATCACCCAGGGGGGAATGCTTTTTTCTCAACAAAAGTCTAGTTACTTTTTAAATGTTATGTATTCAGTTGCTGTCTTCCCTAAAATTATGGGTCTGTTATTGTTTCATAATCTGCAGCCTGATTCACTGTACACAAGATATTATATGCAGCAAAAAATACAAATTCTCTAAATAACATTCCTTTGCAAATCTTTAATTTAGTGAGCATGCACATGAGTGGTTGTGAAATCTGTTTTGAAATATATTCCCCTAGAGAAATGAAAACAAGTGGTTTTCAATGTGATATTTGTTTTTATAGTATTTTTGCATTTTTTATGCAGCTAGATAACATAAATAAATGTAGCTTTTTCCCATCAGTCTAATCAACATGCCTTTCTTCAATGTCAGCATCCCCTGCGACACAAGCACATGATCCCTCCTGTTTATTGGGCACAATGAGCACGTTTTTGGGCTGTGGTTTTATTGTTATGAGAAAAAATTGTTTTGCAGTATACATTATATTGTCTATTCCATGCCTGCAGGCCAGTCAAGTTCCTCCACCCCAAACCTGCTCATCCATGTCTTTATGAACCTTGTACACTGGTCCAAATCATTTGGTGAAGGGGGTAATATGGTGTGGAGTTGTTTTTCATGGGTTGGGCTTGGCCCCTTAGTTCCAGTGAAGGGAACTCTTAAGGCGTCAAATTGTCCAACATGTCAGCATATCAAGACATTTGGGACAATTTCATGTTCCCAACTTCGTGGGAACAGTTTGGGGATGATCCCTTCTTGTTCCAACATGACTTTGCACCAGTGCACAAAGCAAAGTCCATAAAGACATGGATGGGTGAGTTTGGTGTAGAGAAACTTGACTGTCCTGCACATAATCCTGACCTCATCCCGATAGAACACCTTTGGGATGAATTCGAGCGGAGACTATGAGCCAGACCTTCTCATCCAACATTAGTGCTTGATCACACAAATGCACTTCTGAAAGAATGGTCAAACATTCCCATAGACACACTGCTAAACCTTGTGGACAGCCTTCCCAGAAGAGTTGAAGCTGGTATAGCTGCAAAGGGTGGGCCAACACAATACTGAACTCTACAGACTAAGACCGGGATGCCATTAAAGTTCATGTGCGTATAAAGGCAGGAGTCCCAATACTTTTGACATTATAGTGTATGTTTATGTACATAGCCTAAGTGTCCACATAATTTGATAAACCTGCACCCAAAAAGCCAAACTTAGAATAATTTTTCTACAATTCAATACACAAAGCATGTAGACAAGTTTGAGGAAATTAAGCTGTTACTCAACCAATCAATAAAATGGTAAACATGCTTGATTTAAGCAACTTTGATTGTGGAATTATGCTTTATGTCATATGTGGTGATTGCAGCATTTCTGGACCTGCTAACTTCTTGGGATCTCGTATTCCTGGGAACACGTAAACATGGAAGCATGTGTGCCTGAACTTCTCTTCTTTTTCTTTAGGCCCAATGCACACAGGGCGTCAGAAAAACGAGCTGCAGAGCAACTTCTGACGCCAGGAAAAAGCAGCTGTAAAAACGTGCTTTTAGTAGCTTTTTTAATTGGCATTATTGCACGTTTGGCCACGTTGGCTTTTAGCAGCGTTTTTCTGCCTCCATTCAAAATCAATGGTTGCCTTGGAGCCATCTTTGATATGGCTTTCAGCCCATTGATTTGAATGGAAGTCACATCACAATTCGGATCAGGATGATCCGACTTGTGGTGCGACTTGCGCTCTGAGGATCTTGAGGGGGAACTCCATGCCAAAATGGGAGAAAAAACGGCGTGGGGTCCACCCCAGATTCCAAACCAGGTCCTTCGGGTCTGGTATGGATTTTGAGGAGAGCCCCACACCAAAAAATGGCGTGGGATCCCCCCAAAATCCATACCAGACCCTTATCTGAGCATGCAGCCCGGCAGGTCAGGAAAGGGGATGAGCAAGCGCCCCACCCCCCTGGACCATACCAGGCCACACGCTCTCAACATGGGGAGGTGGGTGCTTTGGGGCAGGGGAGCTCTGCACCCCCCACCCCAAAACACCTTGTTCCCATGTTGATGAGGACAAGGGCCTCTTCCTAACAACCCTGGGCAGTGGTTGTGGGGGTCTGCAGGCAGGGGGCTTATCGGAATCTGGAAGCCCCCTTTAACAAGGGGGCCCCCTAGATCCTGGACCCCCTCCCTATGTGAATGGGTTTGGGATACATTGTACCCCTACCCATTCACCCCATAAAAGGCAATGTATGACGTTTTGAGAAGTTTATTAAAAATCTTCCTCCGGTCTTCTCCCCTCTGGTCTTCTCCCCTCTGCTCTTCTTCCTCTGGTCTTCTCCCCTCTGTTCTTCTTCTTCCTCCAGTCCTCCTCCTCCGATGTCTCCGGTGATTATGCCGGGTCTGGTCTATGCAGCTTATGAGACCCCCGCCCCCTTATGATGACATAAGGGGGCAGGGTCTACGGGTGGCATCACTGGGAGACCACGCCCCTAATGGCTATATAACAAGCTGCATAGACAAGAGACATCGTCGGAGGAGGACCGGAGAAAGAAGAAGACCAGAGGGGAGAAGACCAGAGGGGAGAAGACCGGAGGAAGAAGAGCGGAGGAAGAAGAGTGGAGGGGAGAAGACCGGAGAAAGATTTTTAATAAACTTCTCAAAACATCTCCTGTCATTATTTACATACACTGCCTTTTATGGGGTGAATGGGTAGGGGTACAATGTACCCCTACCCATTCACATAGGGAGGGGGTTCGGGACCTGGGGGGCCCCCTTGTTAAAGGGGGCTTCCAGATTCTGATAAGCCCCCTGCCCGCAGACCCCCACAACCACAGCCCAGGGTTGTGGGAAGAATCCTTTGTCCTTATCAAGATGGGGACAAGTTCTTTGGGGTGGGGGGTGCAGAGCTCGCTCGCTCGTCCCTTCCCCTTTCCTGACCAGCCGAGCTGCATGCTCGGATAAGGGTCTGGTATGGATTTTGGAGGGACCCCCGAAGGGCCTGGTTTTGAATCTGCTGGGGACCCCCACGCCATTTTTTTCTCATTATGGCATGGAGTTCCCCCTCAAGATCCTCAGAGCGCAAGTCGCACCACAAGTCGGATCATCCTGATCCGACTTGTGATGCGACTTCCATTCAAATCAATAGGCTCCCATAGGTAACCATTGATTCTCACATAAAAAAAAAAAAGTATAACGTGGCTTAACGCTGTATAAGCAACGTTAAGTAACGTTAATCAGCCTATAACAATGTCAGACGTTTTTACAGCTCTGACGCTGGTCATCAGAACGCACAGGTCCTTCGTTTTTTTTTTTGCAGCTTAAAAACGCCTATGCCACTTGGAGCTCCTAAAAGACTTTGTGTGCATGAGGCCATAGAATAACATGGAGGGGCGTTTTTACCAATTCAGCCCCGGAAGGTTTTACCCCCTTAATGACCAGGCCATTTTTTGCGATTCTGCACTGTGGTACTTTAATGGAAAATTGCACGACTCTGCGACGCTGTACCCAAATACAATTGATTTACTTTTTTTCCCACAAATAGAGCTTTCTTTTGGTGGTATTTGATCACCTCTGCGGTTTTTAGATTTTGCGCTATAAACAAAAAAAGAGCGGCAATTTTGAAAAAAAAAAAACGCCATATTTTTTACTTTCTGCTATAAAACATTCCCAATAAAACATTTTAAAAAATTTGATTATTTTATCAGTTTAGGCCAATTTGTATTCGGCTACATATTTTTGGTAAAAAAAAAAAAGTGTATTTTAATTTGTTTGTGCAAAGCTCTGAGGAAGAGGGTTCTCCCTCGAAACGCGTTAGTCATATGGACACCTTCAAGCTTGCCTGTCACAACTAAGCATCACGGTCCTGTGGTCTCTGGACAGCTGAAGGGACTCTCTCTTTTTCGCTTGTTATAGCGTACTCTTTTGAGTAGAATATATATTGTTTTAACGATTTGTTAATAAATATCTTATGGTATTGCACTAGGTCGTGCGCCCTTCTCTTGTTTATTTTGCATTCAGTTTTTGTGGATACCCACCATCCCGAGAGGGCAGCAAGACCTTGGATGCTTATGATACAGCCAATGCCTCTCTGGCCTACATGCATCTTTTGAGCGCAGGGGATATTTACTTGTCTTTCTGTTTTGCCTGTCATGGCAGGGGAGCGAAGGGGGCACCCGATGTCTGGAGCACTGTCTGTGTCATGCTGAGCGTCCGGTAGTCACGTGACACCTGGCGCTCCTACGCAGACCGAGAGGGGGAGGTGCTCCCCCTGTGTACTGTTCGTGCGGTTACTTAATGTAGCCACACGCTGCCTTGCGGCGCCGGGGACGCAGGCTGAGTGGAGGGCGCAAAAATCCCTGCTAGTGCTAACACTGCCAATTGATTTTTGCATCCCCCAAGGGTGTTGCTAAGTAGAAAAAAGACCAGGGGCTTGAGCCCGAAGTTAAATTTGATTCCACGACATCCCTTTCCTACATCAGAAGGGGGGCGTGAAGATTAGCGCCAGGGAGCTTTGCCCAGCGCTGGATTAAAGGTGAGTGTAATACCAATTAGAGCATTTTGATGGGGCAACACCTCTGGACCCCTTTACATTACACAGCCCCCTCCCACACCTCTGGACCCCTTTACATTACACAGCACACCCCACACACACCTCTGGACCCCTTTTGAATTACACAGCACTCCACACACACCTCTGGACCCCTTTACATTACACAGCCCCCACCACACACCTCTGGACCCCTTTACATTACACAGCCACCCAACCCACACCTCTGGACCCCTTTTGCAGTACCCCCTCCCTCAGAGTTGTACAGAGTGCAAGGTTCAGGAATGCGTTACGTACAGAGTGCAAGGTTCAGGAGTGCGTTGTACAGGGTGCAAGGTTCAGGAGTGCGTTCTATGGGATGCAAGGTTCAGGAGTGCGTTCTACGGGATGCAAGGTTCAGGAGTGCATTGTATGGGGTGCAAGGTTCAGGAGTGCGTTGTACGGGGTGCAAGGTTCAGAAATGGGTTGTACAGGGTGCAAGGTACAGGAATTAGTTAAACTGCAAAGACACTAATTAGTTAATTATAGCACACTTATCTTAAAATCTTGATTAGCAGCATACAGGAGTTGAGGGAAGAATGGTGGCATCAGATGGAACATAAATAAGTGCAGCCGAGCAGGACATGCAGCAGTGTAACATCTATCCAACACAGCCAGGGATTGGTGGGCAAGCCGGGAGGCAGCTGCAATGAGAGTGACTGGAGCTGTCAAATTGAAGCAGCAATGTCGAGGATTGGCGGGGCCGATATGCGGGGCTCCGCCCCTTTGTTTCAGCTGACGTCGGCGGCATGTATACATTGCTGGCCGGGGAGGAAGGTGGCAGGGGACGGGACTGATTGTAACTACTGTATGTGCAGTAGTTACAGCGGTGTGTACCGCTAGGCGAACAAGGCAGCCACCTAGGGCGCACTGCCACCTAGGGCGCAGCCATACCTCCTGCTCCCAAGCGTCCCTGATTCGTCAGGATCGTCCCCGGCGAATCAGAGCTGAGTCCCGGAATGCTCACGGCGGTGCAGGTGGCTTGGTTCCCGCACGCCGCCCGCGAGTCTCACACACACACGGCAGCTGGTCTCTCTCCCCAGCTGCCTGTGTCAGTACAGAGCAGAGACGAGCACTGAACCCGCCCCTTCCCCTTCCTGTGTGTTTCCTGTACACAGAGGAGGAGGCGGGCAGAAGCTCTTCACTCTCTGCAACAGCGCCGCTCTGATCTGAGGTCTGTGATGTTTATAACTAATACTAACTTGCAGGGGGGGGGTGTATGGAGTTGGGGGGTGTATGGTGCTAAGAGGTGGAGATGGGGGGGGGTGTATGGAGATGGAGGGGTTTGTGAAGGGGGTGTATGGAGATGGAGGGGTTTGTGAAGGGGGGGGTGTATAGAGATGGAGGGGTTTGTGAAGGGGGGGTGTATGGAGATGGAGGGGTTTGTGAAGGGGGGAGGGGTGTATGGAGATGGAGGGGTTTGTAAAGGGGGGGGGGTGTATGGAGATGGAGGGGTTTGTAAAGGGGGGGGTGTATGGAGATGGAGGGGTTTGTGAAGGGGGTGTATGGAGATGGAGGGGTTTGTTAAGGGGGGTGTATGGAAATGGAGGAGTGTGTGAAGCTAGGGGGGGTGTATGTCATTTTCCTACCACCCAACCCCACCCCCTGACATCTTCATCCCCCCTGTCATCTTCCTCCCATCCCACCCCCTGACATCTTCATCCCCCCTGTCATCTTCCTCCCATCCCACCCCCTGTCATCTTCATCCCCCCTGTCATCTTCCTACAATCCCACCCCCTGTCATCTTCATCCCCCATCAGCTTCCCACCATCCCACCCCCTGACATCTTCATCCTCCCTGTCATCTTCATCCTCCCTGTCATCTTCCTAAAATCCCACCCCCTGTCATCTTTATCCCCCATCAACTTGCCACCATCCCACCCCCTGACATCTTCATCCTCCCTGTCATCTTCCTACAATCCCACCCCCGTCATCTTCATCCCCCCTGTCATCTTCCTACCATCCCACCCCCTGTCAGCTTCATCCTCCCTGTCATGTTCCTACAATCCCACCCCTGTCATCTTCATCCCCACTGTCATCTTCCCACCATCCCACACCCTGTCATCTTCATCCTCCCTGTCATCTTCCTACCATCCCACCCCCTGTCCTCTTCACCCCCCTGTCATCTTCCTACAATCCTACCCCCTGTCATCGTCATCCTCCCTGTCATCTTCCTACAATCCTACCCCCTGTCATCCTTATCCCCCCTGTCAGCTTCCTCCCATCCCACCCCCTGTCATCTTCATCCCCCATCATCTTCCTACAATCCCACCCCCTGTCATCTTCATCCTCCCTGTCATCTTCCTACAATCCCACCCCCTGTCATCTTTATCCCCCCTGTCAGCTTCCCACCATCCCACCCCCTGTCATCTTCAACCCCCTGTCATCTTCATCCCCCCTGTACCCCACTGTCAGCTTCCTACCATCCCACCCCCTGTCATCTTCATCCCCCCTGTACCCCACTGTCAGATTCCTCCCATCTCACCCCTCTCATCCTCATCCCCCCTATCAGCTTCCCACCATCCCACCCCCTGTCATCTTCATCCCCCCTGTACCCCACTGTCAGCTTCCTCCCATCCCACCCCCTGTCATCTTCATTCCCCCTGTCAGCTTCATCCCCCCTGTCATCTTCCTACCATCCCACCCCCTTTCATCTTCATCCCCCCTGTACCCCACTACCAGCTTCCTACCACCCAAGCCCCTTAAATTTTCTGGTGCACATCATATATGATGGACGCAGGGAAAAATTTTTTCTTCCAGTGACAACATGGAGACAAGGACATTTCTCCTTCCAGTGAAACCACCAATGCAGGGAATTTTTTATTTCAGTGACACCACAGATGCATCTCTACCCAAAACCCTGCTCACCCATAGTGCAGTGACCCTGTTTTTAAAATGTTTCAAAACGTTTTTTTTTGGGGGGTGGGGGGAGCGCAAGTAGCTGGTCTTGCCTAGGGCGTAGAATAGTCTAGCACCGGCCCTGTATGCACAGATGCACCAGATTTTGCAATCTCTAGTTTTGGTAAATCAACCCCATTGTCTCCTTCAAGATATTGCTGTATCCCAGCACTTGGCTACACTTACAGTCACATTTTTTCAAATAGTAACATGCACAAATCCAGAATATTACTGCAACCCTTGGTATCTTTATTGAAGCATTAACCACTTACCGCCCGCCCGCCGTCATATGACGGCGGGACGGTGCGGCTATTATCCTGGGCGGAAGTCATATGACGTCCGCCCATTCAAGCAGGGCAGGAGCGCGATCGCGGGCGCGCCACCGTGCACTGCCGGTGTCGGCGTGTCCCCGGGACACAGCCGGTCACCGGCAGGGGGGAAACAGCCAATAGGCATGGCTGTTTCCCACGTGATCGGCTGTGTTCCAATGACACAGCCGATCACAATGGAGGCGCCTGGGAGATGACCGCGCATGCGCGATCGGGAGCGCGCAGCGCGGTCATGTCGGTGGCACTGTGTTCCGTAGGAACACAGCTGTCACCGGCGGTAGTAAACAGTCACTGACAGTGACTGTTTACTAAGTGATCGGCTGTGAATCCATTCACAGCCGATCACAAAATGTAAACAAAGAGCAGTAACTCAGTGTTACTAGCTCTTCTCTCCTCATACAGTTTCCAGTATGAGGGGAGAAGAGCTAGAAATAGGGAGTTACTGCTCTGTACACATGTCACAGTAAAATCACACAAATAAAGGTCCCCCCACACAGTCCTCAGCCCCCCCCAATGTCACCTGTCACCCAACAGTCACCTCATCAGTGCCCAGAAATTGACACCCATAAGGCTACATTCACATGTGAGCGCAGCGATCGCAGGCAGAATCACAGCGATTCTGCCCGCGATCCGGAAATCATTGCAAATTGCGGGGCGCCTGTGCGTTGCCCGTGATTTGCAATAGCACCCCAAACGCTGTGCGATGTTTTGCCGCCATTTCCGCCTGCCGAATCGCGGTAACATCGCGCAAACATCGCATGACGCCCAAAAAAGGTACAAGAGCTTCTTTGGGGCGTCATGCGTTGTTTGCGTGATGTTACCTCGATTCGGCAGGCGGAAATCGCAGCAACATCGCACAGCGTTTGGGGTGTTATTGCAACGCACAGGCGCCCCGCCATTTGCAATGATTTCTGGATCACGGGCAGAATCGCAGTGATTCTGCCCGTGATCGCTACGCTCACATGTGAACGTTGCCTAAAGTTCACCGGTCACCAGAGACTGCCATCAGTACCGCCGTGCACCATCGCCCGTCACCTGTCACCCATCAGTGACCATCGCCCATCACCTGTCACCCCATCAATCACCGTCACCTGTCACCCCATCAGTCATCGTCACCTGTCACCCCATCAGTCACCGTCATCTGTCACCCTATCAATCATCGTCACTTGACACCCCGTCAGTGATCGTCACTTGTCACCCCATCAATCATCGTCACATGTCACCCCGTCAGTGATTGTCATCTGTCACCCCATCAATCATCGTCACTTGTCACCTCATCAATCATCGTCACATGTCACCTCATCAATCATCATCACCTGTCACCCCATCAGTCATTGTCACCTGTCACCCCATCAGTCATTGTCACCTGTCACCCCATCAGTCATTGTCCCCTGTCACCCCATCAGTCATCGTCACCTGTCACCCCATCAGTCATCGTCACCTGTCACCCCATCAGTCATCGTCACCTGTTTGCCATATACATGCAATCACTTACTGACCGCCTAACGACTATATGCGTCGGCCATTTAAAGCTAAATACTGGGGTTATGGCAGCAGATAGCCCCCATAACCCCGGTATTTTTTGAAACGGCGGGCGGTCGGCTTTCAGATAAGGGTGGTCCCAGTGGCGGATTCGCCGCGGAATTACCCTTACGGTGCAGGGGAAGAGGTGCCCCCCCCCTCCTGCCGCGTCCCAGACGTTTTCCCAGCTTACCGGACCCGCCGGCAGCGGGGAGAACTATCGGGTCCCGGATCCTCAGAGACAGGAAGTCGAGTGAGGGCAAGATGGCCCTCACTCAACTCTATGGTCTTGGAGGACCGGAGCTACGTCAAAAGACGTTGCCTAGCAACCGGTTTAAAGGGCCGCTTTTTTTTTTTCCTCTTTCAACAATTTTTTTTTTTTTTGCTTTTTTAGTGTAGTTGTGAGGTGTGAGGTCTTTTTGACCCCAGATCTCACAATAAAGAGGACCTGTCATGCCTATTTCTATTACAAGGGATGTTTACATTCCTTGTAATAGGAATAAAAATGATCAAAACATTTTTTTTTAAACTGTGTAAAAATAAAAAAATAATAAATAAAATAAATAGGAAAAAAATAAAAATTAAAGCGCCCTGTCTCCGTTAGCTCGCGCACAGAAGCAAACGCATACGCAAGTCCCGCCCACATATGTAAACGGTGTTCAAACCATACATGTGAGGTATCGCCGTGATCGTTAGAGCGAGAGCAATAATTTGAGCCCTAGACCTCCTCTGTAACTCTAAGCTAGTAACCTGCAGAAATTTTTAAAATGTTGCCTATGGGGATTTTTAAGTACCAATGTTTGGCGCCATTCTGTGAGCATTCGCAATTTTGAAGCATGACATGTTGGGTATCTAATTACTCGGCGTAACATTGTCTTTCACATTATGGAAAAAAATTGTGCTAAATTTACTGTTTTCTTATTTTTTAGTTCAAAAAAGTGAATTATTTTCAAAAAAATTGCATTTGGAAGACTGCTGCGCAAATATGGTGTGATAAAAAATATTGCAACGATCTCCATTTTATTCTCTAGGGTCTCTGCTAAAAAAAAATATATAATTTTTGGGGGTTCCAAGTAGTTTTCTAGCAAAAAAAATGATTTTAGCTTGTAAACACCAAGTGTCAAAAATAGGCCCAGTCTTAAAGTGGATAAATGGACAACTTTGTGTAAAGCGCTACTTGGATGTTAGGCCTATGTATGTGGCCAGGCTGTGAAAAAGTGTTACATATGTGGTATCGTCATACTCAGGAGGAATAGCAGAATGTATTTTGGGGTGCAATTTTTGCTATGTACATGCTATGTGTTAGAAATATTGCATAAATGGACAGCTTTGTGTAAAAAAAAATGTGTTTTCATTTTCTTTCCACATTTTCCAAAAACTTGTGGAAAAAAATGACATATTCAAAAGACTCATTATGCCTCAAAAATTATACGTTGGGCTGTTTGCTTTCCAAAATGGGGTCATTTTATGGGGGTTTCCATTGTCCTGGTGCTCCAGGGCCTTCAAAAGTGCGATAGGTTGTCAGGAAATTATATGTGTAATTTGTGCTCCTAGAATGCCGGACGCTGCTACTTGGATGTTAGGCCTCTGTATGTGGTCAGGCTGTGAAAAAGTCTCACACATGTGGTATCACCATACTCAGGAGGAGTAGTAGAATGTGTTTTGGGGTGTAGTTGCAAGTATACATGTGCTGTGTGAGAGAAATAACCTGTTAATACGGCAATTTGTAAAAAAAAAAAAAAAAAAATCTTCATTTTGCAAAGCATTGTGGGAAAAAATTACAACTTCAAAAAACTCACCATGCCCCTTATTAAATACCTTGGAATGTCTACTTTCCAAAAAGGGGTCATTTGGGGGGTATTTGTACTTTCCTGACTTTTTAGTGTCTCAAGAAATGAGATAGGCCTTCAGTACATCAGGTGTGATCAAGTGTGATCAATTTTCAATGATTAGCACCATAACTTGTGGACTCTATAAATTTCACAAAGACCAAATAATATACACTTACTTGGGTTATTTTTACCAAAGATAAGTAGCAGTATAAATTTTGGCCAAAATTTGTGAAGAAAAATTACTAATTTGCAAAATTTTATGACAGAAACAAAGAAAAATGCGTTTTTTCACGATATTTTCAGTCTTTTTTTATTTATAGCACAAAAAATAAAAAACCCAGTATTGATCAAATACCATCAAAAGAAAGCTCTATTTGTGTGAAAAAAAGGACACAATTTTTGTATGGGTACAGTGTTGCATGACTGAGTAATTCTCAGTCAAAGTGTGAGAGCGCTGAAAGCTGAAAATCGGTCTGGGCAGGAAGGGGGTGAAAGTGTACTGTAGGCAAGTGGTTAAAATCACATCACAGGTATGACAAGAACATGAAGGTAGCGTGTTTCGCGCTAAAGCCAGCTCTTACGCAAAGGTTTGAGTAAGCAATGACTTTAGCCCGAAACGCGCTACCTTTTATGTTCCTGTCATACCTGTGATTTTAATGCTTAACTTCTTCCCGTCCATGCCTTAGCTGAAAAATGGCTACATTCGGACTTTAATTGCAGGGAGGGCGTCCATGTACGTCCTCTTGTGCATGAGCTGCCTGCGTGCTCCCTGCGGAGCATGCACAGCTCGCTCTGTGATCAGCAAGTCTGAGACTTGGCTGATCACAGTTCGGAGTAAGGGGCCGGTCCCGGTCCCTTACCACATGATCAGCTGTCAGCCAATGACAGCTGATCATGTGATGTAAACAGCAGCCGATGATCAGTTGTTTTTTTCTCCTCATGCTGTCAAGTGTGAGGGGAAAAAAAGCCGATCACCACTGCTGCCAGAGGGACAATGGTCCAGAAGAGGAGCAGGGCATCTGTGCCCACCAGTGCCACCTATCAGTGCCCATGAGTGCCCACTACTGCCACCTATCAGTGCCCACCAGTGCCACCTATCAGTGCCAATCAGTGTCCCATCATGAGTGCTGCCCTTAAGTGCCTGTCATTGCCCATCAGTGCCACCCATCAGTGCCACTTACCAGTGCCCATCAGTGCCACCTATTAGTGCCCATCAGTGCCCATGAGTGCTGCCTATTAGTGCCCTTCAGCGCCACCTACCAGTGCCCTTCAGGGCCGCTCATCAGTGCCCATCGGTGCCACCCATCAGTGCTGCTCATCAGTGCCCATCGGTGCCACCCATCAGTGCCACCCACCAGTGCCGCCTTATCAGTGCCCATCAGCGTTGCCTATCAGTACCCATCAGTGCAGCCTATTAGTGCCCATCAGTGCAGCCTATTAGTGCCCATCAGGGCCCATCATTGCCGCCTCATCAGTGCACATCGGTGCCACCCATCAGTGCTGCTCATCAGTGCCCATTGGTGCCACCCATCAGTGCCACCCACCAGTGCCCACCAGTGCCGCCTTATCAGTGCCCATCAGCGTTGCCTATCAGTACCCATCAGTGCAGCCTATTAGTGCCCATCAGTGCAGCCTATTAGTGCCCATCAGGGCCCATCATTGCCGCCTCATCAGTGCACATCAATGAAGGAGAAAAATTACCTGTTTGCAAAATTTTATAACAAACTATAAAAGCAGTTTTTTTCAAAATTTTCGGGTTTTTTTTTGTTTGTTAAGCAAAAAATAAAAACCCCAGTAGTGATTAAATACCACCAAAAAAAGCTCTATTTGTTTGAAAAAAATGATAAAAATTTCATTTGGGTACAGCCTTGCATGACCGCGCAATTGTCATTCAAAGTGCAACAGCGCTGAAAGCTGAGAATTGGCATGGGCAGGAAGGGGGTTTGAGTGCCCAGTAGACAAGTGGTTAACCACTTAAGCCCCAGAAGATTTTACCCCCTTCCTGACCAGGCCCTATTTTGCGATTCGGCACTGCGTGACTTTAACAGACAATTGCGCGGTCGTGTGATGCTGTACCCAAATGAAATTGACGTCCTTTTTTTCCCACAAACAGAGCTTTCTTTTGGTGGTATTTGATCACCTGTGCGATCTTTACTTTTTGCGCTATAAACAAAAAGAGCGTAAATTTAGAAAAAATAACAATATTTTTCACTTTTTTTATATGAAATTCCCCCAAAAAATGTAAAAATCTAATTTTTTTAACATTTTTGGCCAATTTGTTTTCTGCTACATATGTTTGGTAAAAAAAAAAAAAAAAAATCGCAATAAGCATATTTTGATTGGTTTGCGCAAAAGTTATTGCGTTTACTAACTCAGGGAAAGATTTCTGTCATTTTTGGTGTTTTTTTTTTTAACGAGTAAAGGCGGCGATCTGCGATTTTTTTGCGGGACTGCGACATTGCGGCGGACAGATCGGACCCTTGACTGACATTTTTGACACTTTTGGGGTTACCAGTGACATTACTACAGTAATCAGTGCTATACATATGCACTGTTATTGTAAAAATGACACTGGCAGGGAAGGGGTTAACTTTATTGGTGATCAAGGGGTTAAGTGTGTCCCTAGGGGCGTGCTTCTAACTGTAAAGGGGTGTTGCTAGTGGTGTAACAACAGAGACATACGATCCTACATAGCAAGACTGTATGATCTCTGTTCTTACACAGGGGAGAATGACAGGCGGCTGTGTTTACATCAGCCGCCTGCCTTTCTCCCTCTCCACGGGGAGATCGCGAGTGACCGGCGGACATCGGGTCCGCTGGTCACTCGCACGGACTGCTTAGGGAACGAGCGGGGGCGGGAGTGCGCCTCCGGCGGCGCGCGCTCACCCCCTAGAGCCTCACAGGCGAGCAACGTAGTACTACGTCACTTTGCCTGTGAGGGGCTGACCACCGCAGTAAATAGTCGTGCGGCGGTCGGAAGCGGTTAAATAAAGATACCAAGGAGTGCAGCAATATTCCGGATTTGTGCATGTTACTGAATCTCACAGATGGGCTGTGCAGCACCCTTGGTTCCAGTTCACAACATGTGAGAGTAGGTCACTCACCTAGAGAGGCATGACTTTGGCTTTACTGACCAAAGCTTTTTAAATAGATGTGCAATGTGGAATACATGAAACGTGTATTCAGATAGGAGTGAAACACTCTACCTGCAATTTATTTAAAGGAGTTGTAAAGGCAGAAGGTTTTTTATCTTAATGCATTCTATGCATTTAGATAAAAAGCCTTCTGTGTGTAGCAGCCGCCCCCTCTCTATCCAGCGATGTCCACAAGTCCCTCAGCCATCCAGGACACTCCGTCCTGATTGGCTGAGACACAGCAGCAGCAGCACCATTGGCTCCCTCTGCTGTCAATCAAAGTCAGTTAGCCAATCAGGAGAGAGAAGGGCAGGGCCGAATGGCAGCTCTGTGTCTCAATGGACACACAGAGCTGCAGCTTGGCTTGGGTGCCCCCATAGCAAGCTGATTGCTGTGGGGTCACTCGACAGGAGGGAGGGGCCAGCAGCACAGAAGAGGGACCAGAGAAGAAGAGGATCCGGGCTGCTCTGTGCAAAACCAACTGCACAGAGGAGGTAAGTATAGCTTGTTTGTTATTTTTTTACTTTACAATCACTTGAATCCCATTCCACTAATTCGTCATGCAGTTTATGTCAGCTCCAGGAATTTTTGTTCGGGGGGGGGTAGAAATAGGAAGGGCCAAAACTCACTAAACTTACAGTGGACAAAAACAAACTTTTTTGTTCCAGTATTGTACCCATGTGTGTATAGCACGACCCCCTTGAGGGCTGCTGGTTAGTGGAAGTTCCTCTGCACTCACCTGACCCTGAGAAGTATCCAACCCGCTGGGCACTGTAGGTTCAGACATTTCAGTGGTAATCTCCAAAAATACACTGACACAATGGAGATGCAAATCTTACTGTTTACTGAGGTAAAAGGCAAATCAAACAAACCTATTAAGAATAATTAGAGTTCAGTAATAACCAAAGGTTGCAGTGTCAATCCGTTAAACCCCACTAATCCCAATGGAGTTCAAAAGACTGACACTGAAGAAATAAATGCTTTACAAACAGGGTGTTATGTTCAATAAATAATAGTACCTGACTAAATTATCAGTTTTAACTGTCAAGGCTATTGTTAGATGTGTTAACTATGAACACTGCTTAACCTCTTCTAAAACCTGAATTAGCAATATTTCATCTTTACTTAATAAGATTCTAACATTATGCTAACAGGTCCCCTTTAGGAACTGTGAATAATAAAGTTCCTATCCTAGCAAGGCCTTGTGGATCTTCGTCGGCAGTTGGAGCTCTATCACTCTTCAATGTGATATTTGTAATCCCAATATAATGGTGTATGTGAAATCCTATCTGCAATCAGTGTATAGTGGATGCAGATTTATACTTGTGATTTAGGATGTCACCAGGCACTCTTTCACACAGCAGTGTCCACTTGTGATGATCCTGTTGCACAGGCAAAGTGTCCCCCCCACGCTACTGCGTCACTGGGGATCTTCAGCTCTTGCGGCCCCGGTCAGTCAGTTCAGCTTCGCCCGCTCTGCACTCAGCTCTACTGGATTTGTCACCGTCCTGTGACTACCAGCATCCGCACCGCTGAGGATGTGCTCCGCTCTCCCTACGCTCCGCACACTCAGGCCTCCATCATCAACTGTGTCCTCTGACACCTCTGACCGATCCGTCCTTCATGATCCCCGGAAGCAAAAGAGCACGCGCTCGGCCCAGCAGAGAGGTATATTGGCTCCCCCATGATCCTTCACTCTCCTGTTGCTCCCTGGGAGTATAGTCCCTCCTGCCATCCACGCAACAGTCGGCCTTCAACTCCAAACTACATATCCCACAATCCCATTCGTCCATTTGCGGGGGAAAGTCGTTCCTTCTTGTAAAACTCTTAAAGGAGAACTCTGGTTACATTACAACGATAACTTGAATATATGTGTTCATGACATATATATATACACATATGCAGTAGTCCCAGCTTGGCTACATGTGTTTGCAGCATTTTGGGAGGAATAAACCCCTGGGGTATTTACAGACTGGAGAATATACAGCAGACATAATGGGAACTGTTCCTACAGGATTCGTGAGTATTATTTCAACAGCCGCTGCTGTCGCTACCACACCACAATGTTTCTATTACTAGGCTGCATCTTCTCAGTACAGAAATGGAAGTCTATATTGCTGCTGTACATTGTGTTCCACGAGCTCAACATAGGGTTTGAATTAAGGGGAAAGCTGATCAGTGTTGGAACGCTGCTTTGTACACACTGTTTTGGCAATGTTGTACAGGCAGATTCAATTCAAATAGGTGGTGACAGATGTGAGTCATAGCACTTTGTTGGCTGCCAAAATAATATCACAATATATATATTTATACAGCATAAACTAATCTAGTTTTGTATTTTTATTTAATTATTTATTTGATTGCTATCTGTTTTGTTGTTTATAATCCGTTTTGTTTTCCTCCGTCTAGGAAAAAATGTGCATTCATGTGGATTTAAAAATTTTAAAGTGGAATTAAACTTATAAAAGAATTTTACTGCATTTGAGCACCACAAACCAAAAACCCTGTTTAACCAGCTTCTGCTCATGCTATAGCCGACAGATAGCAGCCCTTTACCACATGATCAGCTGTGTCCAATGACAGCTGATAGAAGTAAACACAAGCTGGTTATCGGCTTTTTCTTTCCTCATGCTAAGAGCGTAAGCAGAGAAAAAGAGAGCCAATAATCTAATTGTGGTAAAGGAACATTGGCACTGAGTATCAGGGCACTGATTTTCAGTGTCTTGATTATCAGTGCAGTCCCAATAGTGCCCACCAGTGCTGCCAATTAGTTTTCACCAGTGCTGCCAATTAGTGCCCACCAGTTCTGCCAATTAGTGCCACCAATCAGTGCCCATCAGTGCCTCTTCATCAGTTTTACCTGTCATTTCTGCCTACTAGTGCCCATCAGTGCTGTCTACCAGTGCCCATTAGTGCCACCTAATAGTACCGCCCGGCGCCGATCAGTGCCCTTCAGTGCCGCCTATCAGAGCCCATCAGTTTTACCTATCAGTGCCCATCAATGCCACCTATCAATGCCCATCAGTGCTATCTCATCAGTGCTTCCACATTAGTGCCCACCAGTGTCATCTCAACAGTTCCCATCAGTGCCACCTATCAGTACCCATCAGTGCCGCCTTATTAGTGCCCATCAGTGCAGCCTCATCAGCGCACATCAGTGAAGGAGAAAAATTAGCTGTTTGCAAAATTTTATAACAAACTAAGACATTTTTTTTTTCAGTCTTTTTTCTTTGTTTAGCAAAAAATAAAAAAAAAGCAGTAATGATTAAATACCACCAAAATAAAGCTCTCTTTGCTTGGAAAAAATGATCAAAAAAATATGCGTACAGTGCTGCTTGACGGTGCATATGTCACTTAAAGTGTGATAACGCTGAAAGTTGAAAATTAGCCTGGACAAAAAGGGGGTTAAAGTGCCCAGTAGGCAAGTTGTTAATTCATTTTTAATATTGAAACCAAACTCATCCATCCACCCATGTCTCCATTCTTTATTTTGCTAGGAAATTATTTTGAAAAACATTTCCTACCATTTCTAGTCATGGCTATCTTGCGTAAGGGAAGATGATTCATGTAACATTCACAGTGATGGCAAAAAAGTATTTGATCCCCTGCTAATTTTGTACATTTGCCCACTAACAAAGAAATGATCCATCTATAATTTTAATGGTAGGTTTATTTTAATAGTGAGAGACAGAATAACAACAAAAATACCCAGAAAAACTCAATTAAAAAAGCTATAAATTGATTGCATTTTAATGACCCCTTCACAAAACATGACTTAGTATTTGGTGGCAAAACCCTTGCTGGCAATCACAGAGGTCAGATGTTTCTTGAAGTTGGCCACTAGGTTTGCACACATCTCAGGGGGGATTTTGTCCCACTCCTCTTTGCAGATCCTCTCCAAGTCATTAAGGTTTCGAGGCTGACGTTTGGTAACTCGAACCTTCAGCTCCCTCCACATATTTTCTATGGAAATAAGGCCAAAGACTGACTTGGCCACTCCAGGACCTTAATGTGCTTCCTCTTGAGCCACTCCCTTGTTGCCTTGACCGTGTGTTTTGGTTTATTGTCATACTGGAATACCCATCCATGACCCATTTTCAGTGCCCTGGCTGAGGGAAAGAGGTTCCCACCCATGATTTGACAGTACATGTCCCCGTCCATCGTCCCTTTGATGCGGTGAAGTTGTCCTGTCCCCTTTGCAGAAAAACACCCCAAAGCATATTGTTTCCGCCTCCATGTTTGACAGTGGGGATGGTGTTCCTGGGGTCATAAGCATCATTCCTCCTTCCTCAAACACGGCGAGTTGAGTTGATGCCAAACAGCTCGATTTGGGCTCATCTGGTCACAACACTTTTACCCAATTCTTTTCTGAATCATTCAGATGTTCCTTAGCAAACTTCAGACAGCCCTGTACATGTGCTTTCTTGATCAGGGGGACCTTGCGGGCACTGCAAGATTCCAGTCCTTCGCAGCTATGATCCCACTTGCCTTGAGATCATTGACAAGATTCTCCTGTGTAGTTCTAAACTGATTCCTCTACGAGGGGAGATCCTGCATGGAGCCCCAGAACGAGGGGGATTGGCAGTTATTTTGTGTTTCTTCCATTTGTGAATAATTGCAAACTGTTGTCACCCTCTCACCAAGCTGCTTGGCGATGGTCTTGTAGCCCATTCCAGCCTTGTGTAGGTGTACAATCTTGTCCCTGACATCCTTGGACAGCTCTTTGGTCTAGGCCAGTGATGGTGAACCTTGGCCCCCCTTACACCCCATACATTTCCTATAATGCTCAACTACACTGCATGAGCATCATGAGAAATGTAGTTCTGTGGACATGTGCCTTTTATACAGGTAACAAGCTAAGCTTAGGAGCAGTCCCTTTAAGAGAAAGCTCCTAATCTCAGCTCCTTACCTGTATAGAAGACACCTGGTAACCAGAAATCTTACTTATTGATAGGGAATCAAATACTTATTTTACTCATTAAAATGCAAATCAACTTTTTTTAAATGGGTTTTTCTGGATTTTTTTTTTGTCATTCTGTCTCTCACTGTTAAAATAAACCTACCATTATATTTATAGACTGATCATTTCTTTGTCAGTGGGTAAACGTACAAAAGCAGCAGGGGATCAAATACTTTTTCCCCTCACTATACTTCCTATAATCCATCTGCCCTTAGCTCAGGCATAAAGGCAGGAGGGTGTGTTTAGCTAAGAAAACCCCTCCTCCCCCCTGAAGACTCCTGGGATGTATGACATAATTTGCCTAGGCATGGAAACCAGGAAGTACCTGAAGAATTGTAAAAAAAAAAAAAAAAAGTTTTAAACAAGTAAATATGATTATACTTTCCTATCTATTTACCAATGCTAGCAGCATAAGGAATACAAATAATCAATGTTGACTGAGAGAGTGAAATTCCACTTTAGGTACTGAAAAAAACTGCAAGTAGGCAACTCCTTATTGTAAAAGAGACAATGCAATAACAAACACTTACCTGCAAGCTTACAGCCTTCTATTGAATATACACTGAGCATGCACAGGTTGTGCCAGAATGACTGACTCCTGTGCACATATGCGCATATCATTTCACAACTGCCAAATAAATCAAAAGGCAGAAAACCCAACACTAGAAGCATCCAGAGAGATAATCACAGCGGAATGTGGAATTGAGTATTTCTGAGAGTTTAGTTTCTCTAAGGAAAGAGTGGGGTGCTTGCTGTGATCCCACTAGGATGGGATCTGGATTATTTCCTGCTTCCTCCTTCCCCGGGCTGAGCGCTGAGTTCTCGGCCACTGCAGATGCCTGTACCGGGTAATACACCAAACTCTCCTCTCTATATGACTTTCCTATCTGTGCTGTTTGAGCGTGTGGTCCTAGATCTGGGTGGGAGGAGAGGCACAGCACAGTCTGCTGCGGGTGCCACACATTGGGGGGGGTGTCAGGCTGGTGTGGCCCGCTATGACAGCTTTGATTTGAATCGCCGAGCTCCTGCAGACAGTCACACAAAGTTCCACCTCATGGATCGGCTCCTTTGATAGACAGCACACTGGTACAATGCCAGGACATGTGACACCTATTATAGGAGCTGATCCAGGAGGCAGAACTTAGTCTGACTGCAAGCGTTGGGAACACTGGGCAATTCAAATCAAAACTGTAATAGTGGGCAATTCCTACTCTGTATGATGATCTGGCCGGCTCTCTTCTTCCTCTCCTCTTTGATTCCCTGCACTGGTAAGGCTGCGCTGATGGGCACTGGTGAGGTGAGGCTGCATTGATGGGCACTGGTGGGGCTGCACTGATGAGCACCGGTGAGGCTGCAATAATGGGCCCTGGTGAGACTGCAATAATGGGCACTGGTGAGGCTGCATTGATGGGCACTGATCAGGCTGTGCTGATGGGCACTGGTGAGGCTGCATTAATGGGCACTGGGGAGGCTGCATTGATGGGCACCAATCAGGCTGCGCTGATGAGCACTGGTGAGGCTGCATTGATGGGCATCGGTGAGGCTGCATTGATGGGCACTTATCAGACTGTGATGATGGGCACTGGTGAGGCTGCATTGACGGGCACTGATGATGATGTGCTAATGGGCATTGGTGAGTATAATACACTCTTCAAATGTGCTTTAAGAAAATAATGACATTATGCAGTTGGGTTGATATAATAATGCTATGGGGCTGGTATGAAATTATTTTCAGGGCTGTTTTTTATTCCCAGTCCGGCCCTGCCTAGCAGCCTACGAAAGGAGATACAAAAAATCTGCCCAAAGATCTTCCCCAGCTGCATATTCATTTTAGGAATTGTTTGAAGAGAGGTAAATTGTCCGATTGACTGGTCCTGCAAGGAAAAGCTTGACATCATCAGAGTAGAGAATCCTTGCACAGGGAGAGTTGTAGCAGACTCCCTTAGAGTGTCTTGACTACCCGTGGCAACCTGATGATCGCTGTCATCTTGCAACCTGGATGCCTGAACAAGGCAGGAAATTCATACAGGGTTTTACCAGCCAAGGCATGGGCAGCAAAGGCCCAGTTTACGGTGTGCATAATACATGTAGGTCTGGAGAGGCTTAATAGAAAATGTTCTTTTCTTACACTAGCTTTAAGAGACCCGCAGAAGGGCTGCCAATCCATGAACAGTATCAGTAGGGAGACACTGCCCCCCTCCAGCTATAACCTGCATAGAGCAGACAAGACATAGAGGTATAAGGCTGCAGAGGTTTTGTTGCAGAAATAAACAAATCTCAGTAAGTTTAAGGGAGAACTCCAGAATGTTAAGAAAATAAATATTATACCATGTACAATTGCTACGCAAGCCTTGCAGTAATTTATTAAATAACCTTCCCAATACAAACTGCAGCTGCTGACGTTTAAGCTGTTCAGAGAGATAAAGTAACAGTGGTTTGTTTGCTAGGTGAGAGAAAACCCCAAAGGGGTTACCCAGGGCCGGACTGGGAATAAAATTGAGCCCTGGAAAAAATTTCATACCAGCCCCATAGCATTATTATACCGGCCCAATAGCATAACGCCATTATTTTCTTGTTTATAAAAGGGAAAACCATGCATTTTAAAGCAAATTTGAAGAGTGTATTATATACAGATAAGATAGATATAAAAGCATATAGGGCTTTATATATAAAAGAGCGAATTCTAGTTAAAAGTGGTAAAAGTGCGGACATGGTACAGGAGATGTCAGGGGCTGTGCGGACATGGTACAGGAGATATCAGAGGCTGTGTGGACATGGTACAGGAGATGTCAGGGGCTGTGCGGACATGGTACAGGAGATGTCAGAGGCTGTGCGGACATGATACAGGAGATGTCAGGGGCTGTGCGGACATGGTACAGGAGATGTCAGAGGCTGCGGACATGATACAGGAGATGTCAGGGGCTGTGCGGACATGGTACAGGAGATGTCAGGGGCTGTGTGGACATGGTACAGGAGATGTCAGGGGCTGTGTGGACATGGTACAGGAGATGTCAGGGGCTGTGCGGACATGGTACAGGAGATGTCAGGGGCTGTGCGGACATGGTACAGGAGATGTCAGAGGCTGCGGACATGATACAGGAGATGTCAGGGGCTGTGCAGACATGGTACAGGAGATGTCAGGGGCTGTGCGGACATGGTACAGGAGATGTCAGGGGCTGTGCGGATATGGTACAGGAGATGTCAGGGGCTGTGCGGACATGGTACAGGAGAGGTCAGAGGATGTGCGGACATGGTACAGGAGAGGTCAGAGGCTGTGCGGACATGGTACAGAAGATGTCAGAGGCTGTGCGGACATGGTACAGAAGATGTCAGAGGCTGTGCGGACATGGTACAGGAGAGGTCAGAGGCTGTGCGGACATGGTACAGGAGATGTCAGGGGCTGTGCGGACATGGTACAGGAGAGGTCAGAGAATGTGCGGACATGGTACAGGAGAGGTCAGAGGCTGTGCGGACATGGTACAGGAGAGGTCAGAGGCTGTGCAGACATGGTACAGGAGAGGTCAGAGGCTGTGTGGACATGGTACAGGAGAGGTCAGAGGCTGTGCGGACATGGTATAGGAGATGTCAGAGGCTGTGGGGTCATGGTACAGGAAATGTCATAGGATGTGCGGACATGGTACAGGAGATGTCAGAGGCTGTGGGGACATGGTACAGGAAATGTCATAGGATGTGCGGACATGGTACAGGAGATGTCAGAGGCTGTGGGGACATGGTACAGGAGATGTCAGAAGCTGTGCGGACATGGTACAGGAGATGTCAGGGGCTGTGCGGACATGGTACAGGAGATGTCATAGGATGTGGGGACATGGTACAGGAGATGTCAGGGGCTGTGCGGACATGGTACAGGAGATGTCAGGGGCTGTGCAGACATGGTACAGGAGATGTCAGGGGCTGTGCGGACATGGTACAGGACATGTCAGAGGTTGCAGACATGATGAGGGGGGTGGGATGAGTGGCAGCAGGGGTGATGGTGAGGGGGGTGGGATAAGTGGCAGCGGTGATGGTGAGGGGGGTGGGATCAGTGGCAGCAGGGGTGGTGTTGAGGGGGGCGGGATCGGTGGCAGCAGGGGTGGTGGTGAGGGGGGTGGGATCGGTGGCAGCAGGGGTGGTGGTGGTGAGGGGGGGTGGCAGTGATGGTGGTGATGAGGGGGGTGGGGTCGGTGGCAGTGGTGGTGGTGATGAGGGGGGTGGGATCGGTGGCAGCGGTGGTGGTGAGGGGGGTGGGATCGGTGGCAGCAAGAATGGTGGTGAGGGGGGTGGGATCGGTGGCAGCAGGGGTGGTGGTGAGGGAGGTGGGATCGGTGGCAGTGGTGGTGGTGATGAGGGGGGTGGGATCAGTGGCAGTGGTGATGAGGGGGGTGGGATCAGTGGTGGTGGTGAGGGGGGTGGGATCGGCGGCAGTGGTGAGGGGGGTGGGATCGGCGGCAGTGGTGAGGGGGATGGGATCGGTGGCAGTGGTGGTGGTGAGGGGGGTGGGATCGGGGGCAGTGGTGGTGATGAGGGGGGTGGGATCAGTGGCAGTGGTGATGAGGGGGGTGGGATCAGTGGTAGTGGTGGGGGTGAGATCGGTGGTGGTGGTGAGGGGGGTGGGATCGGTGGGTAGTGGTGAGGGGGATGGGATCGGTGGCAGTGGTGGTGGTGAGTGGGATGAGATCAGTGGCAGTTGTGGTGGTGGGGGGATGGGATCAGTGGTGGGGGGGATCAGTGGTGGTAGTGAGATCAGTGGCAGCTATAGTGGTGAGGGGAGATTAGTGGCAGTGGTGATGGGGGGTGCCATCCTCCCCACCGCCACTGCTTCCCCCCATCCTATCAGGGATAAGATCTGTGGGGGTGGTGAGATCAGCAGGGGCCAGTGGTGGGTGGTGGTCTGGTGGAGGTCGGAGGATGGGACCAATAATTGCACTGCTGCTGATTTCTATGACTAACTTGCTCAGTCGATTCATCCAGTTCATCATGCTGCTCGCTGCTGTCCTCTGTGTACTGACAGTACAGTACTGCATGTGGTGTGGGACTCTTGGCGCCGTGAGTGACCGACTGTCCGACATCCGTCTTGCTGAGTCACATGATCCACCGGCTCTGCGCAGCCGCTCCCGCCAGATGTGATGTCCTGCCGCTCATAGCGGCTGACGTCACATAGGAAAGACTTCCCCGGGGCTGCAGCGGCCGCGGCGCGGTCCCAATAGCGGCCGTGGCACGGGCGGTCCCAATAGCGGCCGTGGCACGGGCGGTCCCAATAGCGGCCGCGTCTTAAAGCGGCCCACCAATCTTAAAGCGGCCCCAATCTAAAATCGGCCCCAAAGCGGCCCCAGGGCCGGCGGCCCACCGGGAAATTTCCCGGTATCCCGGTAGGCCAGTCCGGCCCTGGGGTTACCCACTGCTAAAGGAATACTACCACAGCAGACTTCTCACCACAGGTGATTTCATTAGACAAGAGCATTCAACACAGAAAGAAAACCTTGCTAAAACATAATAGGCTAGGTGGGACTTTAAGTGAGTCCCCAGCAGGTAGTGCCCAGCGTCTCCATCCCTATAACAAGAAAAAAATGAGGTTGAAGGATTATAAGAGGTGCATGAAAGTCAGCCAGCCCCCAGTCTGATGTACTCACCCTCCAGGCTGTCACCAACCAAGTAGACCTGTCTCTTGATACAAAAAACAGGGGTTTAGTTGACACACATTTGCAAACGCATGTGAAAGCTGCAGAGCCACTTCACGGCACCCTGTTAAATCTGCAGTCCTAACACTCCTAATTTAGTGTCTCCACACTGGAAGCACATGGCTGCTAATGGATGGATGGGGGAACAGGTGAGAGGGAGACAGCCCAACCTCCCCCAACCCACCCTCATCCATGACTGGTCTGTTGTCTCAAAACTCAAATAACTAAGTTGTAACGATGGTACAAACTGAAAAGGACCAGCTGAGAAGCATTACACCTCCATCCCCTTGGTGGATGCAGTATAAAGACAGATAGGGATTTTATATATGGGGCATGGCCTGTAAAGCACAATGCCTTTCAATCCCTAATTTCCTATTTGGGACTTTGTGTGAGACAAGCAGGTCATGCTATTGGTCTCCATCCCTGTATACGGAAAAATAAGGTCAAATCAGACTGCATCCACAAAAAACGCACGAAAATCGCACAATGGGACTTTATATGAGGCACCAAGCTGTAGGCAAGGCGTCTCCATTCTTACCTTGCTAAACAGATATCAGGACAGAAAGCAACTGCATCAAACTATGATAAAAATGCTACATTTCACATCACAGCATTGCCATCTCCATATGCTTGCATTTTGGTTATATTTTTTTATTTTCTAACACAAGTGGAGCTACCTAGCAGCCCGAATGGAATCCTGTCTCTTCTGCTTACCTCAAGCCAAACATACTCACATATTCTGGACCTCGTCCACCGAGCAATCGATGCATCCGCAGGGCGACCCGGATCCCAGGAACAGCAGAGCACACCATCATGCTGGGCACACTTTAGAAGTCACCTACTTTTAGCAGGGCATCCAACCTAGCACAACTGCTCGCCATTGGCAGAGCTTCTGTTATTACAGGAGTCAATCTTCACATGTGGGCCATTCACCACCCTGCTGTTAGCTGGGCATTTGGTGACTATTGGAACCATCCTGGAACTTCTGGACACCACAGCACACCACAGGAAGCTCCCAATATCCGCACAGCTGTCCCGCATGAGACCCCAGTCGCCACATACTACAAAAGGTAGGAAACTTCATACAAAATGGTCCTTATGAGTGAGGAGGACCAAAAGGGAACGCGGCTGTGACGAGACCAATCTCGCCACTGGGCGTTGGAGAAGCCTGGTTGCTCGCCTCCTGCAATGGGATTATGGACCCTCTCATCAGCCCAGGCTAAACGTAAACCCCATGGAAATTTGACTGTTTGTGGCATCTGAGCACTGTTTGGATATGTTGAGCGCTCAGATCCAGGCTATCTGGGGATGGGTTGAATGTAGGGGTTCTGTTCAGTAGACTGGGAGTTATGCATTTTTGTGTCTTTTTGTGTTTCTTTAAACATGTGGCTAATGGAGCCTTGCCTCTCCTGGAAGCTAAAATGTATTCCTGTAAACTGTAAGGAACAGGAAGCCAACTCCTAATATGGGCATTACAGGAAGTTCTGAGGAGACGGGCGGTCTATTGACACTCAAAGTGATGTGTATTGAGGGCTCGTTAGAGAACCATTGTTCTGTGTCTGACTGTTGTGTGCATTGATTGCCCCCTGGGGCTTCTGTCTCCTTGCATTGGTCAAAGCTATCTGACCAATCCCTGTTGACTCATTTTCAAGCCCTCATCTGCATATACTGGAGAGGACCTTGGTGAGAACTGCAAGTGCTTTGCAATTGACCAATGGTAAGGCGGTTGTTGGGGGAGGGATGTTCCAATTTCTGTATAAAAGTGTGCTGTGTTCTTCCAATAAAGGTTGTGCCTGTTTTACTCTCATCTCGGAGCTTTGTCTCGTTATTGGGGGAATCTGCTGCAGGGATTGCTATGGTCTTCCATACTCCCTTAGAGAATCACTAAGCTCTTGTAAGAGCTTGTGAAAGAGCTTGTTCGTGCTGCACTCTCTGGGGAAAGAGAGGTTCACCCACAGGAACCTGGGGCCTTGTCGTTGGTCCAGGGTAAGTAGGAGATGCCAATACCCTAACCAAGCTGCGGCGGTTCGTGGAGTCTGAAGTGCTTACGGTGTCTGGTGGAGTGCTTGGAGCCCTCGGGAAGCACTAGGAGCGTCTGTCAACGGAGTTACCTGCTCAGGGGTGCCCTGTTCCGTAACAATTGGTGGCAAGCGACGGGATGGAACCAGCAGTGGAGTACAGATACTCTCTGAGAGAATATGACTGTATGGTGTGGTTACGGCTGAACTTTTTCGGACCCAATCCACTGGAGAGATCCAAGCGGTTCGTGAAGAACTTAGTGTTCGGGACTCTGCTAGACAGGGCAGAGAGAGAGGGCCAGCTGGCACGTTGGGAGGAACTCCAGCGGCAGGTAGAGTTAAGGGAAGAGGAGAACCCAGTCTCCATTCCCCAGCGGCAGCCTGATTTATTGGGAATTGGGAGCACAGTCTCCATTCTCCAGCGGCAGGCTGAGTTAAAGGGGGCAGAGACAGTCGGTCCTGTCACCCAGCAGCAGGACTCTGTGTTGGGAGGAGAGACAGTCGGTCTCCCTCCACAAAGACTGGAAGTATGTATGGGAGAGGAGATTGTTACCCCCTCTCCCCAGAGGCAGCTTAATGTACCAGGGGGAGACTGTAAGCCCCCCACCAGTGCAGATGGGACCGAGGTCTCTCCACCGGTCCTGCAGGGAATTGGGAGCCCAGTCTCCATTCCCCAGCGGCAGTGTAAAGTGCAGGGAGAGGAGAGCAGTGTCCTCCCTCCCCAGCGGCAGTGTGATGTGCCGGGAATTGGGAGCCCAGTCTCCATTCCCCAGCGGCAGAGTATCCTACAGGGAATAGAGAGCCCAGTCTCCTTTCCCCGGCAGCAGGACTCTGTGTTGGGAGGAGAGACAGTCGGTCTCCCTCCGCAAAGACTGGAAGTATGTATGGGAGAGGAGATTGTTACCACCTCTCCCCAGCGGCGGATCAATGATGGGCAGAGTGTTCTATCGGGAGAGGAGCTTGTTACCCCCTCTCCCCAGCAGCAGCTTAATGTACCAGGGGGAGACAGTAAGCCCCCCAACAGTGCAGATGGGACCGTGGTCTCTGCACTCACAGCACAGGGGGTAGGGACAGTCGGTCCTGACCCCCAGCAACAGGGCTGTTTAGCCAAAGGGAAGACAGTCGGTCTTCCCCCACAGCAGCATGGTGGTGTATCTAAAGGGGAGACAGGCAGTCTCCCCCTCCTGCAACCAGGCTCCAACCAGACTACTCCGGTTGTAGTGCTGGCACCAGGACAGAGTACCGCTGGTCTCTGCCCACTCAGCAACCCACCAAGGCAGCCTACCAGTCCCCTACACAGCCGTGGTGAGGCACCTGGACATGGAAAAGTTTCTCCTCTAACCAGGTGTAGTAACCATTTATTGTGGGTGGGCCGTACTGTTTTTTCTGTTTTGTGGGTGGGCTGCTGGACTAACAAGGGCACTGACCGGCAGGAGGTCAGGTACCCTGTTAGTCTTTTTGGAAAGGGGGAGAGAGGTGACGAGACCAATCTCGCCACTGGGCGTTGGAGAAGCCTGGTTGCTCGCCTCCTGCAATGGGACTATGGACCCTCTCATCAGCCCAGGCTAAATGTAAACCCCATGGCAATTTGACTGTTTGTGGCATCTGAGCGCTGTTTGGATATGTTGAGCGCTCAGATCCAGGCTATCTGGGGATGGGTTGAATGTAGGGGTTCTGTTCAGTAGACTGGGAGTTATGCATTTTTGTGTCTTTTTGTGTTTCTTTAAACATGTGGCTAATGGAGCCTTGCCTCTCCTGGAAGCTAAAACGTATTCCTGTAAACTGTAAGGAACAGGAAGCCAACTCCTAATATGGGCATTACAGGAAGTTCTGAGGAGACGGGCGGTCTATTGACACTCAAAGTGATGTGTATTGAGGGCTCGTTAGAGAACCATTGTTCTGTGTCTGACTGTTGTGTGCATTGATTGCCCCCTGGGGCTTCTGTCTCCTTGCATTGGTCAAAGCTATCTGACCAATCCCTGTTGACTCATTTTCAAGCCCTCATCTGCATATACTGGAGAGGACCTTGGTGAGAACTGCAAGTGCTTTGCAATTGACCAATGGTAAGGCGGTTGTTGGGGGAGGGATGTTCCAATTTCTGTATAAAAGTGTGCTGTGTTCTTCCAATAAAGGTTGTGCCTGTTTTACCCTCATCTCGGAGCTTTGTCTCGTTATTGGGGGAATCTGCTGCAGGGATTGCTATGGTCTTCCATACTCCCTTAGAGAATCACTAAGCTCTTGTAAGAGCTTGTGAAAGAGCTTGTTCGTGCTGCACTCTCTGGGGAAATAGAGGTTCACCCACAGGAACCTGGGGCCTTGTCGTTGGTCCAGGGTGGGTAGGAGATGCCAAGACCCTAACCAAGCTGCGGCGGTTCGTGGAGTCTGAAGTGCTTACGGTGTCTGGTGGAGTGCTTGGAGCCCTCGGGAAGCACTAGGAGCGTCTGTCAATGGAGGTACCTGCTCAGGGGTGCCCTGTTCCGTAACAGCGGCCTCTGACTCAGCCTGAAAATTGATGGCAGTGGGGTCCTATGGGGTAGGAGTGAGGCCGGGGCTACCCAAACGTATGCTGCCAGTGAGGTCTGTCAGGAAAAAGAGCCTTCTGTGTGCAGCAGCCGCCCCAGCACCCCCTAATAATTACTTGAGCCCCATCTCTGTCCAGTGAAGTCCACAGGTCCTTCTGCCGTCCTCTTCCTCCTGATTGGCTGAGACACAGCAGCGTCACCATTGGCTCCTGCTGCTGTCGATCAAAGTCAGTTAACCAATCAGGAGAGAGGGGGGGTGAGGTCGACTGCCAGCTCCATGTCTGAATGGACACACAAAGCTGCAGCTTGGTTTAGGTGATCCCATAGCAAGCTGCTTGCTGTGGGAGCACTTGACAGTAGGGAGGGGCCAAGAACAGAGAAGAGGGGCCCGAGAAGAGGAGGATTCAGGCTGCCCTGTGCAAAACAACTTCACAGAGGAGGTAAGTATAACATGTTTGTTATTTAAAAAAAAAAAAAACACGAAGATACTGGATGCGATCTCGGCCTGTCAGACTACACTCACAACTAGGCTGGAAAAGGTGAAGGTGGACATTTCACTGCTAGGCCAAGATCTCCAAAAGTTACGAGACAGTGTTGCAGAGTCTGAGCACCGCCTGGGCCATGTGGAGGATACCCCCCCCCCCCTTAGGGATTCGGCTGACCAGACGAGCCGACACCTTGTGCAGCTACAACAGAAACAGGATGATATTGAAAATCGCATGCAGCACAACAACCTATGCTTCATAGGTCTCCCGGAGTGCTCAGAGGGTGCCATCCCTGCAACCTTTCTAGAGGAGCTGCTCATTTATACATACAGTATGGGCAGAGAAGCCTTTTAACAAGCATTTGTTGTGGAACGTGCACATCGTATGCCGGCTAAAAAGTCACCTCGAGGAGCACCTCCACGTGTCTTCATTGTGAAATTCCTCAATTATAAAGACCATGATGCCATTCTCTGCCTAACCAGGGAAAAAGGTAAAATAACCTTACATAATCATCAAATCCTAGCATTCCCTGATTTTTCAGTAGAGATACAGCGACAACGCAGCTGGTTTACAGAAATTAAGAGACGCTTATGAACCCGCAATTTAAAATATTCAATGCTATTTTCTGCCCGACTTAGCATGGTTGGCAAAGATTGTGTTCATTTTTTTGAGGAACCAGAGGCAGCAGTCGCATGGCATGACTAGCTAAATTCGTGAATGTTGGAGTCGTCGTTATGATGTGGGCCCCTGTACTATACACCTCTCCACCTACATAAGGGAGGCTGCCCATGACCCACTTTTGTTATAACTGCTTTCTCAGGTTCACAGCAGAATATAGTTTTAGGCTACATTCACACCTGAGCGTAGCGTTTTTCGCGCGTTTTTTACCGCGATTTTTGCGGCGTTTTTTACCGCGATTTTACCGCGATTTTTACCGCGATTTTTGTGCAGGCGTTTTTAGATTGAATAGAGATCAATGGAAAACGCCTGTAATCTGCCCAAAAAGAAGCTCATGTACTTTTTTGAGCGTTGGGCGTTTTGTATACAGCGTCAAAACGCTCAGATGTGAACAGGGGCCATTGAAATGAATAGGATTTGTCTTGTTGGGCGTTTTGAGAGCTGATCCTAGAGCAGAAAAACGCCCCAAAAACGCCCCAAAACGCCTAGATGTGAACGGAGCCTTAAGGATCTGCGCAGCCACCTTAAAGCAAACCTTGTTTCGTTCCTTTTTTCGATACACTTTGTCTTCAGAACAGTTTCATGACGGAATAAACCAGCTACCAGAGTTGTATAAAGTACTCGAAACCCATACTTGAGTAAAAGTACAAGTGCTCGATCAAAAAGTGACTTGAGTAGAAGTGGAAGTGCTCGATCAAAAAGTGACTTGAGTAGAAGTACTAAAGTATTCAACATTTTTTGTACTTAAGTATTGCAAGTAGTTTTTTTTAAATTTTACTACTCAAGTACTGAAAGTAAAAGTACAAGTACTGTGCTATGTAGTTATTAAAGAAAGAAGTCAAAAGTTTGAACATCATACTGTTTTTTATTATTTCAAATGCAGCTTTTATTTATACATACAGTAGCTTTTATTTTCGTATGCGCTGATAATACACATGTTTTGAGCTTCATGAAACCTGCCATCTACTCTTCTGGCAGTGGTAATTTTTATAATTGTAATGAGTAACTATGCAGCACAAAAAAAAAATATCGGAGTAGAAGTATTGAAATCATTGAAAAAATGTAGTGAAGTAAAAGTGCAAGTAGGAGAAAAAAATTATACTTTAGGAAAGTACAGATACCGCCTTTCGGTACTTAAGTACAGTAGTGAAGTAGTTCTACTTAGTTACTATACATCTCTGCCAGCTACAGTGCTATGGACTTCTCACGTGCTCTATTACCGCTAAGGAACTTGAGCAGCTCTGTGGTTATATAAATTACACGTTCTTCAAACACTGTTGAGTCCTATTGCTTAGACTGCCTCTCTGAGGATGTTTTCCCCCTCCGTAATATGTTTAAGGGGTCATTTTTTCTTTCAAGTATACTACCCCAGCTGGTGTTCCTCTGTTGGTCCCTGAATCGAACACCATGCTGGTGAATAATCCACATATTCAGGTTTAATGTTCAATTTGGGAGGTATGCTCACACAGGTTGGGGTGTGTGTAGAGCCGGTTGGGTTGGGAATTTTCATCAGTTACTATGTTGATTTTTCCATATGAGCAATATAAACAAGAGGTTATATGTGATGTCATCTCTCTATATAATAGTTGACTGGTATGTCCTATTATATGCTATGTTGATGCTATCTGGACCTGTGGTCTCAGTTTCCACTAAGCCTGCACCCTATCATTTGTTCCCAATATCGCCTCTCTGAAAATTCTGACGTGAAATGTGCACAACCTACGCGACACACTAAAACGCACAGCAGTTCTATCATTTCTAAAGGAACAAGGTGCGGATATTATAGCTCTAGTTGAAACTCATGTGGAAGGTTCTCTATGACCCTGGGTTGGTTGGGCATTTCATGCCACCCATACCCCTTATTCCAGAGGTGTTTCCATGCTTATAACAAAATCGGTACCTTTTGAAACTCAGGCGGGGGTATTGGGCCCCCAGGGCAGATACATATTCCTAATTGCTAAAATTGCTCGTAATAGCTTTTTAATATTAGCCTGTTATATATCTCTTCCATGTAATTCTGCTATTCTTGGTGAGGGTTTCTCCTTTATGTCCAGATATCCATCCATTCCAGCTATCTGGCTGTGACATTTCAACGTGGTGGCTAACCCTTGTCTGGACAGATTGAGCCTGGCTTGGGGAATATTTCAGCTGAACCACGAGACCAGGTTCAGTCGGTTACTAAGGGGTTTCGCACTTGTTGACACCTGGAGGCATTTATACCCTAAAAAACAAGCATACTCCAGCTTTTCAACCCCTTATTCTACTATGTCTCACATTGATTTCATTTGGATCTCTCACACCTTAACCCCCAGACTGCAGGCGTTAGGATTTAGTCCCTGCTTGTTATCGGATCATGCACCCTATTGGATCATGCTGACACCCTTCAGTAACCCTCCGCTGTTAAACTGGAGGCTAAATCCCGTTTGGTTGACCATCATTCCTTACACTGACCACCTAGCTACAGAATAGAAATTCTACTTTGAATCCAATTCCAACACAGCTACATCACTAGTGGTTTGGGAGGCATTCAAATAACATGTCCGATTATTGCTCACGGATTTAAAAGATCCTCTAAATCTACCTATCTCCAGGCCACTACTCAGTTAACCACTCTGGAGAAACAATATGTGAACTCATATTCACCTGCACTATTGGCACAATTGAAACTTCAAACCATAGTCGTTGATCAGATGTGCTATGAGAGGGCCAATCACAAACTGTTCTTTAGTAGGCAAAAAATCTCTGAACGCCTAGGTAAACTACTTGCATATTTAGCCCATTTAGACTCCAGACCTCCGGTTGTTCACAGTAAACTCCTACAGGTCAGGGGATCCCACGGACCCCGAATCGATTATTAGGGAATTTGCAGCCTTCTTTAGGGAAGTTTATACGTCTAAGGTTAGCTTTTTCCAGCAGGCTCTCTCTAACCTCCTAGACACTTTTCCCAAATTGACAGATGAACAGGTAGCCATGCTAGAGGCTCCCATTTCAACAGATGACATTAATCTCACCCTGGCTCACTTTGCTAAAGCTAAAGCCCTTGGCTCAGATGGCCTACCTATATAATTCTATATCCACTTTTCTGATATTCTGATATCTAAACTGTTAGCTTCTTACCATTCTATATTTGAAGCCTCCATTCTTCCTGAATCTATGCGTGAAGCCCTTACAGTCGTCATTCCTAAGCCTGGGAAAGACCCCCACCAACCTGAATCATCACATTGCTTCAAAGCGACATTAAAATATTAGCCAAAATTTTAGCCCTGCGTTTAAATAGAATTATCTTATCCCTTATACATCCAGACCAATACAGTCTTCAATACCAGGCGCCTATTTATGAATATTTAGGCCTCCGATAACCAAATTGGCTCTAGCGTAATTGTCACTTTGGATGCAGCCAAAGCCTTTGACTTGGTCGAGTGGCAATACTTATGGCAATGTTTGCACAACTTTGGCTTTGGCCCTAAGTTTATTAAAAGGCTTACCATTCTACATAACTTACCCCAGACTAGGTTAGTCGCCAATGGCTGGACCTCCGAACCCTTTTCACTATTGAGGGATACTCTATCTCGCCCCTACTGTACGTCAAGCCCTTGGCGATGTCACTAAAGAATCACCCTGGTATACATGGATTATGCTCTGGATATTTGATGGTCTATGCTGACGATATGATTTTATATTTAGCTGACTCTGGCCCTTCCTTACTAACAGCCCTACAGATTATTGAGAACTTTGGCAGGTTTTCTGGACTTAAAATAAACTGGGATAAATCCCAAATCCTTCACATAAATGTATTCCCTCCATTGGTAGAACAGGGTTTAGCACTTTTTGCCCTTGGTCAGGGTCAGTACTTTTAAACATCTATGAATTCAAGTATCTAGATTCTTAGCAGAATATATCCCGCTGAACGTGGAGCCTCTTTTTTCACTGAATAAATGTAAAACACAGACATGGGCTATATTACCGGTGGGAGTAATGGGCCAGTTGGGATCTGCTCACATATTTTTATTTTTTGTTTATTTTGTATGACATGTAATAAGGATGTCTTATGCAGAAAGGACTGTCACCGTTGCTTATTGAGTCGTGTATCTATGCATTTAATGTTTTGTATAATTGTTCACTATATTTTGTACATAACTCAATAAACCTTTGTTTCTAATTAAAAACAAAAAATAAAAAAAATAAAAAAAGCACGAGATTTTAGAATCACTTTAAATAATTGTGTTGAGGTTTACACATGTCTGTGAGACTCTTGCTTGTAGAACAGCAATCAAAGCATATTTTATAGGTACAAGAAGGCTTTAATCTTATTTAACCATGCCTTTTTAAGTCCAAAGGCCCCTTTCACACATGCTGTCCGTTTGTCCGTTTTTCATCCATCCGTTGACGGCTGAAAAACGGACATCAATGTATCTCTATGTAAAAACGGATGACAAGGTATGATCATCCGTTAACATCCGTTTTCATCCACTTCTGTCAATGTCCATTTTTTTGAACGGATGAATGCCCTATTTTTCATCCGTCAAAAAAACGGATCGGACGAACAACAGATGACAATGGATGAAAAACGGATGACAACGGATGAAAAACGGATGAGAACTGACGAAAAACGGATGAAAAATGGATGATAACTGATGAAAAACGGATGAAAAACGGATGACAGCTGACGAAAAACGGATGAGAACTGACAAAAAACAGATGAAAAATGGATGACAACTGATCAAAAAGGATGAAAAACTGATGAAAAATGGATGAAAAAAGGATGGAAAACTGATACATTTTGACGTGACTGAACTGAAGAACTGAATGGACCGAATGTGTGAAAGGGGCCTAAGCCCCGTACACACGCACAGATTGTTGGCCGTAAATTGTCGGCCAACGTCCGATCGGCCGATTGTAGGCTTGTTAGTATGATGCTTCCGACAACCAACTGCGAATTATCGGCCGAAAAAAATCTGGTGTGCATGCTATAAAATTTTTGTTGGCCAACAACAGAACGGCCGATTGTTCCTCAGTCAGTACAGATTTCGGCAGACAAAAATCAGATGAGCAAGACTGGGTATGCTCAGAGAAGAAAAAACACACGGAAAGCCAACCATCACATGACATCACTTCTGAAGTTGGTTTTTGTTGGCCAACAAAAGTCCAGTGCAAGTCTAGAGCACATTTCAACTAACAAGCAACACTGGACAAAAGACGGCCGATCGGTCGGCCAACAATCTGTGCGTGTGTACGAGGCTTTACACTGTTAATGCAATTTAGCCACACCCACTGTTCATCGTGGCATGTTATGCATGCTTTATTTGGTGTTCCCAAATGTGCCCCAGGTCTTTTAAAACCCTAGCAATGCCCCCGATGTATACATAGGGAGCATATACAGTATTTATATCTTTGTATCTTTTAATCAGGAAGAGGAGCGGTGCAAATTGGTGAGTCTGCAGGAGACATATAGGAAAAACCAAGCGTCCTTTCTTTTAAAGAACCAGGGACCACGTGTCCCTGATTACAAACAAAAAGATGGAAACACCAATTTGACATGTAGGACTTTATTATTAATTTGATATATATTCTATTGGTTTTTCTACGCTAGAACATGTCCCGGCACATGAACGGGGGGGTTGACATAGACACGAGATTACTACAAATTGAGACCTAGTGGATATACTCTTTACAGGCTACAAAATATCCCGGATTAAATGAAGGAATTAGCTACAAACCCTTCCTGTTAATACAAACCTATTTTGTTTAGGATATGTCAGTTTTTACCATCTTCCTTCTTTACCTTTCTAGGTACAGATGGTCTACATTATTTTTAATGTCCCTGCAGAAATTTGGTACTTTGATATAATATGTTTATATTCGCTTTCTGTAAATGTTGCAATATATATGCAAACTGTGTTTTTTGTAATGTTTTCCTATATTTTTGACACATGTTTTTATAGCTGTGACTAAGTTGTGCGGATTTTTCATGCAGAGTTCCCGTTTAACAATACACAGTACTCAATAGTGTTCATTTTTCTTTTTTCATTGTTACTGGGTCTGTCACAGAGGACTGGGCACCTGTTGGCGTGGACTGTCTGTGTGACCATGGGTCCCTGTACGAATGCCCGAGGCACTCGTGGAAGTCACCAGACTGAGTGCTGCATGTCTGCTGTGCCTAGTCAGCATTCTGTTGGTGGTGACCTGGGCGCCATCCTTCCGGGGGTGTTGGTGCACGCCCCACCCAGTCATACATCTCCTCCTCCCCAACCTCCCCTTCTGTCATCTAGTTTGGTGTAGACACCTAGTGTTGCCACCCCTCTGTTGGAGAGGCTTCGGGTGTAGGAGTGTGCATGGAGCGGTCGGGCCCCACACTGCGCATACGCAATCCCCTGCTTTGCATCCGCATCTGGCATTGACGTTTGAATTCAGTGAGATGGGGGGTTTAAAGAGGTCCTCCCATATCTGGCTTATTTGCTGGAGTACCAAGAAGTCTTATCTCATCACTCAGTGACTGCAGGTATTTATATGAATGAGCCTTGTCTGAAAGAGAGAGGTTTTTTTTGTATCTATGCGACATTCGATCTGGGGGTAAGGTACTTCCCATATTACCTGCTGCCTTTCCCTCCATATAGACTTGAAGTGGCCAAAGGATCAGTAATGCCCAGGTGTTTGTTTATTGCACATTGAGGGTTCAACAGAATGACTACATTTAAATGAGCAGCTTTTCTAAGTGCCATTCAGTGGATGTTGCGCCCCCCCCCCTATTTGATATGATGCTGTTGTCAATACAGGTTTAACCTTTAGTTTGCTGGTTTCTTACCTCCTCTGCAGGAGACCTGGTATATGGACTTTTCTCATTGATTCCACCATTGATTGTGCGCAGTCCTAGGTGACAGACTCCCTATCACAACCAGACTGACCTCAGTGCTCTGTACAGTCTACAGGTACAGTATGTAGTTACTATCTAGGAATCTCTGCATGGTTAATTAAGCTCAGCCTTGTGCTCCGTGTATCTGGAATTGCTATATACTGTAGCTATGTATATGTTGACCTTCATTGTATTAATTGTATTTCTGTTTGTTCAATAGTAAAATTCCTCACACGTTTCCCTGAAGAAGTTGAAGCGGCGAAACCGGTTGGAAACAAAAGCGAGAGAATGATTCCATGTTTGCACATTGAACATTTGGTTGTATAGAATTTTTTTTATACTTTTTTTGATAAATAAATGTTTATATTTTTAACAAAAAAATATTTTATCATTGTGTTTGTGCACCTTAACCACTTCTGGAATGAAAGGTTTTGCCCCCTTAATGACCAGGCCATTTTTTGCGATTCGGCACTGTGTTACTTTAACTAACAATTGCACGGACGTGCGATGCTGTACCCTAATAAAAGGTATGTCCATTTTTTTGCACACAAATAGAGCTTTCTTTTGGTGGTATTTGTTCACCTGTGCAATTTAAATTTTTTGCATTATAAACAAAAAATAGTGACAAAAAACACAATATTTTTCACTTTCTGCTATATAACATGCACAATTTTTTATTTTTTTTTTTTAATCAGATTTTTTCATCCTTGTAAGCCATTTTATAATCTGCTACATATTTTTGGTAAAAAAAAATCCCAATAAGCGCTTTTTTGATTGGTTTGCGCAAAAGTTATCGCATCTACAAACTAGGGGACAGATTTATATCATTTTTATTTATTTATTTTTTACTAGTAATGGCAGTGATCTGCGATTTTTAGCGGGACTGCGACATTGCGGTGGACAGATCGAACCCCTAACTGACATTTTTGACACTTTTGGGGGGACCAGTGACATTACTACAGTAATCAATGCTATAAATATGCACTGTTACTGTAATAATGACACTGGCAGGGAAGGGGTTAACCCAGGGGTGATCAAAGGGTCAAGTGTGACCCTAGGGGAGTGTTTTGTAACTGTAGGGGGAGGGACTTGTGGAATCAACACAGAGACTTGTGATTCTAAATAGGAGGATCACATTCGCTCTATGTTCATTCCAGAGAGAACAACGGTCTGCTGTGTTTACAACAGTAGACTGTTGTTCTCTCTCAGCGGGAAGCGATCGCGGGTGCTCGGCGGCAATCGCAGCCGCCAGTCCCCTGGATCAGCTTCCCCGCCCCCTCTGACTCCCCAGGAGCACTCCCACAAACCACCATACAGGTATGCCGAGCCAGCCTGCTGCAGTATATCTGCAGCAGGCGGTCAGCAAGCTATGTGCTATGGGGGCACTTGTGCAGGTGCGCTCCCGAGCCAGACTGGTTGCGTCCATAGACTCAGAGTGACCCGGCTACACCCCAACTCCTTACTCACAGGATTTGACTGACAGCAGCAGAAGCTTATGGCTCCAGCTGCTACTTAGGTCTGTGAGACTAGGAAGTCAGTGAAGCGGTGCTGCAGACTGGGATAGCACTGAATCATGAGAGGAGGCAGGTAGTTTGCTGAGGGGCAGGATGGGGGGGGGGGGGGTCAGAAGAACTAGCAGAACATTTTTTACCCTAATGCAGGGAATGCATTAAAAAATGTGTCTTTAGAACCACTTTATTCATTAAAGTCTCAATAAAAATGTCCATGTGTTTTCCAGCTTTCTTGCTCAAAACTAGCATTAAATACACACACACACACACATATATATATATATATATATGCAAACGCATTAAAAAATGCCCTAAAAGCATGCACCGAACAATGTCCACATTCTGGAAATCAGATTGGGAAAGCACAAACAGTTAATTAAGCACAAGAGAGCAAACTACATTTAAAGATGAGGACAATATGCAGGTTTACTGCTCCAAGTGCCATAGCTCCCAACTGTCCCTAATTTGGGGATTGCCCCTCTTTTAGGACTGTCATTGGGTTCAGGGTCACTATCAGCCACTTTTAAAAGTGACATCCTTTAGTGGAATTTGCAAACCGTCCAGAAATAAACAAAACAGCTTACTTCAGCAAAAAGATACAAAATAGCCCATAACTCTGGTTTAACCACAAAACAGGGTAATGGCTCACCGCCTCTTTATCAGTCTCACAGAAAGGTTTAGAGGTTTTCCCCGTCTGCTTCAAAGAGGAGGTTTTCTCAGTTCATCAACCGTCTGTGGCTCAAAACCCAGTTTAGTTCACCCTGCTTACTCAAGTGTGTCCTGTTCTCTCCCTCTAATAGCCAGGTGCTGACTGTTTCCTCTTCCTTTTCTGGATTCTGATGCACCCAGGTTAACCCCCTCAAGACCAAAGTTCCTATAATCAAGGTTTGGAGGTTCTTCCCACCCAAAACTCTTTGAACCTCTGAATTTCCTGGTCCCTAATAAGGAATTTTGTTCTTACGTGTACACCTCGAAACAAAATGTACTATTTTACTACCAAAAGTGTACTTCATTAAACTTTTTATCCAACATCTATGTTACTGCATTTGTAATTTTGAAAAGTCAGTGTAAAGGAATCATACAATAAATCATACAAGTGTTTTTCGACATTCATTTTCTACATGTTAGATCTTTGTGGTTTATGTAACTGGGGCTGTGGCAGGGATGTGTCCTTTTCCTACATATTCTGGGCTAAAAGGTGTCCTTCTATCATGTCAAAAAGTTGGGAGGTTTGAAGGACTCATCATTGAGGGACTTTCACTTCAAAGGATACTGCTCACATTCCAGATTTTAGTTCCATACAAAAACAGTGATGCTGACCACATCTCTGCAGTAAAAATGCACAAATAAATATGAAAAAAAAAATAAATTAAATATTAAAGGGAAAATGGTTTACCCTAAGATTGTATGATAATTGAAATGATCGTGTATTCCTATTTTTTCCCATGGAAGTCTAGTTTATGACACAGCTTTCACTTTTGCACATGAAGTTTGTGTAATGTTTTTCATGATAGTATAAAGATTTGTGACCACTAGAGGGTGTACCCATCTGCTCAACATTCTGTGTAAACACAAAGTACAGAACAAATGTATTTGATTCCAGTCTTAAAAGCATGTATCAGGGCAAAAAGAAACATAGGCAGTACATTACTGCAATACATGCATTTTTCCCCCATGTTTAAAAACCCTTTATAAAACCTGGAAGTACGGAAACATCATAAAACATATTGCAGCGCAGTCTTATGAACCCCGGTTAAGATGGATAAATATCAGATGGTAAAATCAACATTAAAATCAATGTAAAACCAATTCAATTGAAATCAATCCATTAAACAGTTCATATTAAAATAGGTAGCTTAAGGTGATGTAGAACAAAGAGCAATATAGCAAAGTCCACTTGTGATCTGGTGAATAGTAATAACTGATGTGACTTCTGTGCTCACAAATTCCCACCACCAAGCATTCTCTGCCTCTCACCTTAATAACTCGACCCTACAGGGTCAAAAAGCATATAAATCTCCAGGGAAACTCAGCAACTACTACTCCAAAGATCAAGAATCTCAGCTTCCAGCCCTCAACTAGCAGGTGATGAGATCACAATCCTTCACTGCAGAGCATGCGACTAATAAACACTTCCAGGAACGTCCCCCCGACATAGGAGTAAGAAAAGAAATCTAGTGCTCTCTGTATATAATGCCAAGAATTTATTTATTGAGCATACACAAGCAATGCACTTACATGGTATCCAGAGTGTAAAAGCGTGACATTTTGCAGAGCGTGCAGCGTGCTGAGCAGTGCCAAGTTACTTCCTGGTTGTGTTCCAGCCGTAGGATCGTCTGACCAATCCCCGTACGCGTTACGTCCGGTGGGCGTGGACTTCTTCATGTCTGTTATTCTGCCAGAAACACATTCATTCTAATTTCCTTTTTTTAAATTATACCGCATGCCTTTCTGTGGTCTGAAATTGTAAGAATTGGTGTCAAGTCCAGCTCAGTTGTTCACTGTTAACCACTTGCCGACCGCCGCAAGTACATATACTGCGGCGGTCAGCCCCGGCCAGGCAAAGTGACGTACCGGTACGTCACTAGCCTGTCACTGGCTTGTGAGCCAATAGCGGGCAAGCGCGCGCCTGCTGAGGCGCGCGCCCGCCCGACTCGTTCCCTAACAATTCAGTGCGTGTGACCGGTGGACCCGATGTCCGCCGGTCACTCGTTGTCGTTTGCCGGGAAGGGAGAAAGGCAGGCGGCTAATGTAAACTAGCCGCCTGTCATTCTCCCCTGTGTAAAAATGGAGATCAGACGGTTCTACTATGTAGGACCGTTGATCTCTGTTTTTACACTAGTAGCCATGTCCCATCACAGTTAGAAACACGCCCCTAGGAGACACTGAACCCCTTCCTCTCCAATACAGTTAACCCCTTCCCTGCCAGTATCATTTTTACAGTAACAGTGGCCGTAAATTGTCGGCCAACATCCGATCGGCCGATTGTAGGCTTGTTAGTATGATGCTTCCGACAACCAACTGCGAATTATCGGCCGAAAAAAATCTGGTGTGCATGCTATAAAATTTTTGTTGGCCAACAACAGAACGGCCGATTGTTCCTCAGTCAGTACAGATTTCGGCAGACAAAAATCAGATGAGCAAGACTGGGTATGCTCAGAGAAGAAAAAACACACGGAAAGCCAACCATCACATGACATCACTTCTGAAGTTGGTTTTTGTTGGCCAACAAAAGTCCAGTGCAAGTCTAGAGCACATTTCAACTAACAAGCAACACTGGACAAAAGACGGCCGATCGGTCGGCCAACAATCTGTGCGTGTGTACGAGGCTTTACACTGTTAATGCAATTTAGCCACACCCACTGTTCATCGTGGCATGTTATGCATGCTTTATTTGGTGTTCCCAAATGTGCCCCAGGTCTTTTAAAACCCTAGCAATGCCCCCGATGTATACATAGGGAGCATATACAGTATTTATATCTTTGTATCTTTTAATCAGGAAGAGGAGCGGTGCAAATTGGTGAGTCTGCAGGAGACATATAGGAAAAACCAAGCGTCCTTTCTTTTAAAGAACCAGGGACCACGTGTCCCTGATTACAAACAAAAAGATGGAAACACCAATTTGACATGTAGGACTTTATTATTAATTTGATATATATTCTATTGGTTTTTCTACGCTAGAACATGTCCCGGCACATGAACGGGGGGGTTGACATAGACACGAGATTACTACAAATTGAGACCTAGTGGATATACACTTTACAGGCTACAAAATATCCCGGATTAAATGAAGGAATTAGCTACAAACCCTTCCTGTAAATACAAACCTATTTTGTTTAGGATATGTCAGTTTTTACCATCTTCCTTCTTTACCTTTCTAGGTACAGATGGTCTACATTATTTTTAATGTCCCTGCAGAAATTTGGTACTTTGATATAATATGTTTATATTCGCTTTCTGTAAATGTTGCAATATATATGCAAACTGTGTTTTTTGTAATGTTTTCCTATATTTTTGACACATGTTTTTATAGCTGTGACTAAGTTGTGCGGATTTTTCATGCAGAGTTCCCGTTTAACAATACACAGTACTCAATAGTGTTCATTTTTCTTTTTTCATTGTTACTGGGTCTGTCACAGAGGACTGGGCACCTGTTGGCGTGGACTGTCTGTGTGACCATGGGTCCCTGTACGAATGCCCGAGGCACTCGTGGAAGTCACCAGACTGAGTGCTGCATGTCTGCTGTGCCTAGTCAGCATTCTGTTGGTGGTGACCTGGGCGCCATCCTTCCGGGGGTGTTGGTGCACGCCCCACCCAGTCATACATCTCCTCCTCCCCAACCTCCCCTTCTGTCATCTAGTTTGGTGTAGACACCTAGTGTTGCCACCCCTCTGTTGGAGAGGCTTCGGGTGTAGGAGTGTGCATGGAGCGGTCGGGCCCCACACTGCGCATACGCAATCCCCTGCTTTGCATCCGCATCTGGCATTGACGTTTGAATTCAGTGAGATGGGGGGTTTAAAGAGGTCCTCCCATATCTGGCTTATTTGCTGGAGTACCAAGAAGTCTTATCTCATCACTCAGTGACTGCAGGTATTTATATGAATGAGCCTTGTCTGAAAGAGAGAGGTTTTTTTTGTATCTATGCGACATTCGATCTGGGGGTAAGGTACTTCCCATATTACCTGCTGCCTTTCCCTCCATATAGACTTGAAGTGGCCAAAGGATCAGTAATGCCCAGGTGTTTGTTTATTGCACATTGAGGGTTCAACAGAATGACTACATTTAAATGAGCAGCTTTTCTAAGTGCCATTCAGTGGATGTTGCGCCCCCCCCCCCCCCCTATTTGATATGATGCTGTTGTCAATACAGGTTTAACCTTTAGTTTGCTGGTTTCTTACCTCCTCTGCAGGAGACCTGGTATATGGACTTTTCTCATTGATTCCACCATTGATTGTGCGCAGTCCTAGGTGACAGACTCCCTATCACAACCAGACTGACCTCAGTGCTCTGTACAGTCTACAGGCAGGGCCGGTGCAAGGATTTTTGCCGCCCTAGGCAAAATAAAAATTGCCGCCCCCCCCCCCCCCATATGCCCTACCTTCACTACATCAGCCAAGAGCCAGAAGATCTCTGCATTACGCAAAGTGTGAGCACAGTGGTTGATGTAGTGGAGGTGGGAAGCAGTTTAAAGGAACACTGATGGGGGGTAATTTCTGCTGTGACCTGTGTACAGTCCCCGCCAACCTCAGCTTCTCCTCCTGGTTGGCGGTCAGTAATAATGCAGCTTCACCGCCATCCATGTGAATAAGGTCATGGAGACAGCCAATCACAGATCACCATCAGTCAGACGAGGTCAGAGGTCAGCATTTGGGTAGATGAGGACACTGCCTGCCATACACAGCCCCCCCCCCATATCACACAATACAGCCCCTCCATATCACAACACCCCCCCATATAATGCAGCCCCCTCCATATCATATAATGCAGCCCCCTCCATATGATATATAATGCAGCCCCCTCCATATTATATATAATGCAGCCCCCTCCATATCATATAATGTAGCCCCCTCCATATGATATATAATGCAGCCCCCTCCATATTATATATAATGCAGCCCCCTCCATATCATACAATGCAGCCCCCCTCCATATGATATATAATGCAGTCCCCTCCATATGATATATAAAGCAGCCCCCTCCATATCATACAATGCAGCCCCCCCCATATCATACAATGCAGCCCCCTCCATATAATATATAATGCAGCCCCCCCATATAATATAATGCAGCCCCCTCCATATGATATATAATGCAGCCCCCCATATAATATAATGCAGCCCCCTCCATATGATATATAATGCAGCCCCCTCCATATCATACAATGCAGCCCCCTCCATATCATGCAATGCAGCCCCCTCCATATAATATATAATGCAGCCCCCTCCATATGATATATAATGCAGCCCCCTCCATATCATACAATGCAGCCCCCCCCCCCATATCATACAATGAAGCCCCCTCCATATCATACAATGCAGCCCCCTCCATATGATATGGAGGGGGCTGCTTTATATATCATATGGAGGGGGCTGCATTGTATGATATGGAGGGGGCTGCATTAAATATATGGAGGGGGCTTCATTGTATGATATGGGGGGGGGGGGGCTGCATTGTATATCATATGGAGGGGGCTGCATTGCATGATATGGAGGGGGCTGCATTGCATGATATGGAGGGGGCTGCATTATATATAATATGGAGGGGGCTGCATTATATATCATATGGAGGGGGCTGCATTATATATAATATGGAGGGGGCTGCATTGTATATAATATGGAGGGGGCTGCATTGTATATAATATGGAGGGGGCTGCATTATATATCATATGGAGGGGGCTGCATTGTATATAATATGGAGGGGGCTGCATTGTATATAATATGGAGGGGCTGCATTGTATATAATATGGAGGGGGCTGCATTGTATATAATATGGAGGGGGCTGCATTGTATATAATATGGAGGGGGCTGCATTGTATATAATATGGAGGGGGCTGCATTGTATATAATATGGAGGGGGCTGCATTATATATCATATGGAGGGGGCTGCATTGTATATAATATGGAGGGGGCTGCATTGTATATAATATGGAGGGGGCTGCATTGTATATAATATGGAGGGGCTGCATTGTATATAATATGGAGGGGGCTGCATTGTATATAATATGGAGGGGGCTGCATTGTATATAATATGGAGGGGGCTGCATTGTATATAATATGGAGGGGGCTGCATTGTATATCATACAATACAGCCCCCTCCATATGATATATAATACAGCCCCCTCCATATTATATACAATGCAGCCCCCTCTATATTATATACAATGCAGCCCCCTCCATATTATATACAATGCAGCCCCCTCCATATCATGCAATGCAGCCCCCTCCATATTATATACAATGCAGCCCCCTCCATATTATATACAATGCAGCCCCCTCCATATCATGCAATGCAGCCCCCTCCATATTATATACAATGCAGCCCCCTCCATATTATATACATTGCAGCCCCCTCCATATTATATACAATGCAGCCCCCTCCATATCATGCAATGCAGCCCCCTCCATATCATGCAATGCAGCCCCCTCCATATTATATACAATGCAGCCCCCTCCATATTATATACATTGCAGCCCCCTCCCCCACATGTATGAAGAGAAGACAGCGAGGCCAGTGTCCGGATAGGGGAGTGTACTGTGTCCTCTGTGTGAGGGGTGGGAGAGGAGGGGACACACATCGTCTCACCTGGCTGCCTCTGTGGAATTGTTTCTTCAGCCCGGTGGCCACCGAGGCACCGACATGCTGTCCTAGGCATGTGATGGGGGAGGGGAGCCCGGTGTCCAGCAATCTGCTTCTTGCAGAACACGGAGGAGTGGGGGGGGGGGGGCGTCTGGAGAAGCACAAGTCCCGCCCCCTGGGTGTGATTGGAGCGCCGAGCTGGATCCCAAGGAGAATCTCAAACCTGCTGTGATTTCCATGGAGGGCACCTACGGCGCCCGACTAATGTGCGCTCTAGTGGTGTGCTGCCTGAGGCTTGCTGTAGCGCTCAGGCGGCAGCCGCGGCACAGACAGCATGAGGAGTGCCACATCGGCTGATCCACTACTGATTTGGGTAGCAGGATGCTGGCGCCCCCTTCTAAGTTGCGCCCTAGGCGGCTGCCTAAGCCGCCTTACAGGTAGCGCCGGCCCTGTCTACAGGTACAGTATGTAGTTACTATCTAGGAATCTCTGCATGGTTAATTAAGCTCAGCCTTGTGCTCCGTGTATCTGGAATTGCTATATACTGTAGCTATGTATATGTTGACCTTCATTGTATTAATTGTATTTCTGTTTGTTCAATAGTAAAATTCCTCACACGTTTCCCTGAAGAAGTTGAAGCGGCGAAACCGGTTGGAAACAAAAGCGAGAGAATGATTCCATGTTTGCACATTGAACATTTGGTTGTATAGAATTTTTTTTATACTTTTTTTGATAAATAAATGTTTATATTTTTAACAAAAAAATATTTTATCATTGTGTTTGTGCACCTTAACCACTTCTGGAATGAAAGGTTTTGCCCCCTTAATGACCAGGCCATTTTTTGCGATTCGGCACTGTGTTACTTTAACTAACAATTGCACGGACGTGCGATGCTGTACCCTAATAAAAGGTATGTCCATTTTTTTGCACACAAATAGAGCTTTCTTTTGATGGTATTTGTTCACCTGTGCAATTTAAATTTTTTGCATTATAAACAAAAAATAGTGACAAAAAACACAATATTTTTCACTTTCTGCTATATAACATGCACAATTTTTTATTTTTTTTTTTTAATCAGATTTTTTCATCCTTGTAAGCCATTTTATAATCTGCTACATATTTTTGGTAAAAAAAAATCCCAATAAGCGCTTTTTTGATTGGTTTGCGCAAAAGTTATCGCATCTACAAACTAGGGGACAGATTTATATCATTTTTATTTATTTATTTTTTACTAGTAATGGCAGTGATCTGCGATTTTTAGCGGGACTGCGACATTGCGGTGGACAGATCGAACCCCTAACTGACATTTTTGACACTTTTGGGGGGACCAGTGACATTACTACAGTAATCAATGCTATAAATATGCACTGTTACTGTAATAATGACACTGGCAGGGAAGGGGTTAACCCAGGGGTGATCAAAGGGTCAAGTGTGACCCTAGGGGAGTGTTTTGTAACTGTAGGGGGAGGGACTTGTGGAATCAACACAGAGACTTGTGATTCTAAATAGGAGGATCACATTCGCTCTATGTTCATTCCAGAGAGAACAACGGTCTGCTGTGTTTACAACAGTAGACTGTTGTTCTCTCTCAGCGGGAAGCGATCGCGGGTGCTCGGCGGCAATCGCAGCCGCCAGTCCCCTGGATCAGCTTCCCCGCCCCCTCTGACTCCCCAGGAGCACTCCCACAAACCACCATACAGGTATGCCGAGCCAGCCTGCTGCAGTATATCTGCAGCAGGCGGTCAGCAAGCTATGTGCTATGGGGGCACTTGTGCAGGTGCGCTCCCGAGCCAGACTGGTTGCGTCCATAGACTCAGAGTGACCCGGCTACACCCCAACTCCTTACTCACAGGATTTGACTGACAGCAGCAGAAGCTTATGGCTCCAGCTGCTACTTAGGTCTGTGAGACTAGGAAGTCAGTGAAGCGGTGCTGCAGACTGGGATAGCACTGAATCATGAGAGGAGGCAGGTAGTTTGCTGAGGGGCAGGATGGGGGGGGGGGGGGGGTCAGAAGAACTAGCAGAACATTTTTTACCCTAATGCAGGGAATGCATTAAAAAATGTGTCTTTAGAACCACTTTATTCATTAAAGTCTCAATAAAAATGTCCATGTGTTTTCCAGCTTTCTTGCTCAAAACTAGCATTAAATACACACACACACACACATATATATATATATATATATGCAAACGCATTAAAAAATGCCCTAAAAGCATGCACCGAACAATGTCCACATTCTGGAAATCAGATTGGGAAAGCACAAACAGTTAATTAAGCACAAGAGAGCAAACTACATTTAAAGATGAGGACAATATGCAGGTTTACTGCTCCAAGTGCCATAGCTCCCAACTGTCCCTAATTTGGGGATTGCCCCTCTTTTAGGACTGTCAGTGGGTTCAGGGTCACTATCAGCCACTTTTAAAAGTGACATCCTTTAGTGGAATTTGCAAACCGTCCAGAAATAAACAAAACAGCTTACTTCAGCAAAAAGATACAAAATAGCCCATAACTCTGGTTTAACCACAAAACAGGGTAATGGCTCACCGCCTCTTTATCAGTCTCACAGAAAGGTTTAGAGGTTTTCCCCGTCTGCTTCAAAGAGGAGGTTTTCTCAGTTCATCAACCGTCTGTGGCTCAAAACCCAGTTTAGTTCACCCTGCTTACTCAAGTGTGTCCTGTTCTCTCCCTCTAATAGCCAGGTGCTGACTGTTTCCTCTTCCTTTTCTGGATTCTGATGCACCCAGGTTAACCCCCTCAAGACCAAAGTTCCTATAATCAAGGTTTGGAGGTTCTTCCCACCCAAAACTCTTTGAACCTCTGAATTTCCTGGTCCCTAATAAGGAATTTTGTTCTTACGTGTACACCTCGAAACAAAATGTACTATTTTACTACCAAAAGTGTACTTCATTAAACTTTTTATCCAACATCTATGTTACTGCATTTGTAATTTTGAAAAGTCAGTGTAAAGGAATCATACAATAAATCATACAAGTGTTTTTCGACATTCATTTTCTACATGTTAGATATTTGTGGTTTATGTAACTGGGGCTGTGGCAGGGATGTGTCCTTTTCCTACATATTCTGGGCTAAAAGGTGTCCTTCTATCATGTCAAAAAGTTGGGAGGTTTGAAGGACTCATCATTGAGGGACTTTCACTTCAAAGGATACTGCTCACATTCCAGATTTTAGTTCCATACAAAAACAGTGATGCTGACCACATCTCTGCAGTAAAAATGCACAAATAAATATGAAAAAAAAAATAAATTAAATATTAAAGGGAAAATGGTTTACCCTAAGATTGTATGATAATTGAAATGATCGTGTATTCCTATTTTTTCCCATGGAAGTCTAGTTTATGACACAGCTTTCACTTTTGCACATGAAGTTTGTGTAATGTTTTTCATGATAGTATAAAGATTTGTGACCACTAGAGGGTGTACCCATCTGCTCAACATTCTGTGTAAACACAAAGTACAGAACAAATGTATTTGATTCCAGTCTTAAAAGCATGTATCAGGGCAAAAAGAAACATAGGCAGTACATTACTGCAATACATGCATTTTTCCCCCATGTTTAAAAACCCTTTATAAAACCTGGAAGTACGGAAACATCATAAAACATATTGCAGCGCAGTCTTATGAACCCCGGTTAAGATGGATAAATATCAGATGGTAAAATCAACATTAAAATCAATGTAAAACCAATTCAATTGAAATCAATCCATTAAACAGTTCATATTAAAATAGGTAGCTTAAGGTGATGTAGAACAAAGAGCAATATAGCAAAGTCCACTTGTGATCTGGTGAATAGTAATAACTGATGTGACTTCTGTGCTCACAAATTCCCACCACCAAGCATTCTCTGCCTCTCACCTTAATAACTCGACCCTACAGGGTCAAAAAGCATATAAATCTCCAGGGAAACTCAGCAACTACTACTCCAAAGATCAAGAATCTCAGCTTCCAGCCCTCAACTAGCAGGGGATGAGATCACAATCCTTCACTGCAGAGCATGCGACTAATAAACACTTCCAGGAACGTCCCCCCGACATAGGAGTAAGAAAAGAAATCTAGTGCTCTCTGTATATAATGCCAAGAATTTATTTATTGAGCATACACAAGCAATGCACTTACATGGTATCCAGAGTGTAAAAGCGTGACATTTTGCAGAGCGTGCAGCGTGCTGAGCAGTGCCAAGTTACTTCCTGGTTGTGTTCCAGCCGTAGGATCGTCTGACCAATCCCCGTACGCGTTACGTCCGGTGGGCGTGGACTTCTTCATGTCTGTTATTCTGCCAGAAACACATTCATTCTAATTTCCTTTTTTTAAATTATACCGCATGCCTTTCTGTGGTCTGAAATTGTAAGAATTGGTGTCAAGTCCAGCTCAGTTGTTCACTGTTAACCACTTGCCGACCGCCGCAAGTACATATACTGCGGCGGTCAGCCCCGGCCAGGCAAAGTGACGTACCGGTACGTCACTAGCCTGTCACTGGCTTGTGAGCCAATAGCGGGCAAGCGCGCGCCTGCTGAGGCGCGCGCCCGCCCGACTCGTTCCCTAACAATTCAGTGCGTGTGACCGGTGGACCCGATGTCCGCCGGTCACTCGTTGTCGTTTGCCGGGAAGGGAGAAAGGCAGGCGGCTAATGTAAACTAGCCGCCTGTCATTCTCCCCTGTGTAAAAATGGAGATCAGACGGTTCTACTATGTAGGACCGTTGATCTCTGTTTTTACACTAGTAGCCATGTCCCATCACAGTTAGAAACACGCCCCTAGGAGACACTGAACCCCTTCC